>NC_142883.1:44182692-44489615 GCF_051225735.1 Oryctolagus cuniculus | reverse complement strand
GATTAACTGAGCCTCTCTAGTGCCTCCCAGGTTCTACATCAGCAGGAATCTGGAATCAGGAGCCAAAGCAGGGAATTAAACCTAGATCCTCCAGGGTAGGGTGCAGGTGTCTTAACCACTAGGCCAAATGCCCACCCCAGGAATGACAACATGGATGAACCTTAGAGACATTGTGCTAACTGCCAGACACAACAGGAGAAATGATATGGGGTCCCTAGAATAGGCAACTTGGTAGAGACAGGAAGTAGACGGTTTTCAGTGGCTGGGGAGAGGAGTAAGAATTTAGCACTTGGCCGGCGCCGTGGCTCACTAGGCTAATCCTCCACCTGTGGCGCCAGCACCCCGGGTTCTAGTCCTGGTTGGGGCGCTGGATTCTGTCCCGGTTGCTCCTCTTCCAATCCAGCTCTCTGCTGTGGCCCGGGAAAGCAGTGGAGGATGGCCCAAGTGCTTGGGCCCTGCACCTGCGTGGGAGACTGAGAGGAAGCACCTGACTCCTGGCTTCGTTTCGGTGCAGCGTGCCAGCAGTAGCAGCCATTTGGGGGATGAACCAATGGAAGGAAGACCTTTCTCTCTGTCTCTCTCTCTCACTGTCTAACTCTGCCTGACAAAAAAAAAAAAAGTTACCACTTAATAGGACCAGATTTTCAGTCTGGGATGATGACAAAGTCCTGGCCATGGGTAGTGATAACAGTATACTGATAACAGTGTGAATGTCTTTAATGCCACTGACCTGCACACCACAAATGGTTAAATGATAAATTTTCTTGTACATGATTTTAACAACATCTTGATAACAAAACCAAGTCTTACCCTTTAAAGATGAAGATTTGATTTCATGAATACTGTTCTTTTTTTTTTTTTAGATTTATTTTCTAATTTATTTGAAAGAGAGAGAGCGAGAGAGCTTCCATCTGCTTGTTCACTCCCCAAATGGCTGCAATGGCCCCAGCTGAAGCCAGTAACCCAGAGCGTCTTCCCAGTCTCCCATGTGGGTGCAGGGGCCCAAGCACTTGGGCCATCTCCTGCTGCTTTCCAGACACATTAGCAGGGAGCTGGATTGGAAATAGGGAAGCCAGGTCACGAACCAGTGCCCATATGGGATGCCAGCACCACAGGTGGAAGTTTAACTCACTGTGCCACAGTGCCAACCCCATGGCCTCATGGGTACTATTCAAAAGAATTTGCTGCAGAGTGGGCCAAAGTCCATAGAGAGAGACCCAAAATATTCTCCCACGGGAGCAAAGCAGCTGGGGGCAGGTGGATTGACCACCGGTGTCTCTGCCAGGCTTACTCCCAAATGGTTCCAGGCAGGGACCCCTTCGCCAGCTCTAGGACAGCAGGAGCCAGAGCCCCAGCCACCACGCCCCTCTCGGCTCCGGCCCCTCCCACAGCACAGCCTGCGTCTCTCTGACCTGGCCTGCCGGGGCCACTGGGCTCCCGGGCACGCGGAGTGCACAAGGCGCCGGCCGGTCGTGGCTCTGCTGGCCAGAAGGCTGCTGAAGTGGCTTTTTAATCCGCCAGCCGTGCTGTCCTAGTGATTGCTTTTATTAGAAAATGTAATGAAAAAGAGTATATGAAGCCTCGGCCAGGAAAAAAAAAAAAGAAAAGCTAATAAGATTTTGCACCAAGTGTGGCGAGAAAAAGAAAGAGGGGAAAAAGCACATTAGGAGTCAGATAATGAGATAAATGAAAGACCGCAGGGAAGATCATTTTTGCAGACTTGCTGGTTGGTTGTAAAATTTTTTTAATTTGCTGAATTCTCTCTCTCTCTCTTTTTTTTTGTTTTCTCGTCTCTGACTCTCCCAATCTCTGTCTTTCACTGTCTCTCTGATGCTCTGATCTTGTCTTTCTCTCTCTGCCACTCCCCCTCTTTCTCGGTATTCCTCCCTTTCAGCTCTTGCTTTTCAAATCCGTGTGTGTGCACGCGCGTGTGTCCTTTCACCATGGCCATGTCGTGTCCCTGACTCGGGTGCGAGGCTGGACGCCTCTCCCACCCCCAGAGAAGGCGAGTGGTCAGCAAACTGCCTGCCTGCTTCCCCTCTTGCGGATCAGGCTGAAGGAAGAGAAAGAGGGAGAGATGGCGGGCAGGAGGAGGGAAGAACCGGGACTATGGAGGGCGGGCAGCAGATCAAAGACCAGGGAAGTCAGGAGGAAGAGAAAGCCCCCGCTGCTCCCGCAAATCGATTTTCCAGCAATGCCCGCCTCCCCAGCTGTGCTCTGAGCTCCTGAGAGGAATGCCACCTCCGTAGGATGCCAGGCCTGAACAGAAGGGCTTGGGGGGCACTGGGCAGGCATGCAGGCCAGGCTGCTGGGGACCCCTGGGACTGCCTTGCCCTGCCGGGAGAGGTCCTGCCTCCCCAGGACCACACACTACCACCCACACTTTCAAGAGATCCTCTCCTTATGCAGCTTTTCCAAGTAGCTTCTGCTCCTTGAGAACTCTGAGGTGTTTCTTTGCAGGTGGGCAGCTGTGCATAGGACCCAATGGCTGCTGCATTTGGAGGGACCTGGGGCAGACACAATGCATGGCTTCTCTACAGGGAGCTAAGACAGGAAGTCTGTGAAATACAGCAATGTGAGGCTTAGAATGGAGACGCACTGTCAGTTATTAGGGGAATCACTCTGGATCTTCCATCCCTCATCCCTTCCCCAGCGGGGACTATCTGCCTTGTTTCCCTCCCAGCGAAGTCATCTCCATCAGCACTCTCCTGCCTGCAAAAGTGGGCTGCTGGGTCACCACAGACTGGGTGTTTCCTGAACTGGCTATTGCAGGAGATAACAGAGGCATGAAAATCTGAAAGGTCCTCGGGAATGAGAGGACTTAATAGAAATCGATCAAAATACCCGACAAAGTCTGATGTGTGTCACCAGCACACTAGGGAGTCACAGGGCAGCCTGCAGGAATGAGAGCACTGGGGAAGAAGGGCTGATGGCGGGGCTCTAAGCCGGGCTGGGCAGAGGAGGAAGGGGCTAAGAAATCAGGAGGGTTGGGATGGAGATGGGAGGGAAGATGGACTAGGTTCAAGGTCAGCTTGGAGAGGAGGGGTGGCGTGCTGCTACTTGGCTGTGCAGGAAATAGGCTGGGAATAAGAGCTAATGCCTCCACACTGTGCCCTACCCTGTAGGCACTGCTGCAGAACCTGAGGATATTTGTTTATTTAATCCTTGCTGCACCCCTGACGTCGGTACCATGGTCAACATCTCTATCTTATACGTGCGGAAGCGGAGGTGTATTGAAGGTTACGTGAAGGAGCCAGGATTCCAAGCACCCCCACTCCAGAACCTGGGCTCTTACCCACCTCTCTCTACTCCTGTCCAGAACAGCAGGCAGCTTGGGCAAAGGATGGGAGACTCAGAAGGAGAGCAGCACTGCGGTGAAGAACATGAACTTTGGGACCAGACAGCCCAACCCTTCCCCTCACTGCAACCTTGGACAGGATTCTTGGTTCTCTCTCTCTCTCTCTCTCTCTCTCTTTCTAAGATTTATTTATTTATTTGAAAGGCAGAGCTACAGAGAGGTCTTCCATCTGCTGGTTCACTCCCCAAATGGCTGCAAGGGCCCTAGCTGCGCCAGTCCGGAGCCAGGAGCCAGGAGCCTCCTCCAGGTCTCCCATGCAGGTACAAGGGCCCAAGGACTTAAGCCATCCTCCACCATTTTCCCAGGCCACAGCAGAGAGCCGGATAGAAAATGGAACAACTGGGACTCAAACCGGCACCTACATGGGATGCCAGCACCTCAGCAGCAGCCCCACTTGCTATACCACAGCACTGGTCCCTGAATAGGATTCTTAGCACCAAGACAGAGAGACATGAGGGGACTGGAAGCATGTAGGCTAAGACACAGGGTCACCGTTGGCCTCTGAGCTCAGTCAGTGGCTGTTGCCCACACCCATAGCCTCTGCTTCTCAGGAGATAATGGAAGCACCTTTGGTGCTTAGCAAGTGACAAGCCTCAACTTCCCACTCTGACTTCGGAGCAGAAACACTGGAGACCAGCCCTCCCAGGGTCCAGCCTCTGAGGGGCACAGAGGCCCCTGAAGAGCCCCCCCCCCACACCATGCACAGCACAGCCCCTCTGCCTGGAGCCTCCTTCCTCTCGCTCTGTGCTGGCCATGCCAAGGGCTCCCAGGAACACCCCCCAAGTCCTATGGCTCATTGCATTGTTCCATGGAGTGTGTGTCACCGCCCTCTTCCCCTGCCTCCTTTCCTCCCCCAGCCCCTGTTTTTCTTTTTATGGAGAAAGCACAAATTAGGCAGAAAGGAAAATGTTGACAGTTCCCAGCCCTCCCTTGCTGGGGATAAAGAAAAATACGCTAACGGTTGAGGCTTTAGGCGGATCAAACACAGTTTGTGAGATGCTTCAAATGTATTATTCATCTCACCAATGAGACGCAATCTTAGGCTTTCTCTTTGCGCCCCATCAAGAGGAAACCGTGAGATGCCAGGCTCCGGAGCAGAGGGGCGCTGTCTGAAAGCCATTGTCTGGATCAACAAGTCCACCTTGTGTCCATCTTGTTTCTCCCAGAGCTCTCCAAATGAGATGGGTCAACTTGCCAGAGAATCTAAGGGTGAAAAGGCTACAGGTAAAACCCACAAGAACTGGGCATTGACAAGCACTTGGAATCAGAGAGGACTGACAGAGGAGGCAGGAGCTGAGACGTTGATCCTGGGAGGTCCTCCATGTGGCACATGAACTTGATCTAAGAGGAGCCCACTCAGGTGTGCCTTTGGCTCTGCAAAGCCGTGCAGACGCTGGAGCTACACCCACCCTGGTGCCTGGAGCCCTCAGGAAGGATCTGGATCAACTTCGGGAGCTTGCTGCAGGACGTGATTTGGACTAGTGGAGGCCCCTGCCCCACCTGCCTAAGGGTTCTGCACCCAATCCTTGATCTTTTTTTTTTTTAAAGATTTATTTATTTATTTGAAAGTCAGAGTTACACAGAGAGAGGAGAGGCAGAGAGAGAAAGGTCTTCCATCCGCTGGTTCACTCCCCAGTAGGCCACAATGGCCAGAGCTGTGCCGATCTGAAGCCAGGAGCTTCCTTCTTCTGGGTCTCCCATGTGGGTGCAGGGGCCCAAGGACTTGGGCCATCTTCTACTGCTTTCCCAGGCCATAGCAGAGAGCTGGATCGGAAGTGGAGCAGCCAAGCAGCCGGGACTTGAACCGGCATCCTTATGGTATGCCGGCACTGCTGGCAGAGGCTTTACCCACTATGCCACAGCGCTGACCCCCCAGGCTTTGATCTTTCTGATCTCCCTTTGGCCACTGAGAACCCTTGAGGCTTTTGCCAGCACCCCAGGGGTCTGTACCCAGAGAAGACAGTGCCAGTTTCCCATCAATTTGCCCTAGAACCCCACAAACCTTAAATGTGTGCTATGCTGAACAAATTTACATGGGAGTTGGGGAGCAAGCACTGCTGGTGGAACAGGAAATGGAAACTGCCCAGAAGCGAGGGAATTTTACAGGATGGATCAAAACGCCTTAAAGTAAACATTCTCTCTGACCCAGCAATTCCATTCCTTATAAACTGCCCCAAGGACACATTGAACAAGCCTGCAAAGATGTACAAAAATGTCTGCTCCAGCTTTGTTTGTAACAGCAAAATGTGCAACACCTTAAAAATCACAATAATAGGAGCCAGTGTTGGGGCACGGTGGGTTAAAAATGCCACTAGTAATTCCATATTGGAGCATCAGTTCGAATTCCAGCTGCTCTGCTTCTGATCCAGCTCCTGGCTAATGGCCTGGGAAGGCAGCCCAAGATGTCCAAGTATTTCGGCCCCTGGCACCATGTGGGAGACCCAGATGGAGTTCCTGGCTCTGACTTCAGCCTGACCCAGACCTGGCTGTTGAGACCACTTGGGAAGTAACCAGTGGATGGAGGCGCGCACGCTCTCTCTCTCTCTCTCTCCCACACACACACACACACACACATGCTCTGCCTTTCAAATAAATAAGTCAGCTTTTTAAATCACAATAATAAAGGATTGGTTAAATAGTAGCCTTCGATGCAGACATTTGAAAGCAGATTCTAGGGGTGGGCATTGTAGCACAGAGTGTCTGGCCTCAAGTCCCAGTTCCTCGGCTTCTGATCTAACATCCTGCTAATGCACCTGGGAGGCAGCAGATGACAACCAAAATACTTGGGTCCCAACTACCCACAAGGGAGAGCCAGATGGAGTTCCTGGTTCCTGGCTTCAGCCTGGCCAATCCTCAGCTGTTGCAGGCATTTGGAGAGTGAACCAGCAAATAGAAGACCCCTCTGTCTCTCTCTTTTTCTCTGTCACCCTGCCTTTCAAGTAAATTCATTAATTAAAACAAAAATAAAATCAGATTCTAGGTCTGTTTGGCACAGTGGTTAAGATGCCCCGAGTATAGGAGTTCAAGTTCAAGTCCCAATTCCACTTCACCTTACAGCTTCCTGCTAATGTGCACCCTGGGAGGCAGCAGGTGATGGTTCAAGTACTGGGTCCCTGCCACCCACATGGGAGACCTGGAATGAACTCCCAGTTCCTGTCTTCAGCCGGGCCCAGTCCTGGCTGTTGCAGGCAGTCAGTTGATGGAAGATCTCTCTCTACCTCGTTCTCTTTTCCTCTGTCTCTCTGCCTTTGAAAAAAAAAAAAAGACATTTTTAAAAATGAATAATTTGTTAACAAAATCAGATTCTAGAAGATTATCAGGAGGAAGTAGCATATAAATATAATTTCATTACAAAAGCAATTTCTTTTTTTTTCTTTTTTCTTTCTTTCTTTTTTTTTTTTTTTTTTTTTTTGACAGGCAAAGTTAGACAGTGAGAGACAGAGAGAAAGGTTTTCCTTCCATTGGTTCACCCCCCAAATGGCCGCTACGGCAATCCAAAGCCAGGAGCCAGGTGCTTCCTCCTGGTCTCCCATGTGGGTGCTTGGCCCATCCTCCACTGCCTTCCTGGGGCCACAGCAGAGAGCTGGGCAGACACAGCAGAGAGCTGGACTGGAAGAGGAGCAACCGGGACAGAATCCGGCGCCCCAACCGGGACTAGAACCTGGGGTGCTGGTGCCGCAGGCGGAGGATTAGCCTAGTGAGCCGCGGCACTGGCCTACAAAAGCAATTTCAAACAGCAAAGAGAAAGTCAAATCCCCTTCCTAACCCACTCCCATTACTGCCCCTAAGGTGCCCACTGCCATCAGTTCAGCATGGATCCTCTCCAATCCTTGTTTTCAAAGATCATATTTAATGTAAACAAGTAGCAAAAACAGGTTATGCGAGTTTGTAAATATAGATGCATGTGTCTATGCAAAGAGAAAAGGCTGGCTGATTATACACCAAAATGTGAGTATTCAGCTCTAGAAGCTGGATTGCTTATGATTTTTTTATTTTCTCCTGCAGGAATTATTGTATTTTCTACATGAACAGAAAAAGGAAACAATTCTATTTTTAAATACAGTGAAAGACAAGCAATGGATGGCGCTGGCTGCTCTGAGGAATGGGAGAGACTATCACAGTATACTCTTTGATGCCCTGGAATTTTGCACCTTGGGCACGTATTACATATTCCAAAAATGAATAAAATTTTTTAAAAATTTAATATGGCAGTAAAATAAAATGAGGGGGCTGGTGGAGAAGACCTCCAAAGGACGGCGAGCCCTGGTATTTTGAGAATCTGTACAATTCCTTGAGCTGCCGTTCCAGTTTCCGAATCTGCTCAGGGTTCACTCCAATGGTGCCAGGCTCTTTCTGTCTCACCAGGCGAGGAATTGGGGCCTATAACCTGGAGGAAATGAGGTGGGGTCTAAAATAAACCAGGCTGCCAGCCAGGAATAACTTTCTAATAATCTATAGCAACAGCCATGGCTTGGTTGAGCCCATTCTCGTACTTTTTCAAAGTACTTTTCATCTCCCTTTGGTTCTCCAGATTCTCCTCGAGGCTACCTGCTGCAGTCAGGGGCCTGGGGAGGAAAGGATGGGACCTAAGACCTTGTCTAGGAGGTCATTGTTTGAAGTCTGCGCACAGAAGCCACACTTCCCAGGACTGCGTGTTCGTCTCGGACAATAATCCCCTCTCCTTCCCAGGCTCATCTCACCTGTCAGCACCTGGCGCCTGCTGTCGGTCGCTGAGCCAAGCTTCCTCCCTTGTAAAATGAAGGTGATCAGCCTTGTCCCTCAGACTGGCCTGGTGACGCACGTGGTGGTCAACAGACTGTCCCACGACGCTGCTGCCAGTCAGAGCAGGGGCCCCCGAGGCTGGGCATCCCCAGCGGGGAAGGATCCAGACAGCAGGCCGGCGCCTCTCTAAAGCCTTGGCATAGCCGCTGCTTATTGACTGATGACAGATATTTTCCATCAGCCGTGTTGTGAAGATTAAACAAGACACGTGTATCTGTGTGTGAGGACACAAGCAGTCCACTCAGCCTAGAAAATGCTCCATAAAGAATTAATTCCCTCCCTGGGGAAGCCTCCCTCCTAGCCCCCCTCCCGGCCTGCCTGTGCCTCTGTTACTCTCACCTCTCCCTGTCCTGTAATCCAGAGCTTGCTCCATACTGTCTCAGCAGACCCAGTTCCTTGAGGATAAGATTTGTGTCCAAATCATGTTTTAAATTATTTATTTGTTTTTATTTAAGAGACAAGACAGAGAGACTTGCATTCACAGGATCACTCCCCAAATGCCTGTAACAGCCAGGGCTGGACCAGGTCTAAGCCAGGAGCCCACAACTCCACCCTGGCCTCCCAGGGACCCAATTAAGCCATCACCTGCTGCCTCTCAGGGTGCACATTAGTAGGAAGCCAGAACTGAGAGCAGAGGGACCTGGACAGAGCACGCACTCTGATACGGACATCCCAAGAGGCATCTTAACTCCTGTGCCAAACACCCACTCCCAGACCACGTTTGTATGTCACATAGGAGGTCCTCAGAAACACCTTGTGGAGTGAATGAATGACTGCTACTTACAGAGCTGTGAGCCCTGTAAATTCTCACCAAGCTGCCTCTTGTTCCTGGCCCCAAGGCAGACCCTGAGGAGGTAGGGGCAGAGACACTGGTGGGTGGGGGGCAGCAGGTAGAGTGAAGGCAGTGTGGGCACTGGCCCTGCCCGTTGCCAACTCCACCTCTCTGGGCTCAGTTTCTTCATGTATATGCGAGTGTGAGTGCAGACAGGGCTTGAAGACTCGAGGTGCTCATGGGCCAGGGATGGAATGCACAGGCGTGGCCCTGCACCGGCTCTGCCCTTCCCTGCCAGCCGATCATCCCCAGTGGCAGCAAGACTGTGAGCCAAGTCTGGCAACGATTTCTGATCTTTCAGGAGAAGCCAGGTCCCTGGAGTTTTTGTGTGAAGGCTCCTGAACAGGTCAAGCTCAAGTCTGTAAGCCATTCCCAGCCTGGAAGCCACCAGTCTGCAGGGGGAGCACCAGCTGACCACTGAGCTTCCTCCCAGCCCTGCCATTCTGTGAGATGGGGAAGGCGGGGTCTGGGCCTCTCTCTGGCCAGAGGGCCACTGGCAACACCCCCCTGAGGCCCAGGCTGCAGCTACAGGCCAAGGGCATGTCCTGTCTGCCACTGCCCCTCCCCCCCATCAGTGGGCTGGAATGGGAGGTAGGAAGAGGAGCAATGCAGGGCGTCCTCTTCCTCGGGTGGGCCAGCAGCAGCCAGACCCTCTGGTTTTCTACCTCCTAAAGTGCCAGCCCTCCCCAGAGACCCCGGACTCCGGGTACCCGCCCCCCAACACTGCCCCGCCCACGGGGGGGATACGCCCCCCCCCAATACATTGCTGTCAGAGAAGCTGTCAAGGCCTGGGAAATAAATAATGATATTTAACATTTTGTAATAACAACAATTAACCAGTAAATAATGTCCTTTAAACTGCAAACGCTGGAGTAAATTAATTCTTCTAATGAGCTGTCAGGCACAGAAGAAAAAAAAATACCCGTGTTCTTTGGTGCCACGCGGCTGCCGTGTGAGCAGCTATGGGAAGCTCACCTCGGGCCCTGGGAGCTCATTACCGGGGCAGCACGCGGCGCGCGGTTTCCCGGGGAATCGGCGCGGCCTCGCCTGCACCCACGTGGGCACTCGGCCGCCGCCCGCCCCGCCGCCCCGCCCGCGTGCTGCCCAGAGCTCGGCGCCGACCGCAAACGCAGCGCGGAGAGCATTGCAATTAGACGCCTCCCTCCCTGTGTGCTGGTCAGCTGGGCAGCGCTCGGCCTCCGGGTGGCTGGGGGTAGGAGCTGGGGACAGAGGAGAGGGAGAAGGCCAGCGCACGCCCCTGCTCCTTTCTGCGCGACCTTGGAGAGGTTTCCTGCCCTCTCTGGGCGGGGATGTCTTTAAGGGAAATGTGAAGCTAATCAAACCAGATGTGATTACTCCTGAGCTCCTGAGAAGCCTGTGACCATAAAAAGACGCTAAGAGTAAGGCAGCTCTTTATGTACTGATTCGGAGTCATCTCCAAGATATATTGTCAGGTGACAGAGCGAGGCGGGGCATAGTGTGCAGGGTCTGCCGCATCCCGGTGCTAAAATAGAACCCAGGAAAGAGAACCTGCTCCCTAGTTGCTTGTCTGTGTCTAGGCAAGAACCAGGTCACCTTGCTGGCCTCTGGGGAGGGGAACTGGGAGACCAGGAGCCGGGGGACAATTCCCTGGACAACCCTTGGTGCCTTGATTTTCTGCCCCGCATACAGGTACTTCATACCCAGAATATAAAAGTTGCAAAAGACAAAGCCACGGGTGTCCAGGGTCATCTTGTCTCTCAGCAGCTTCTAAGAGATGGAAGCCACAGGGGCCCAGCTGAGCTGAGACCCCACTGGAAGCCCCTCCGGAGACAGCACACTGACTAATAACCTAGGAAGTCCTTCCCAGTAGCTAATCCTGCTGTCGGGTAGGTTTCTCTCTTCCTGTTCTGTACTGGTGGATGAAAGGGCTGCCGGGAGGAGAGAGAGCTGTGGGGAACCCCAGTCTCCTGGAGCCGTGTAGGTCTCTGTGTTTGAATCCCCTTCTGTAGGTTGTTGGCTGTGTGGTGTCCTGTGTCGCTCTCCACACTGGGCGTCAGGTTCCTGAGGTCCATTCGGCTCTCAGGAGGACACAGGTGCTAAGCCTGATGAACAGGCACCTACTTCCTGGGAGAGCCGGCCCACTGTTCCCCAGCCTGGACAGAAGCTCCCCTTCGCACTCCAGGCCCGTCTGGCCCCCAGATCTGCACCTCCCCAGCCACGATGTTGAACCCCAAGCGGACATTATAGGTGGACTCCCGCGGCCAGGGGCAGCTTCGCCTAGTTGACGCCTGTATGTCATGCTGCAAATCCAGATCGGGCTTGTGGCAGAGAGAGAGAGCCAGAGCCAGCAAATCACCCTGGCCCAGGGCTCTATGGAGGCCCCCGAGGGGCTGCCGTGGGGCTGGGGTGAGAAAGGGAGTGAAGCAGGGGGCTTCCGGCCCCGTCACCATCTGAGCAGCTCCCTTTCATCTGTGCTCTGTGCTTGCCTCGCTGGTAAGTAAGGAGCCCCTTAGCTGGAGTCAGCGCTGTGTCACAGCAGGTTACACTGCCACTTGTAACACCGGCATCCTGGATCAGACTGTCAGTTTGAGTCCTGGCTCCTCCGCTTCCGATCCAGCTCCCTGCTAATGCACCTGGGAAGGCAGTGGAAGATGGCCCAAGTGTTTGGCCCCTCCCACCCATATAGGAGACCCGGATAGAGTTCCCAGCTCCTGGCTTCATCTGGGCCTTTGCAGCCATATGGGAAGTGAGCCAGTAGATGAAGGATTTCTTTCTCCTCTCTCTCACCCTCTCTCTCTCTCTCTCTCACTCGCTCTCTCTCTCTCTCCCCCTCCCTCTCTGTCATTATGCCTTTCAAGTAAATAATATTTTTTTTTTAAGTCGTATTTGAAAAGCCCTGACCTGGGCCACTGAGAACGGAGCACCTAGGGCATGAGAGGGAAAAATGAATGAAGTGCTTACTCCATGCCGGCCATTTTACCTGCACTGAGCCTCTCAAGCCCTTGCCCTCCGAGGCTTTGGCTTATACCATCCCCACCAGATAGATGGGGTAGGCAACTTCCAAGAGGGTGCCCCAGGCGAGGGGGTGGTCAGTTAATAAGTGACCGGGCTAGAATTTGGACCCAGATCTGCTGACTCCAAAGCCAAATCACCCTGCTCAACACAGTGCCGCCTGTCCCAGCCCCCACTGCTCCAGAGCCGGGGTGTGGGAAGGCGGCCAGCTCAGCGTCCTGACCCTCTCATCTCAGACCTCAGACCAGTAACTCAAGTAGGGAGGTAAAAGGTCAGAGAACAATTTTCGACCACAAGAATTCATGAAAAAGACTCCCCTTCCTGGGCAGCCTGGAGGAAAAGCCCTGGCTTCCTTTAACCAGGCTGTATCCAGGCAGGGGGTGAGTGGGGGACACCTCTGATGGCATCTTTAGGACGGTGTGGGGCCTGAATCTTGGGCAAGACATGAGTTCAAATCTCTGTTCTGCCCCTTACAAGCTGTGGTTCAGGACAAGTGACTTAATCCTGCTGAGCTTTGCTTTCCCGCTTGCCAAGTGTGGATCAGGGCCCCCGAGCTCTCTGGGTTGTTACGCAAGTTTAGTTAGAAGTTGAAGCGTGTACATTACTTAGCACAGTGCCTGCAGAAAACAAGCACCCATGCGGCGGCTATGCCTGTCCGGGGAGCTTTGGGCTGGACAAACGCAATCCCCAAGACCCAGAAAGGCCCTGTTCCTGCAGCCTGAGGTGGGCAGCCCACCTCTGCAGCTCTGGCGCTCGGGAAGCTGCCCAGAAAGGCCTCCAGGCTTGGTTTTTGCAGAGGGCAGCGAAAAATCAGAGCTGAAGCCAGCAAGACAAGGATCTCAGCGGTGGATCTGAGTCAGCTCCTTCTGGGTCTGGGGGTTCGAGAGCCATTCTCAAAGTCACGCAGCCTCCCGGTCACCCTGTGCCCCGTGCAGCTACCTGCTTCGGCCTGAACCCTCTGAGGGCCAGGACACCTGTGTGCCTGGAAGCCCAGCTGGGAAAGGGGGGAGCTCACAGTGAGCAGAGGAAGCTGGGCCTCAGCCACGCGGAAATTAAAACCCCCTTGCCCAGTGCTGAGTTACCATGTCGCCTGAAATCAGATTGATTTCTTGGGCTTGTTGTGACGGCAGTGTTGCAATTGATTCGTCTGGATGGCGGGGAGTTTATCTATTCGGAGCTGTCTGTCATTGATCTGAATAAGCTTCTAAAATAGCCCAAATACCTGGCGAGGGCGAGGTCACCACCAACCCCGGCTCAATATTAATTATAATAATGAACAGGCATGAGCAGGGTTGGTTCATTGCGTGCCCTGCAGGGCTGGCCTCTGTGAAGTTGGGTGTTTAATATTCATTTTGAGTCAGCAATGTGCAAGAGCTGCTGGACACTTACACTCTGAGAGAAGTTCATGTGGGCAAAGATTGTGGCTCTCTGCTTCGGTGAGATGTGAAGGCACCAGTGTCACTGAAACAGGATAGGCTTAGGTTAGACCTCAAGAAGAACTTCCTGGTAATCAAAAGTGGAAGAAAGCAGGACATCTGATTCATTTAGCTACTCCTCCTCTCTGTCTGTTTCCTCCTCTGTGAACTGGAGTTTTGTTTTGTTTTGGTTTTGTTTTGTTTTGTTTTGTTTTGTTTTTAATGTATTTATTTGTGTAGCAGGGAGATAAGAGAGAGACAGATAAACTGACAGAGCTTCCATCTATTGGTTCACTCCCCAAATGTCCACAATGGCCAGGGCTGGGCTGGGCTGAAGCCAGGAACCAGTGACTCAACCCAGGTCTCCCATATGGGCAGCAGGAACCCAATTACTGTAGCCATCGTGGCCTGCTGTCTCCCAGGATCCGCACCAGCTAGAAGCTGGAATCAGGAACCAGAACCGGGAAATGAACCCAAGCACTTCAACACAGGATGCGGGTGTCTTAACTGCTAGGCCAAACGCTGCTTCTCAGAGCTGTAGCTACTGCTGCTCCTGGCCCCCAAACAACAAGACCAAACCAAATTGGAAGAGTTCTCTGGACTGCTCTGGGTCAGGCAGTCACAGAGGGTCCTCTGTTGGGTCACAAAACATCTGCCCTTCATAGCCTTGGCACGGAGTGGGCACTCAGTCAACAGAACTATTATAATAATCATTGATTCCATGAATATTCATTGAGTACCTGCACTGTGCCTGCTCAGAGGGGATACTGCTGAACCAAGCCGTAATTCCCTGCCTTGGAGGCAACAAACTCTGGGGTTTCTATGAGAGCCTCCCAGGGGTAAGGTGTCCCCCCCGCCCCCAGAAAGTGGCTCAGATATTGCTCCTGGAGGCAAGCTGGTGGCTGTGAGGACGAAGTGGCTGCAGGTCTGATGTGGTGCTAACCAGGCAGAATAGTCTACTAGAAATCGGGATTTTGTTCTCCCAGGAAGAAGACCTTGCCTTCCACGGACCTAGCAGTGATGCTATCAGACTTGGAGTTCAAGTGTACCAGGAGCAAAGAGTAGCCAGAGGCTCTCACTGCTCCTGAAGACAGCAGCTGCCGTTGCAGCAAGAAACATGGAGGTTGACTCAGCACAGGGACTTCCTGCCTGAGGTGTGGGATGCAGCGAAGGAGATCAGGGATGGAACAACTCGCACACTGGTCTGGGAACCTGGTCTGCTGCCCTGCTGGTGACATTCCTTCCTCTGTTCCCTCCAAGCTCTCCTCTGTCCTCCAGCGCCGCTGCTGGTGGAGACCCCCCTGGCCAGCCTGAAGAGACACATCAGAAGAAAGTTAATAGCGAAACGCTCTGGCGGATCTAATTGATTTTTTTCCTATTGGTTCCCTAATATAGGCAACACTGTTCCTGCCGCTTTTCTGGGCTGGAGATTATGTCATAAATAAAGAGATTTGCTCCCTATTTCCATGTGCTTATCTTTAATAAGTTAAGAACTCAACAAGCTTTAGGAGGACTTGAAATAAGCAAGGGATCCGGTGGTGGCTTCGGCTGTGGTGGTGGCAGCCTCAGCTTTATTTCAGCAAAGGGGGAGGCAGGAGGCTGAGGCAGATGGGGGAAGAACGTGCATTCTTCGGGCTGCAAGGGGCCCAGTCTCAGCTGGGAGAAGAGAGGGGAGGGTAAGAGAAGTGGGGGAGGAATTTCTTGGTGGCAGACAAGGCAACACAAATGGGCAAGAGCCCTGGAACTGCAGGAAACATAGGAGTTAAGAGTGTAGGGTCTACAGCAGGTATCCTGGGTTCCTAGCTCTGTCATTGCTCACTAGCTGGGTGACCTTGAGCAAATTACACAGCCTGTCCCCTTACTTGAAAAATGGGTACTACAGAGGCCGGCATCACAGTGCAGTAGGTTAAGCTGTTGCCTGCAATGCCAGCATCTCAAGTGGGCACTGGTTGGAATTCTGGCTGCTCCACTTCCAATCTAGCTCCCTGCTAATGGCCTGGGAAAACAGTGGAGGAAGGCCCAAATGCTTGGGCCCCTGCTACTCATATGGGAAGCCAGTCTCCTGGCTTCAGCCTAGCCTAGCCCCGGCTATTACAGCCATTTGAGAATTGATCTAGTTGGAAGATATCTCTCTCTCTCTCTCTCTCTAGCTCTGCCTTTCAAAAATATAATCTTTAAAAAAATAAAAACAGGCCGGCGCTGCAGCTCACTTGGCTAATCCTCCGCCTGCGGCACCGGCACACCAGGTTCTAGTCCCGGTTCAGGCGCCAGATTCTGTCCCGGTTGCCCCTCTTCCAGGCCAGCTCTCTGCTGTGGCCCGGGAGTGCAGTGGAGGATGGCCCAAGTGCTTGGGCCCTGAATCCACATGGGAGACCAGGAGAAGCACCTGGCTCCTGGCTTTGGAGCGGCACAGCGCGCCTGCCGTAGTGGCCATCTGGGGGGTGAATCAACAGAAGGAAGACCTTTCTCTCTGTCTCTCTCTCTCTCTCACTGTCTAACTCTGCCTGTCAAAAAAATAAATAAATAAAAACACGCATTTATTGAGCACCTACTCTGTGCCAAGCCCTCCTCTCAGTGACCTCATTGAGCATATCTTAGTGGCAATGACACCATTTTTTTCCCCTTTACAGGTAAAGAAGCAGAAGTTCAGAGAGACTCTGAACCTTGTCCAAGGCAAGCAGCTGGCTGGGAAGTGTTGAACCCAGGCCTGACTTCAAAGCCCGGGGCAGGGGCTGTTCAGGATGCCCCTCAGCCTCTTGTTGAAAAGCCTCCCTTTCCGGTGGACCTTGCCCTTGCCCAAGTCCCTGCAGACAGTGTGTGGCGGTCCTGGCCTCCCTACGGACGGTCCGGCAGTGGGTCCTCCTCCTTCCGTAAGTCTCTCTCTCTCTCTCTTTTTTTTTTTTTTTTTTTTGACAGGCAGAGTGGACAGTGAGAGAGAGAGAGAGACAGAGAAAGGTCTTCCTTTGCCGTTGGTTCACCCTCCAATGGCCACCATGGCCGGCGCACTGCAGCCGGCGCACCGCACTGATCTGAAGCCAGGAGCCAGGTGCTTCTCCTGGTCTCCCATGGGGTGCAGGGCCCAAGGACTTGGGCCATCCTCCACTGCACTCCCGGGCCACAGCAGAGAGCTGGACTGGAAGAGGGGCAACCGGGACAGAATCCGGCACCCTGACCGGGACTAGAACCCTGGGTGCCGGCGCTGCAGGCAGAGGATTAGCCTAGTGAGCCGCGGCACCGGCCCTTCCGTAAGTCTTGAGTGGCCTTTTTCTTTTCCTGGGGAAGGTGATTTTGCTCTCGGCCTCTGTCTCCAAGGAGACTTGCCCTCTCTCCTCCAGGCCATTGTCTGACACACAGATTCTGTTGCTTTAAGGACTAGTGACCTCACAATCAGTTGCCATGGAGACCATTGTGATGTCACAAGCAGAGGACAAGTAGTTCAAGGAGGAGTTGGGGGTGGGAATGCTTGGCTAGAACTGAGGGCTACCCAGGGTTTCTGTCTCATTTTCATGCCCAGCAAAGGAAGTGGCTACAGGCAGGTGTGAAGCCAGATCATGCAGGATCCCGAGGGAGACCTGGCCAAATTCTTATGTCGATTTGCCTGAGTTCTGGGACTGTGATGCCTCTGAGACCCAAAGGAGTGGTCAGTGTAAAGGGACAGCAAAAACACTGCCCACCATGCTGGGGCTATCCGAAGTGGCTGCTTTACAGCAGGAAGGACTAGGGTTAGACACCAGGAGGAGCCACGGGGCTGTGAGATCTCCCTGGAGAGGATGATCACCTTTGCTTTGGGAAACCGTGACCGACTGGAGACACTTGGCCTTGAGGGTTCCGGAGCCTTGTTTAGTGTCTTGTAGAGGTAGCCACGCAGTCTTCCAGCGCACCGCTGCTCCCGCCCCTCCCTGGCCTGGGAGCTCTCTGCCTCTCTGGGAGCCAGCTCAGGTCTGGGCACACACAAGGTGCTCCGTGAATGTTGTCTTGTTCAGTAAAACCCAGGGTGACAGGGTGAGGAGTGAACTACGTAGGTGGTTGAGTGCAGGATTTAAGAAAAGACGGACAGATGGCTGGGCAGGTGGGGAGCCTAGAGATGGTGTCTAACCCCTCGCCGAGCTTGGGGGTGCTACACCGCCTGCCTATCCTGCTGCATCCCACGGCACGCCCGTTCTCTGCCATCCAGCCACGCTCAGTGTTGCTGAGCACATGCTGTCCCCTCTGCAAGGCCCTTCCCTCTTCCATCCAATCACTGCCTCTTCAGGGACGGCTCCAGATCCCCTCTGACGGCTTCCCTGGTGGCACTGCAAGCCCCTTTCACCAGCACCTGCATGCTGCGGGTGGCGCTGGCAAACGTCTCCCAGGCTGGACCGTGAGCTCTGGGCATGCAGGGACAGAGGGGCTTTTACTCATGCTGCGGTACAGAAAGGAGGAATTTAATTAATACCTGCCACACAAATTAACAAGGAGTCAACCCTGTCCTACCTGTTCCAAGGAGCCCGCTTCCTATTTAGGCACAGGCTTTCTCCTGCAGACAAACCCAGGGCAGGGGCCAGAGGCCCAGAGAACCTGGGACCCCTCCCTGCCATGGCTCCTGCAGGGGCCCACTGGCATCTCTGAACTCCTGCCCTGCCTTGGTGGGATGCTGTGGTTCTACCACTAGCTAACTAGAAATCACTGAGTTTCAGAGCCTCCTTTTTGTCATCCGTACAATGGGGACAATGACAGTACTATCTGTACCTCATAGGATTATTTTAAGGATATAATTAAATCCCCTAGCTCAATGCCCAGAACAGCAAATAAATGGTGCTGCTTTATTTATTTTCAGAGGTTAGAAAAGACCCACCAAACTCAGGGGCCAGGTTCCTTTAAAAATGGGGAAAATACAGAATTATTGTGAATTTGCTTTAAATACATGTGGCAATTGTTTTGAAAAGGATGTACGTAAAGCTCTTCTGTAAATGTAAATCAGCTCTGAGTCCATCCCTTATGTAACTGCAAAGCTTCGTGCCTGGGTTTGCTCAAAGGGGAAAACACGATTATCCTCTCGTATTATTCAGAGCAACTTCCCAGTCCTGTCTCAGGCATCAGAAAGGGAACGCACTCTTTTGCCCCTGACCATGGCTGCACTGAGGGTGTGTACTGTCAGGGACAAGGGAGGGAGGTCTCCCTGACAGAAGGAGACGAGGCTTTTGTCAGTGGTGCCTCTTCTTTGCCTTATCTTCCATATAAACACTCTCTAGTCTACTGGCCGAGGTTACAGGTCAGACCCTAGACAAGAAGGCAGTGGGCATCTTTGCAGGCGCCCTGTGGGAAAATGCTCACATGCCTTCAATGGGCATCCCAGCCAGCCTGGTAAGTTTTGCCCCCCCCCCCCACTGCAGCCCCTGATGCCCACCTGGCAGGGGCAGCCCACAAGATGCACCTGGGACCTACTTCCCCTTTCTCCGGAGCTCTCCCTACCTGAACACCCACTTCCTATTCACATGGCCATGAACCTGGTACCAGGTCCCGAGCCTCACAGCAGCACTGTAAACCCAGTGTCTCTGGGCAGATGTATTTTATGTAAGTTCAAGCACTAGAAATATTGAGTTCAGAGGATTTTATTTCTGGAGCCCTCTATATTTCTCTGGGATTATCACCTGTCTTTGTGCCCTCCCTCTCCTAGTTGTTATCTTTGGACTCCTTCCAAGCCACACTGCCTTGATTGCTTGGGAAGACAAAGGCTCCCAGCATCCTCCCATGGTGTCTCTGGGTCTGGCAAGGATGACCTTGGGGACCCCTTTCTTCTTCCTTCAGTGTAACTCTGCAGGAGGCCATACTGCCCAAGCAGCCTTGGCTTTTAGGAGATGGCTTCACCAGGAGACTTCTCAAGTATTGGGAACATTGCAGGAGTGATGGAGGCGGAGCCCTCATGCCCCCCAAGTTGGGGAGGGCTAAGCTCAGAGTAACCCCAGAGGTATAGCAGGGAGGGAGAAGGCCAGCTGTTCTCTTTCCTACTTGGTGCCAACCTAGCCTGACACCAAATTAATAGCATTCAAATGAGATGCAAAGCAGTATGCAAATCCAGAGAAGGCCACCCTTACTGAGGCCTTTGGACTATTGGAAGGCCGGAGCCTTGAGCCTCTGAGGGAGTATCCACTGCCCCCTCTTGGAAATCTCCTTTAGTTTCTGTCCTTGCACCTTCAGCACCAGCTGGTGTTAGGGGTCGTCACTAGAGGCCGGGATGGACCTCCACATCCTCTGGTCTGGTGCTCAATCTAGCCTCACCTCCAGGTACTCAGAACCTCTTCCACTCTGAAGCGAGGTAGGGGGCAGCCACAGAAGGTAGCACAGCCTCCCTCTGAGTGCTGGGATTCCAGTTCCCCACTCATCGGCAATGTATGCAAAGTAGATGCAGTGGTTTTTTGCATCTATTTAACTGTCCATTAAAATAGCCCCACACCAGTCACCTCTGCACAGGCCCAGGCTTCCAAATTGCCAACCCCCGCTGCCTGCAAGCACCATGTGGTTCCTGTGCCTGGTAATTGCTGTGGTGTTTGTTGAGCTGTATTTGCATTTGATTGTCATTTAACTTTCCATCTTTCTCCTTCAATCAAACCGGGGATTCGGCTTCTGCAATTGATTATTTGTTTTATTCCCAGCCTCTTGGTGATGTTCAAAGAGTTTCCTTTATTGGTGCCACAAACTGGAACCCTGGGAGCAGAAACCTCTTCCCACCCATCCCAGGGCTTCCAGGGGAAAATCATCCTGCCAACATCGTGGATTTTAACTCCCAGCCCCAGTCTTGCTGTTCCAGTACCTGCCTCATTTCTGCCCAGCCGGTGGCATTAAACATTTATGGAGCTGTGGAGGATCAAAGGCCTTGGCTGGGGGAGTGGGCAGGCTGGAGGCCTCAGTTTGGAGATGGAAAGTAGCTCACTTCAAACCACTTTCTGCTGCTGTCACCATCCACGCTGGGCTGTTGCTACAGCTGATCTGGTCCCACTCCTGTTGCGGGAGCGAATGCTCAGGAGCCAGGACTATACGTTTCCCAGGACGGGGCCGTCCTTAAGCCCCTGGACTAAGAGGGTTCCCTTTGGGTAATCCAGAGACCTGGCAGGAGCCCTGACATCCCTGGCTGTTCCAGACCCTGCAAAATCTGGGAGCCCTCTCCTAGGAGTGGGCCGTGCCAGCAAGTTGAGCTGAAGACTCTGGAGTGGGCTGGCAGCCCCTGCCCCTGCTTCCTGGGAGCCCCAAAACCCCCTGGCTTCAAGGAAGATGTGGCTCTGGTTTGGAAGCTGTCTTGGATGAGAGTAATTTTCTCCTCCTCGCACTCAGAAACCAAGTGTCACCCCAGCAGAGACTTCAAAATAAGTCACCAATGTGCCTGTGATCCTGCAAATTGGTGAGCCATTCGGAGGGAGGCTGGATTCTCTAGGGATGTCTGCCACTGTCTGGGCAGGGGCTGCGAGGGTCACGGGGAAGGGAGAGCCTCGTTTCTCACTCTTGCTTTCAATCCTAAGGCAGCCATTGGGCTGCAACGACATCCTCCCTTCTGAGTCAGCTGTGAACCCTGCAGTTCCTACCACTTGCCATGGTGCTTCAAAGTCCATTTAAGGATTCCAGAGTCCCCTGTTTACATGCAAATGTCGTCCTGGTGGGGTAACCCCTTCACTGGAACCACCCAGGATGTCTGCAGCTCAGACGTCCACAAAGCCTCTCAAAGCCTGGCCCCAGCCCGCTGCACCCCTTCCTCCTGCTTCCCCACAGAGACCTTCTGCACCAGACCCAATCTCACTGACCCCAACTGCCTGGCATTTTCCACTGCTTTGCCTCTGCATAAGCCATGCCCCCATCTTGGATATCCTTCCTCCTCCTCTCCATTGACTGCAATGTAAAATATCTTTGACTTGAGGGTGAGCAGTTAAGATGCCACTTGGGACACCCATATCCCATATTGGAGTACCTGGTTGAGTCCCAGCTACTCCATTTTTAAAAAAAAATTATTTAGTTAAAAGTCAGAGTTACAGGGGCCAGCACTGTGGCATAGCAGGTAAAGCTGCCACCTGCAGTGCTAGCAGGCCATATGAGTGCCAGTTCAAGTCCCTGCTGCTCCACTGCCAATCCAGCTCTCTACTATGGCCTGGAAAAGCAGTAGAAGATGCCCTAAATCCTTGGGCCCCTACACCCACATGGGAGACCTGGAAGAAACTCCTGGCTCCTGGCTTCAGATCAGTTTAGCTCTGACCATTGCGGCTATTTGGGGAGTGAACCCGCGGGTGGAAGTTCTCTCTCTGCCTCTGCCTCTCTGTAACTCTTTCTTTCAAATAAAATAAATAAATCTTAAAAAAAAGAGTTACACAGAGAGAGAGAGAAACAAAAAGTATCTTCCATCTACTCGTTCACTCCCCAGATGGCTGCATCAACCAGGGCTGGACCAGGCCAAAGCCAGGAGCCAGGAGCTTCATCCAGGTCTCCCACATGGGTGGCAGGGGCCCACGTATTTGTGCCATATTCCACTGCTTTTCCCAAGCCATTAGCAGGGAGGTGGATCGGAAGTAGAACAGTCAGGACATGAACCGGAGCCCATACCGGATGCCACCATCACAGACAGTGGCCTTAACCAGTGTGCCACAATGACCAGCCCCCAGCTACTCTACTTCTGATCCAGCTTCCTGAAAATGACCACCCTGGGAGGCAACAGGTGATGGCTCAAGTCCCTGTCATACCCACATGGAAGAACCAGATTGAGTTCCAGGCTCCCAGTCTTGGCCTGATGGTCCCCTGTTAGTGACATTTGAGGAGTTGTACCAGTGGATGGCAGATTTCTCTGTCTCTGTCTCTGTGTGTCTCTCTCATATACATATACTTGTCAAATAAAATGAAGGTATATATAAATAATTTTTAAAATATTTTAAACTTGATTTCACCAATCTGCTGTTCAAAGACTTTTTCAAAAAAAAAAAAAAAAAGGATTTATTTATTTGAGAGCAAAGTTACAGACACAGAGACAATGAGAGACAGGTCTTCCATCAGTTAGTTCACTCCCCAAATGGCTGCAATGGCCAGAGCTGAGCCAGTCCGAAGCCAGGAGCCAGGAGCTTCTTCTGGGTCTCCCCGACAGGTACAGAGGCCCAAGCACTTGGGCCATCTTCTACAGCTTTTTCAGGCCATAGCAGAGAGCTATATTGAAAGTGGAGCAGCCAGGACTTGAACCAACGCCCATATGGGATGCCGGTACTGCAAGAAGCCCCTTTACCTGCTACATCACAGTGCTGGTCTCATGTGTGAAGCCTTTATTGACTTCCCCAAAAGAAGAGCTTGCCCCCTCTCCACTATCTCACAGCACTCATTTGACACTAAAGACCCACCTTTAGACACTCCCCACCACCTTCGTATATTCACAAATATTTATTGAGTATCTACAGCACACTAGCCACTGGGCTAGGCTAGGGGTAGACAAGACAGACATGTTAACTCTTCACAGAGTTAACAGCTGGTAGAGAGGATAGGCAATTAAGCTAGCAGAACACAGAAACAAAGAGCCAGGGGGTGGGGGGGACACACAGAGAGAATGGGAGAAGGAAACCAGTGAGGGAAGCTAGTAAGTCCCCCCAGGATGCCTATGAATTTCCAGTGTGCCTATGAACTACTCACACTTATAAGCCTGCAAGCCCTGTATACAGCTGAATGTCCCCTTGGGCGTTTTATTACTTTAATTTGTAGGTAATGCCAAGGTCTGGGCAGAATGAGTCCCTTGGAGAGCATGAGGGAAGGTGTTTGACAGGCTGCACCGTTCTCTCATCTGTTCAGGCTCTACCTCATCCTAACTGGGAAGCCATTGCACAGAGGCCAAGTGGACCATCACTAGGAAGGAGGGACAGCCCAGGTACATTATTATTATTATTACTATTTAATATTAATTTACTTATTTGAAAAGCAGAGTTACAGAGAGGCAGAGGCAGAGGTCTTTCATCTGCTGGTTCACTACCCAGATAGCTGCTGCAGCTGGAGCTGGGCTGCTCCGAAGCCAGGAGCCAGGAGATTCTTCTGGGTCTCCCATGTGGGTGCAGAGACCCAAGCATTTGGGCCATCTTCTACTGCTTTCCTAGACCATTAGCAGAGAGCTAGATCAGAAATGGAGCAGCCAGGTCTTGAACTGGCACCTATATGGGATGCTAGCACTGCAGGGGGCAGCTTTACCCTCTATACCACAGCACCAGTCCCCCTGGTACATTATGAGTCCCATGATGCAGTACAAACCCATCCTCTGAGCTCAGGGCAGAGTGCTGTATTCTGGGACTTGTAGTCTCCATTGGAGGCCCCCCCCTTCTGAATGCCTAGGTTATTAGTTGGACAGTAGGAAGGGTGACATGACAAAGTTTCTGGCTTCTCCTCCTCTCCTTCTTGTGGTTAATGTCCAGCTCATCAAGTTGCCCAGGTGCTAGCAGAGTTAGATGAGCTTGCCACCAGCCTCCAAATTCCTAGGGCAGGCATTTGGCATAGCAGTTAGGATACCACTTGGAACTCCCATATCCCATATCAGAGTGCCTAGGTTTGAGTCCCAGCTTAGATCGTGATTCCAGCTTCCTGCTAATATGCATCCTGGGAGACAGCAGCTGTTGTCTCAATTCTCTGGGTCCCTGCCACCCATGCAAGAGACCTGGGTGGAGTGCCAGGCTCCTGGATTCTGCCTGATGCAGCCCTGGCTGTTGCAGGCATCTGGGGAGGGAACCATCAGACAGAAGATTGGTCTCTCTCCCTCTTTCTCTGCCTTTCAATTTAATGGAATAAATGAATACTGGAAACAATTCCCATGAGTCAACCTGGTATACAAGGTTCACCCCGTGTCATGCCTAGGCCTGGGGACACTGATCCGGGAGGAGTTTAGGAATACCTTCCAGGAGAAAAGGAGGAATATCAGCATACTTGCCAGCATTTCGCCGACTGCCCTGAGCCTGTCCCCCTTCTATTGGTAGAGCAGCTTCTTTCCTGCCTTCCTCACCTCACCTCTGCCCTCCATCACCCCTCCATCAACCCTGCCCCCTTCCAGCCATCCTTCTGCCACGGCCCTCTTTCCCCCAGCTTCTCAAATCGCCCACGCAGAAACCGTCTCCCTGGACTGACTCCACACACCACCTATGTGCTGCGTGGGATTGTGTACAGCAGCCACGCTGGCACCCCAGAGCCTGCAGGAAGAGGATCTGGACAGAATCCCACAAGCAGGGCTGAAAGACTGTGAGGGATGAGAGCATAAGTTTCCAGGGGTTGAGGTCAGGAAGGGCACCGGACAATGACTGGGGTCTGGAAGCTTTGGGGAGGAGCCAGGTTCATTGGAAATGGACTGAACACTAAGCTGCCCTTCTCTGGGGGAGCCACAGGGATGCCAGCCCTCCTCTTCCTCTACAGGAATAAGAATATCAGCCATGGGATCATGCACCCCCTTCATCCATTGAAGCTTTTCAAGAGAGTCCTTTCAGGGCCCCCTATGTCTAAGCAGCAGCCTTGGAGGTGGCAGAGCTGTGACTGTCCCTACCCCCCACTGCCTCACACCCTGCAAGCTTAGTTTCCATGTGTTGGAATGGTTCAACCTCCCTGGCTGCTCTCCTGGGCTTCCTTGGAATCTCTATCTAAAACAGCCCTGGGGACCCCCTCCCCATGCCTGGCCCATTCTCTCCGCCAGTTCCAAGGACCCAAGTGGGGATTGGCAGAAAGAGTCTGTGCCAACTAGCTATCACTGAGGTTTCTCCGGTTCTTCAGAGGAGCCAGGGCAGGATCGTGGCGATCAGTGCCACATGGGAACCCCGGACACTACTTCAGCTGCCCACAGCTTGGCCCAGGTTGCCTCCTGCCAAGTAAAGAATGTCTTCCTAGGATGCGAGTGCCACTGGCTTTTAACTATAATATCAGGATAATTAAGCTTTTCTGTGAGCACAGTTTGCTGCTGATGCAGCTGCCTGGAGCCCTGGCATTTATTGAGCGCAAAGTAATAATTTATTGTCCTTTGTACGCTCAAAAGCCATCTTCATTATCCACCCAGGACGGAGCTGCCACAAGGGCACGCGGGCCTCACCAGCTGTCTCACTCGCGGATGTCTTCCCAGGTCACCCTTGGCGGCCTCAGGTACCAGGCCGGTGTGGAGAAAGTGGGGAGGGATTGCTCTCACGGAGAATCGGGTTAGAACCCCCGACACACACCCTGACAGGCTGCTAATGGGAGAGAGGATGGCAGACCTGGCTGAGCACGGGCAGCACCAAAGGCCGAGGGCCGTGTGCCCCCATTAGTAGGGCAATCCTTCCCCTGAGCTGGCGGGGACGCGGAGACTGTGCGCCCGCCTGCCTCTGGGTCTTCTGCGCCTTTGCTTGAGACTTTACGGTAAGCCGCTCCTCCCGCGCCCCCGCCCCCAGCCCCGCGCGGCGATCCCCGGCGCCGACGCCAGGCGCTGGCCGTGGTGCTGATTCTGTCAGGCGCTGGCGGCGGCGGCGGCGGCGGCCCGGCTCCTTCTTCTCGGCCGGACCTGCTCTGCCCCCCTGCGCCCACGCCCCGCCGGGCCCCCCGCCCTCCTGTCGCGGCCCCCGCCCGGGGCGCGGCCGCGACCGGTACCATGCGCTTCGTAGCCCTGCTGCTCCTGCCTTTGCTGCTGGCGCTCCTGGCTCACGGTAAGGGACCCCGGCGTCCGGCGGCGGAACGGAGGCGGGGGTGGGGTCCCGGGGCCACCCAGCGAAGACTGTTCTGGCAGCCGGCCCCGCGCGTCCGGCGACCCAGCCCAAGCACAGAGCTCCGCCGGCTGCGCTGCCCCCGGCGCCGGCCGAGCCGGGCGGGGCGCGGGCTCCGCGGGCGGGAAGCTGCCGCGGCTCCCGCCATTCGCGCCCGGCCGAGACCTCGCCTTTAATCATCTCCCCGGATCTAATGGGATTTCTCTGCTGCAATTCATCACGCCACCCCCTCCCCGCACACACGCGCTCACCCGCGCGCTACCTCGCCACACTCCAGGCGTCTAGGGGCGCCGGGGCGCACGCGGGGACGCGCAGGGCAGCGAGTCGGGACGGTCCGGCTGGGGCCCCTCGGTCCCGCCTCCCCCGCCGCCCTCCAAACTTCGCTCGACTTTGCCGCCGGTTCTGGGGCCCCTCGCATCCTCACTGCAGAGGGACGGATAAAGACAGCGGCTAGGCTGGGGTTGATACGTTGCTCACCTCCTGCCCGAACCCAGAGCACAATTCTGGGGAGAAACTCTAGGGGCCCAGGGCCTTCCATTCAACTCCTCTCTCTGCCCTGGACTGCAGCAGCTGAGCTCCTGCGAGACTGTCCTCCCCAAAGTCCTTTCTTTGCGCGCACACACGAACGAACACACATTGCACACACCCGGAGCTCTGCCTCCCTCCGATCTCTCTGCCTGGCCCCCATTCACCCCACAGCAGCAGGCTCGTGCGGGAGCAACGGTTTCCCACCCTGCGGCTCCCAGCCCTCGCTTGGAGTCCAGTACCCAACTTCATCGGTCTGGGGTTGAGAAACACGGCCATGGAGTGGGTAGCAAGCAAGAGTTGGGGAGAGGATGCGGGTACTGTGCACCCGGGGTTTCTTGTCTGGATCTGCCGTCCCGGCTCAGACATGCTCTCTTTGCATCCAGCGAAGCTCAGGTCCTTCTCCAGTTGCTATGGATGAGCTGGTGATGGTTGCCAGAACCGTACTTAAGAGTTAGATTCGCTGTCCTCCGCCATTGGTTCATAACACCTGATATGGAAGGGGGAAAGATGGGAGTTTCTTACCCCTGGCTGAGTCTTCCCAGGCCACTTTGGAGAGCTACCTGACTGGGCTGGCCACCCGGCAATTTTCTTCTGCCACCAAAGGTCGTGGAAGCCCCTCTCCGAGCCTCCAGCTCCCCTGGCACAGCAGCCCCGTGTTTCTACCTTGCCACCTGGCAGCCCACACCAGGTCCAGTCCTCAGCAGCACAGGGAACTCGGACCATATGGTCATGATGGGGGGAGGAGGCGGAGTCAGACCAGCCGTGCCCTGGGAAGAGTTAGGGGAGGAGGGCTGTCTGCGGATGTCCCTCAGCATTTGGAACCTGTCTTGGGGTAGCATGTCCTCCCCACTGGGCAGCTCCCCAGGAGCTCAGGGGCTGTGTGTGTCCCCTGGCATGGAGCCTGGGGCTTGGATGTTGTGAGTCTGTCTCCATGTGAATGTAATCAAGGCCCCCCAAATGTGGAGCACTGGGTCCTGGTGTGTCTGCCCTCCCAAGAGCTGAATGTTGGGTGAGGGCTCAGCAGTGAATAGGGGTGAGGCTACTGGTGTGGGGATGCAGCCTCTGCCAGAGAGCTCCCTGCAGGACTGAAGGGAGACTGCGGATCCCCAGGAGGAACGCTGGTGTAGCTGGGAGTCCCAACAGCCCCACTGCGGGTGTAGGTGTGAGGATCGGTTGGAATCTGTACCCCCTGCAGTGGCTGAGTCTGTCTTCTGCCACTGCCCCTCTCTGACCCAGCAGGATCTCCAGTGCTCTCGTGGGGCAACCTGCTGAAGGCATGTGTGGGGAAGGGGCCAATGGTGGACAAGACATTGTACTCCGCAAGGGAGGCGAGGAAGCAGCCCGTAGTGCCAAGCCTGATGGGCAAGAGAGCCCAGAGGTCGGGGCTGGGTGGCCCAGAGGCTGCTCCCTCCCTAGTCATTGGGGTAGTGAGTCGTCTCGCTGGGAGGCAGTACCTTTGGCTGGCTGAGAGCTCCTGGGGACTTGAGCTGTGCCAAGGCAAGCCTCCTGGAGCCAAGGCCTTGGGCTTTGAGGCATTGCTGCTGGGCGATATGTTCCTCAGCTTCACAGTCCGGGGCCTCAAAAGAGCCTTCGGAGCTGTGTTCACACCCGGGACGCAGCCAGCCGAAGCTCAGAAGCTGCAGCAGGCTTGGGAGGCGGAGGCTGCTGAGGTGGGGCTGGGCCGGCCCAATCGGCAGATTTACTCCCCCCCCCCCCACTTGCCTCTGCAGCCTCAGGCGTTAGGGATGCGGTGGGCCCAGGGGCGCCCTCCAACCAGTGGGCGGGGCCCAGAGGATCCTGCCACAGTGGGGAACCAGCCAGTGCGGGAGGGGCTATGTGTGCTGGGCCTGCTGTGTCAGTTTAATGATTTTTAATGAGCAATTACCTTTAGTCATTCTCCTAATTTCTGAATATCAATAAAGTTAATTAAACTCTGCATGTGTGGATGTGGCCTGGGGAGTTTGTGAAGGTGGAAGTAGCTGAGACTGGGATGAGGTTGGGTCTCTATGGGGGGTGGCTGCCTCCCTGGCTGTGTGACCTTGGATTTGCTGCTCCACCTCTCTGAGCTGGCTGGAGAATGTGGTAGGAAGAGGGGCTGGAGGGTGGTAAGTTCAGGTTGTTCACTGCCCAGAACTGGGGACAGTGTCTGGGCGGTAAGACCTGGAAGGGGTAGGAGAGCAGGGGAAGAAGGACTTGGCCTCCCAGAGCCCAGTGCTGCAAGAGTTAACAAACTAGGCTTGCCTTAACCTAAAATGGTAATTACTGATTCCTGCAGACTCTTGGGGAGGTGCTGGCTTCTGACGGCACATTACTGAGTCTGGGGGCTGCTCCAAAAGCCCACACTAGACTCTGCTTCCTGTCCCCAGCCTGGCACTTGGGGATCTGGAAGTGGTGCTGGGGACAAGGCCCCTTGGGAGACAGTCTGGATTCTACTCGGAGCCCGGGGTTGACGTGGCAGGCAGGAGGCCCCTGGAGGATCGGAGACCACCATGGGCAAGAGGAGGAAGGAGGAGTCGGCTTTTTGCCCCTCTCAGGCCTAAGCTCATCAAGCTTGTCAGGCCCTGGCGGCCATCCCGGCTTCCTCAGCGGGGTGGCAACTTCAAGTACCTCCGGGACAGACACAGTGGGGTGCTAATGGGGAGCAAGGAGGCATGGGGGCGGGGCTTAATTAGAAACTTGGCTTAATTAGGAACTAAGCTTGGGTGGACCCTCAGCTTCGGTGCACCGTGGCTGCTTGCATGCTGCGGGCGGATCAAAAAGCCTGTCTCACCAGCCCCTCCTTCCCACCAGTCTCAGGTCCTCCAGCCTCCTCCCTCCGTCTTTGTCCCCACTTCTAGCCCCGTGAGGCCTCCACCGCCTGGCTGGGCTCCGCTCAAGATGCTGCTCCCTCACCTGGGCAGAGCTATCAGGGCTCCTTTCTCTACCTTTCCCAATCCTCCCCTCCCCCTGCCAAAAAAAAAAAAAAAAAAAAGCCATGTAAAAGGCCCCTAGGCAGGGAAAACTTTGGTGAGGGAGCAGTGGTCAGCCTGGGTGGTTAAGAGCCTGGGCTCCCACGTGGCCTCTCTGGGCCTCCACCTGGAGTCTTTCATGCAAGGGTGCACCAAGCCTGCGGTGCCCAAGTCCAGGAGCACACTGGCGCCTCAAAGGGCTTCTCAGATCATGCAGAGTAATTCTGAGTCCTCAGCCCTCTGACCTCCTCTCACGGAGGGGAAGCCACATTGTATAGACTAGAGGTCCCTGGAGGAGGCAGTGCTGCCAGTCCCAGTCTGCAGCTGGGAGGTGGGAATCAGGCACTGGGAGGTCTCCAAAGCCAGTTCCCACAGGAAGCAGCAGTTCTGGGAAGCCAAGCCAGAGGCGTTTCAGCTTCCGTTTCCCAAACTGCCAGATTCTCAACAGCTTCTGAGCTCTTGCCATTCCTTCTGCCGAAAATTCTTTTCCCTCCTGGGCCAACCTGGCTCAGTCTACCACATGCTTCAAGTATTGGCTAAGCTGGCACTTCATTTAAAGGGCACCTACTGTATGATTTGGCAGGGGAAGTCTCAGCTTCCTCCAGCCTGGGCCGGGGGCTTCTGTGCTCCCAGCACGCCGTGGCTTCCCCTCTCAAGGTACCCTCGTGCTGGGTCACTGGTGCCTGGTTGCCTGCTGCTCTGCAGCAGCAAGACTGGACTCAGAGGACCCCAAGTCTGTTCGGCTTGACCTCTATCTTGGGGAAGCTCCACACTGCCTATTTGGAAGAAGTTTGGGGTCAGCTGGCTGATTCGAAAGGAGAGGTGGGACCATGGCAGCTGGGACTGCGTCTTGAAGCTGAGTTTGCGTAGCAAGCACACTATTTTTACATAGATTGTGTGTTAGGATTTTTTCCATTCCTAACAGTTGGCCAATTATCCCAACTGTAAATTATGGCCTTTACTTAGTTTTTCCCTTCTACAAATTAAGCTGTCACGCCATCAGCCTGAGGTAGCTGGGGGGTGGGGCTCTGGTGGCCATTCTGAGTGGGCCAAGGCCCCCCCTCTCCCCAGTCCCTTGAGTGTCTCCACAGCTTGTGTCCCCTCTGGCACAGGGAAGACCTTAGTCCATGTTGAATAAATTTGTGAGAGTGATACAGGTAGACATGGTGGAGGTAAGACCAGGGTCCCTCTCAAAGCACTCATCCACTACCCCTGTGGCCGAGAGAGGCCTTGTGTGAACCTAGGGCCCCAGGGAAGGGAGAGACAACTGTGTATCATCTGTCTCCTTAGTACCCACATCCATCTCAGTTTTAGACACCCTCACTCAACTGGAAGGGACCAACATGGAGCAATTCTGAGCCTGCATGCTGTTTTGTTTTGTTTTTGACAGGCAGAGTGGACAGTGAGAGAGAGAGACAGAGAGAGAGAAAGGTCTTCCTTTTTCTGTTGGTTCATCCCTCAATGGCTGCTATGGCCGGCGCGCTGCGGCTGGCGCACCGCACTGATCTGAAGCCAGGAGCCAGGTGCTTCTCCTGGTCTCCCATGCAGGTGCAGGGCCCAAGCACTTGGGCCATCCTCCACTGCACTCCCGGGCCACAGCAGAGAGCTGGACTGGAAGAGGAGCAACCGGGACTAGAACCCGGTGTGCCAGCGCTGCAAGGTAGAGGATTAGCCTATTGAGCCGCGGCGCTGGCCCCTGCATGCTATTTTTAAAGATTGATTTATTTATTTGAAAGACTTATGGTGGTGGTGGTGGTGGGGTCTATCCACTGGTTCACTCCCTAATTGGCCGCAGGGGCTAGGGCTGGGGCAGCCAAAGCCAGGAACCTGGAATTGCATCCTGGTCTCCCAAGTGGATGGCAGGGGCCCAAGCACTTGGGCCAGGTGCATTAGCAGGGAGCTGGATTGGAAGTGGAGCAGCTGGCCTGGCCTGTATGTTCTTAAGAGGCAGGAGCCTATAAGTCATCCAGGACCACAGCAATTCAGGTCTTTCACAGCTCTTAAAAGAGATGGTCCTGGGATATATTCATCCACCATTCATTCCTTCATTCTACAAATATGTTTTGAGGTGTGGAGCCTGGCCCAGAACCCCAGGGTCCCAGCTTTCACTGGTCAAGCCTTTTCTCTTTAATACTCACAAGGAGAAATTAATCCTCTCCTATGTCATAAATGGGAAAACTGAGTTTTGAAATTAGGTCATTTACCCTATAAGCCGCCAATAAGCAGAAAGGCTACTCCAAAGTACCTGCTCATTTTGCAAAACCTAGCTTCAGCCAATAGTGTGTCCACTCCCCCAGCCTAGCACCAAGGTTCAGTACAGGCAGCCAGAAGCTGGGAGAATATCACTAGTCAAACAATAACACTACAGCAGCAATGATAGCAAGTGTTTATTAGGTACTAACTATGTGCCAGGCCCTCTACTAAGTGCTATATATACATTAGCTCGTTTGGCCCTCATATCATGTCTATGAGATAGAAGCTATTATCTGCCTTTTATAGACCAAATCCAAGCTTGTGTTGTCAACATAAACAGCCCTTAACTTTCTCCTGGCACATTTCTGGTAACCGTTGCTTCCCAGCGCTGTCTACTCTCTCAGTCCTTACTGCTACAGGTTAAGGACATTTTAGCTTGCTCAGTTCTTAGTGGCAAAGGAATAAAATATTCCTCCCAACACCTGGAGGCTAGGAAGGAGCACGGGGCTGGGAGTCGGGTGAACTGTGCTCCCTGAAGTCTCTGCCCTGAGCTCAGTGGTCTTGGGTGACTCTCCCCCTCTTTGGGGATCTTGGTGAGTCAGAGGAACAATTTTGACTGCCCTGGCACCCCGGGCTACCCCACCCTACCCCCTCAGCCTCTGCTGAGGCCCAGCCCCAGGAGGGAGGCCCAAGCCTGCCCTAGCTTCCTTCCACTTGCCTACCTGCTGCCCAGCCGCCAGCCCTGGGAGGGGAGGATCGATGCTGCAGCCGCAGGCAGAGTGTTGTTGGCCATTGATTGTTGAGATTTCTCAGCGGGCTCAGGAGCAAACAAACCTGCCACTTCTCCAACAACAATCTGGGTCTCTCTGGCTGCAGATCTGCAGCCTTCCTGGCAGGCAGTCTGGCAGGAAGGGGGTGGCGGGGAGGGCTGGGGTGGAAGGTCCTGACTGGGCCCAGCAGGAACAAGGGGCTCTGCCAGGAGATGATCAGGGACTGAGCGGGAAGGGGGAGGGAGCAATGGGGAGACAGAGTGAAGATGTCCGTGAATGCTAGACCCTACTCACGCCTTGTTTAGCCCAACCTCTCCAGTTTTTCTCAGCCATTTTTCCATACCTGGAATGCCATCCCTGGTCTTTCTGCTAGCTTCTGTTCTCCCACCCCTCCTTTTCCTGATCACAAAGCCTAGAAGGGTCTCTCTGTTCTCCAGACACCAAATACCAGCCCACCCCTACCTGCCCATCCCTTCTCCAGTCCTAGCGGGTGCTTTGACAGGCAAGAATCAAGCACAGCCCCTCTTCCTTACAGAAATCAGTTTGAAGGGGAGCTGCTTTCTTACTAAACTCAGCTGTGACCATCTCTCTGGTTAGACCAGGGACCCTGTGATCGAATGAGTTACAGATGAAATACCAAGCAGCACCTATGTGATCCAGCTACTTGGGCCTTCAGGACAGGAGACTCTGACCAGGGCCTGCTCTGGGCCTCAGTTTCTCATTTGTAGCAAGTGGGTTTAGTGTTTGGATCTTTGAAGGAGTGCCCAGCAAGTCCTGGGGTCCCTGAGCCATGCCCTGTGGGTGCCCCCCCTCAGCACTCTTCCCCTCTGTGCTGGCTCTGGCCGTCTGCCTAACCCCCGCTGTGGCAGAGTGGGTGCAGAGCCCCGCCTGCCACTGATTCTAGTGTGCTGCAGAATCCAAGCAGTGGGTCTCAGTCGCCAGAGCAGTCCCCAGGGGACCAGCTACATTATTTTTCTTTTCTTTCTTTCTTTCTTTTTTTTTTTTTTTTATTTTTGCAACAGCCAGGTCTGGGTCAGGCTGAAGCTAGGAGCTGGGAACTCAATCCAGATCTCCCACATGGGTAGCAGGGATCCGACTACTATGAGCCATCACCTGCTGCCTTCAGGATACACATTAGCAGGAAGCTGGAATCAGAAGCAAAGCCTGGACTTGAACCCAGGTACTCCCGTATGAGATGGGGAGTCCCAACTAGCATCTTACCCACCAGGCCAAAGGCCCATACCCCAGTCAGAATCCTGACACCCTGGCGTCATCCTCAGCATCTCCCTCAGTCCCCACTACTCTGGGCCCCACAAGCTCCTCCTGCTCTCAGGCCCCTCCCATCAGCTGGTCATCCCAGGCAGGGAAGAGGGAAGACTGAGAAAAAGGCCAGAACCATTGAGTGCCCCCCCCCACAGATGCTCATCTGCATGCCATTTCACCCCTCTTTGCTTGCTGGCTTCTTAAAAGCACTGAGGCAGTGCTGCCCCTCCCCACTCCCAGCCCAGATCCCTCCTCCTTAGCTTCCCCCTCCTGCCGGCCCTCCCTCCCTTCCTCCAGGCTCAGCAGCTGAGCTCCTTTGTGCCCTCAAGCAGCCACCTGCTGAGTGTCTGGCCTGGGTCCCATCAGCCAGCAGGTGCCTAGGGAGTCCCAGAGCCTGGGGGAGGGCAATATCTGGCAGTGTAGGGAGCCAAGGAGGAGAGGGAATTCTGGAGGGAAACCGCATGCTGGTCAGGGGAGCAGGACTGCAGAGTTGGAGCCTAGCACCGGCTCTTGCTGGCGCCGAGACCTTGGACAAGTTGTGTCACCTCCCTGTGCCTCAGTTTCCTTGGGAATTTGTGGTGCCTGTCCCTGTCCTACAGCTTTGGTGGACTGTATCAGGATCAAAGAAAAGCAGAGGGTGGCGACAGAGGAGAACCCAGAAGCCCTGCTTGAGAGACCAGTCTAACAGCCATCTGTCAGGCAGTCACTAGAGGGGCAGGGCCCCCTTCCCAGAGAAGCCAGGGCTGCACTGTGGAGGCAGGCGTCAGCCATGAATGTGAGTACCCATCCGGCCCAGTCTGACCAGGAAAGTGAGGCGAAGTGTGGGTCCAGGGTGCTCCTGAGGGACTTCACCCTGGCTCACTGCTCCGAGGGACCTTGTCTCAGACATCATTTACATCCAGGAGGTGTGCTGGCGATTGGAAACATCTGGCCTGGCAGCTGGCAGGCCCGCTGCTGTTGTGAGGCCCTGTTTTCTGCCTGGTGAGAGGAAATAGGGGGATGGAAACAGTTGTGTGGATCAAAGAGCCCCTGGCACCTCTGGGCAAAGGTATGAAGGTGGCCCTGGTTAGGAAGAGGCCTGCTGCTTGGACAGGGCCATGTTCCCTGCCCCCAGCCACTAGTTGGTGCCTAAGTCTAGTCCCTGCTGTACCTGTAGCCCCGGGGCTGCCTCTGTGCCTTATTGTCCTGCCCTACCCTGAGCCTCAAGCAGAGGAGCCTGGGGGCCCCAGGGGTGAAGGGCTTGGTCCTTGAAATGCAAGGTGTCCACAAACCCAGCTCAGTGGGGCCCTTGCAGGGTGGAGGTCAAAGCAAGGTTGGAGCAAGGGAGAGGCCTGAGGGCTGCAGGTTACACAGTTGGGTCCCTCGGATCTTCCTGGGGTTCTGGGGGAGAAGAAGCCCCAGATGTGCAGGCAGCCAAGTCTGTGTGTGTCTGCCTGGCTTTTCTACCTGTCCCTGGAGTCTGTGCCCTCTGTTCCCCGAATCCTGGGGCTGTGGCCCGGGTGTAAGCCTCGCAGGCCCCAGCTCAGGCTGGTCTGCCCCTCCCTGCAGCCCATGCCACTCTCTTCCTCCCCAATCCTGGGCTCCACTGACCCCTCAAGGAGACTGGAGCTGGAGCTGCTGCTATTTTTAGCAGCTCTGCACCCCTCTCCTCCCCCACTCCGGCTAGCTGGGGAAGTGGTGGGACAGGCCAAGCCCAGGGAGCCTTCTAGGCTGAGGTGCTAGGCAGGTGTGGCCCTCTTCCCCTTAGTCCCACAAGGCCAGCCTGGCTGGGCCACTGGTGTGGGTGCCTAACCCTGGGAAAGATTAAACTCTCCCAGCCCCAGGCTGGGAGAAGATACCTAGTGGCCCTCTCTCCTCACTCCCCTCCCCACCTTCACATTCCCACCCGACCCTGCCAAGTCTCTAAGGACAGAGCCCAGGCTTCCTTAGGCCATTTGGGAGTAAGGCTGGAGCTCCAGGGTTTCTGCCATAGAAGCTGGGAGAAGCAGAGGGGTCCAGTGTGGCAGGAGGAGAGGAAAGAAGCACAGGGGACTGGGTTACTGACGCAAGGACTCCAGGTACTGCCCTTACACTGCCAGAGAGGGCTCGGGACCCTGCTGCGGCTCCGGTCTGCCAAAAGGCCAGACCCCTGGGTCTCCAGGGTCCTACTCCATCACTTCCCCAGCTGCTCTGGGAACAGGTAGCAGCTGGGAGGGGTAAGGGTAGAGCAATTCAAGGTACTCCAACCAGGGGACCAAGGAAGGCAGCCCTCGAGGGATGCCTGCCCTCTGGCCTCAGGCTGCCTTTGCTTTCTGAGGTCATTAGTTCCTCCATCTGTCCTTCTGTCTGTCTCCTGAGCTCAGCAGGAAAGGAATGCCCTGGGGTCTGGCTCCTAAGTCCAACTAGCACCTCCACAGGTCCCATCAGCTTCTGGCTCTCATTACCTGTGGCCTGGAGAGGACTAATCGGTAGTGTAGGTGAACAAGTGGCACAGAGCCTGGCACACGGTGGGTGCTCAGAAATGTCAGTGCTCCCTCAGGGTCCTCTTTTGTCACACCTGCACCCCCACTCCCCACTTGTGTAGCCACATGAATGCACTCAAACATATCACACACCCACACAAGCACGCAATACATTCTCACATGCAAACATGCTTGTTCATACTTGCACACTTACATGCATGCATCCATGTGTATGTACATGCATGCTCACATGTGTATGTGCACATGCCACACACACTCACATATGCATATATACACACTCAAATCCATGTGCACTCACGAAGTCTGACCTTCCAGATGCTCAGCAAACACTGACCAGCAGATGGAGATAAGGAGACAGGCACTCTCCTTACACACAGATAGAAAGTGAGCACAAGGCAATGGAGCATAGTCCCCACCCTGCTAAACCCCTTCCCCCTCTATCCCTGCCCACCTGTAATCTCCATCAGTCCCTGAGGTTGGGCACCAATAAGAGAAAGGTTATAACTGTCCTACCTACCAAAAAACTCTCTAAAATTAAAATCAGGGGCTGGCGTTGTGGTGTAGCACGTTAAACCTCTGCCTGTGGTGCTGGGATCCCATATGGGTGCCGGTTGAAGACCCAGTTGCTCCACTTCCTATCCAGCTCCCCGCTAATGTACCTGGGGAAGCAGTGGAAGATGACTCAAGTACTTGGGCCCCAGCACCCACATGAGAGATCTGGAAGAAGCTCCTGGCTCCTAGCTTAGGCCTGACCCAGCCCCTACCATTGTGGCCATTTGGGAAGTGAACCAGTAGGTATAAGATTCTCTCTCTCTCTCTCTTTCTCCTCCTTTCTCTGTAACTCTGCCTCTCAAATAAATTTTTAAACTACATAAAAAAATCTTTAAAAATAAAATTAAATTAAAGTCAGGAACTGAAAAACCAGACAGGCCCAGAGAGAGGCAGGACAAGGCCAAGGTCATACAGCCTGTCAGTAGCAGAACGATCTCCACTCTGGAGCCAGGGCTCTGACAAGACCTTGCTGGGCTCCTCAATTTCCACAGCTAAGAACAGACCCCCTAGTGATCTCTAGAGCCCACCTCAGCATTGAAAACCAAGGTAGCCTGGAGGCCTGGGTTCATGGCTCCTCCCCAGGAAAGCTCCTGCAATTCATTTCTTCCCAGCTACAGCAGAAAAAAAGCAGCCGCAGGGCAAAAGTCACGAGATCAAGGAGGTTAGTTTGGCGCCAGTGCACCGAACAAGCCCTTTCATCTGAACCAAGACCATGGAATGTTGGGGTTACCAGGCTGGTGATCAGCTTCAAGGGGAACCCAGGCACTGGGAACAGCCTCAATGGTGCTGGCTTTTAAACCTCAGGGTGGGGGCAGGGAGGGGCAGTAGCCCAGGGACACTAGTCTGGGCCCAGGAAGGTACCTGCTGTCGGGCCCTAGTGCGTCATGGCCCAGTCTTGATGGGCTCCGTGGCTAGGAGGGACTGTCCTTAGCAGGTGACTGGAGCTGGGCAGCAGGATAGAGGGTAGAGGGGATGGCTGTTTGTCCCTCAGTGAGCCCCTGTGCCCTAACTTTACCACTGTGCTCTGCTGAGCTGGCCACTGCCAGCTCCAGAGAGAATGCAGTTCCTGCCTTTGCAGCCTCCCAGGTCCCAGCTGACATTTCCAAGGTTTTACATTCAGAGAAATACGGTCTCTGCTGCTGACATGGTGGTGGTGGAAGCCACTGGCGCTGGGTACGGCCGTGTCTGAGCACCTAGCTCAGGGCCACGAACCTCTGCCTACCAGCTGCACACCTCCACCTTGGAACTAACAGGTGGCTCCTCATTCCTCTGTCTGCTGAGGAGAAGGGGCCTGAGGGTAGCAGATGGACTAAAGGAGCTGATGGGCAGAAACCCCTCTAGGAGGGAAGAAAGCCCAGCACCTGTCTCTTCCTCTACCTAGACCCCAGCCCTGGCCACAGTGGGATAATCAGGGTATGACACAGCAGCCAGATTAGAGTCAGGTGATGCCAGGGGGTCCCTGTGGCTCCTCCCATTCCTTCCACACCACCCCTGGGGCAGGGGCCAGCTCTACTGCCTCTACCCCCAAGGCCCATCCCTTTTTCTCTCCAAACCCCCACTGCAGGACACCGGCTCCTGAGTCACCTGCCCAGCCCCGGGAACTGTAGGCAGACAGGGCTAGGGCCCCCAGGTCCCTAGGGTCAGCAGGCAGACAGAAGTGGGGAACACAAGGCCGCAGGGGAGGGTGTAGAACGCAGCAGGTGACACCGTAGCCGAGGCCTCATTAATCACCTCTCCAGCCCCCAGCTCTGCAGCAGCGAGACCATATTAGATTTTAAATTGGAAAGCAGAGAACGTGGCCGTTAGTCGGGCGCTCCCTCCACCCAGGGCCCCTCGTCACAGCCTCACAGTGAGGCCAAGAGGGCTGATCCACCCACAACCCAGGGCAGTATCTCCCCTCCCCACACACCTATTCAAAGCCTGAGGAGCTGTCCAAGACAGATGTCCCTGGGAAGGATCAGGTTAAAGTCCAAGAAAGGGACAGAGTGACAAGGAGGAGACACAACAGTCACTTTGGGGAGATGTACACCCCTTCCACCGGGAGCTAGGACTTCTGGACTGGAGGACTGGGTGAAGCCAGGGTCTATGGTGTGGAATCTGTGGACAGGACAACTGGTAAAGATGTGTGGCCTGTGTGTGTGTTTGGACTTGCACAAACATACACATCTACCCTCAATGCCACACACCCCCTAGGAAGCAGCAACAAGTGCAGTAGAAATGTTCCCAGGCTGTGGCAGACAGACCTGGTTCAGACTCTCTGTTTGCTGCTTCCCCTTTCCGTATGATCTCAGGTGGCTCACTTTGCCTCTCAGCCTCAGTTTCTTCACACATGAAGTGGATGACAGCACTTTGGAGGAATGTGGCCCATAGTGAGCTTAGTAAATGGGAATGCACTACCCTGGCCCCGAGGGAGGAAGCTGCTCAAGCTGGCTCCAGGACTGTCCCAAGAGCCCTGGGGCAGTGGCCAGGTCTGACGCCCTGCTCTCTGTGCTGCGGGCTGGGCGGTTAGGGTTAGGGTTAGGGTTAGGGTTAGGGTTAGGGTTAGAGCAGGCATTCCATGGAACAGTCACCTGCCCTGGCCCCAGCCTGGGCCAGACCACATGAGGCCTGGTGTTCCTGGCTGTCTTCCACCTGTGAAGGCTGAAGTCCTAATCTGGCTCTGCCTGGGCTCCCATAATTATCCACAAACACCTGTGCTCGTCAGTGTAGGGAAGCAAACATGAGCAGTGGGTGAGATTAATCTAAGGAGTGAGTGCCTGATAGGCCCAGTTCTCCTGAGACCCTCATGACAAACCTTAAGAAGTCCCAAGGCTCATTGTCACCTCTTTCCCTGCCCCGCACAAGTCCCAGTTTCCCAAGCACAAAAGGAAGGAAGAAGACACCCCATCTTAGCTCTCTTCTGGGACCACCACCCGAGGTTCTTCAGCCTGCCAGGTGGTATTTCAGGGGCTGGGAAGCCAGGTAAGGGAGCTTCCCATCACAATAGCCTCTGGCCCTGGGCGGCTGTCTAAGTATAAACTCGCCGGCATGAAAGAAAATTGAAACGTCGGTTCTTCACTCACGCTAGCCGCACTCTCAGTGCTCCGTAGCCACGTGTAGCTGCTGGTTACTGTACAGAGCTGCAGACAAAGCATTTCCACTGCTGGAATGAGTTCTACTGGACAGCGCCCCTCCAGGGCCAGACAAGCCAAGTTGGCATCGGAGACATTCCAACTGGTGAGCTCAGAAACTGCACGCACCTGGGTCCTGGTGTCCTGCTCCATCAGACAGGACAGGAGCAGCTCACATCTCACAGAGCTCCTGTGGGATTCAGTGAGTGCATTCCAAATGTCGGCAGGCATGTGGCAAGTGGTCAGTAAATGGCTGTTCCCAAGGGAGCCTCTGTTAGAGGCAGGACCAGGGCAGGTGGCCCTACTCCTGGCTGATGCTCGCTGCCTCCACCCATGCTCCCTCTGACAGTCACTAAGACCCCAACCTTGAAGGTGCTGAAGCCCAGGGGGTACCCACCCCAACCCAAGATGGTGAGGGGAGGCAGCTGGCTCCAGCAGCTCAGGAGGCGGTGAAGTCTTTGTCCCTGGAGATATGCCCAAGGCGGTAGACGGCCCCAGAAGCACTGCAGGGTCCACTCCTCAGAGCAGGCAGGCCAGGTCCCTTTCTGCCAGCCCTGCTCCAGGTTTGCTGTGGGACCTGGGAAGACCCCGTGGGCTCAGTTTCTTCCTGGGCCAGCGAGGGAGGGGTGAGATGCTGGCAGAGGCTGCAGGGCTCAGATTCCGGGAAGCAGCCGCTTCCTTGCCTGGAGCCTGGCCAAGAGGAGGTGCCCCCTCCCATTCACATGAGCAATCCAGATTTGACTGGACCCACAGGGGTGACCAGGAAAGAAAGGGGGTGGTAGTGAGAGGCTGTGATGAAGATGGCCAATGACAGGGTAGTCTGGGGGGACCCGCCAGCTTGTGCCAGAAGACACTCCCCATCGATTGCCAATTGGGGCTGTGTTGGGGCACTGCCAAGGGCTGGCTGCCCGTCTTCTCCCTACAGGACCCACCCCTGCCCACCCCTGCTGGCCCATGGCCAGGGGCTTTGGGGAGCTGTGTGCCTTCTGAGTATGCAGACAGAACTTGGGCTTGGAAACTGTACCCCGAGCTCATTCTCCGCCATGCCTGGTACTGGAGTTCAATATGTATGGGTCAAGATATGGGAAGAGAGGTGCCTAGTGCTGGATTCTTGCCCAGCCATATGTGGCTGAGGACCCACAAGGAAATATGTCACTAAGATGTCAAGAGGAGGTCCAGGCAGTGCTGGCTTCCCAGGGGGCGCAGGAAAAGGGGGAGGGTTTGAAGAAGCTACAACCAGAAGGATAGTCATGTGAGCAAGTGAGACTAAAGGGGCCCAGCACCTGCTCTGGCCATGAGAACTTCCCTTTCTCTGTGTCCACCCCAACAACTGCTTCTCCGGAACACCACCAGGGCTTCCTGCCCCCATCACTGCAAGCCACAGGACTCCTGGCATGAGCACCCAGGCTAGTGGACAGGTAGAAGGCCCAGGTGCTAGAGCTGAGAGCCAGCGGCAGCAGTGGACAAGGCTGAGCTGTGGGGTTCTAGCCCCAGGATCTGCCACCCATCAGCTATGTGACCTAGAACAAGCTACTTAACCATTCTGGACTCTAGCCTCTTCATCTCTTGGTAGAACCACCCTGGAATGAGGGGAGCAGGAGAAATCTGTGGGGGTGCTGAGTGTGTGGCCAGCACACAGGGAGAGCACAGAGGAAGTAATGGCAGCTGTTCCCAGCCCTGCTGCCTCGCTCCAGGCCATGGGCAGCAGCATGTGTCCATTCAAGTATGCCGTTGCCTCAGGGTAATGTTGAAGAAGTCATAGCCTAGCTTTGGGCCTCAGTTTCCCTATCTGTGTGCAGGGTGAATCAAGTGCCTTCCCTGTCAATGCAAGTAGTGAACGTCCTCAGATGCCAGACACCAGGGTGGGCGCAGAGGTCATTGGTTCAGTAGCACATTAAATGGGAGGCCTCTGGAATGTTGTCTCAGACCTCAGGGGCCTTTTAACTGGGACCCCTGGGTGCAGGGGTGAGGCTGGGCCCAGTGAAACTACTGCTGTGAAGCCCAGCCTCAGGCTTTGGGGGCCTGGGCACTCTGCCGCCCAGGGTTCCTTCCCTCCCCCGGGCTCTGGGATAATAGGGGTCTTCAGGGGCCAGGCCCTCACTAATCCCCTATTAAAACTTGAAAGGGGCCAGGGAACCTCCAGAATAAACTCATTAATTTTTATGGGATAATAAATGGGTCCCATTAAATTGTCATCTCCCTAGACTTCACCTCCAGAACTCGGAGGAGTTCCATACCCTGCCCACCCCACCCCACCCCCGCCCAGGGCTGTGGGTCAGGCCAGACATAACCTCCCACTGCTGGCCTCTGTCCCTGCCTCTGAGTGGGCAAGAGGTATGGGCCGCAGAGGGGAATGCTTGGCATCTCTTCAGGGGCCAGCGCAGCGCCAGGCAGCCCTGCCTGACCTTTCAGAGGATGGGGCGGGCTGGCAGGTGGACACACATGGCTGTCTATAGATGAGCTCTCCCCAGACCCAGGACATGTTCACCCCACAGATGAGGAAACAGAGAATCAAGTGGTCACTCAGCTAGTGAGGCCTACATAAGACCTGGAATCGGAACCCGCAGCTTCCTGGGCATCTGATACAGACAGATCTGCAGAAGCAATGGCATGGAGGTGGCCCCACCACCTGGCACAGCAGGTCCCCCACCTGCAGGAGCACTGTATAATGGCTACAAGCCCCACTGCCCCACAGCACTGTGACTCTGGGCCTTGCTGAGCCTCAGTTTCCCCATCCTGAGCCAGGACCCTGCACACCTCTCTAGCAGGTTCTCTATGGCTTATGGCTTTCCCCAGACAGAGGCTGAGTGCTGCGCCCCACCCAGCCAAATCTAGTGGGGGTGGGACATTGGGTCCTCATCTCTACCTTCACCCAGCTGCATCTTGGGTCCCACCCCACCCCCAGGCCCAGGCTGGGGCGAGAGGGCCTCCAATCCCAAGAGAGGCCATGGGGGGCGGCGCGGGCCTGGGAGGCGGGAGCTGGAGAGAATTCACTGGGGAAGCATCCTGAATGGCTCATTAGTGCCGATGAAAGCCTTTTTTCATTTCGTCTAAATACTTTAAACAGGGCTCCCTCCGATGTCTATTTGCATAGCTTAAGAGCTAATGCAGGGGGAGGGCCTAGGCGGTGGGGCCAAGCCGGGGCAGGGGGCTGTGCCGAGGGGATGGCGGTGGCGGTGGGGAGGGGGAGGGGGAATTTCCCAGCCTGCTGGGGGGAGGCAGCCACTCACCCTGCAGGAGGGGAGGACAGAGCAGCCCAGAGAATGTCCCTGTGTGCGGTGCCAGGTGGACCTGTAGGTGGGAATCGCGGGGAACTATCTTGCTGTGAGCCAACCGATGTCCCCCTCCGACATGCATGGCTTTGAGCAAGGTGGCCCTTTGAATGGGTGGTACAGTGTCAGCCTGGCTTTGTACATGAGGCCTCTGACTTGCACAGGATCACTTATGCTGCCGCCCAGCTGGGAACCCTTTCCCAGGGAGGAGATGCCTCACCCCTGGGGCCTGCCCTCCTCTGAGTGTGGTCTTTCCCACAGGCCTCAGAACACTGCTGTTTAAAGCATTCAGATTCTCATAAAATCCCTCCAAAGTGCCCTTTATACACTGGTGACTTGCCCAAGATCACTTGTAAGTGGCAAAGCTGATACTCCAACCGGTTCTGCATCACTCCATCCCTTGGCCCCACAAAGCAGTGCTGTTGGGTCACCGGTCTGGGTCCCAGGCTCAGGTGCACTTCAGGCACTGAGTAGCAGCTCCCTGCATCCCAGGCAAAAGGCCTCCTGAGGGCCTGGTTCCACTCAGGCTCAACCCAGAAGTAGTGACCCTGGCTCCACTTGTTTTTATTTATTTGAAAGGAGGAATGAGGGAGAGGCAATGAAAGAGAGCTTCCACCAGCCGATTCAGTCCCCAAATGGCCACAACAGCTGGGGCTGGGCAGGGCCAAAGCCAAGAGCCAGGAGGAACTCCATCTGGGTTTCCCACGTAGGCCATCTTCCTCTACTGCCTCCCCAGGCACATTAGCAAGCAGCTGGATGGGAAGTGGAGCAGCAGGGATGCAAGCTGATATGGGTAGCAAGCTGCAGCTAGTCTGCTGTGCCACAGCGCTGGCCCCCAAAGTGGGTTTAAATCCCAGCTCCACCACTGTGAGACTTCAGGCAAGTCCTCCTTTCACCTCTCCATGTTTCAGATTCTTCATCAGGTAGGAATAAGATTCCCATCTCACAGAGTTGCAGTGCTGATTAAAGAATACAGTTCTGGGAGGGGCTGACACAGAAGCCGCCTGAGGAGGCTGGCATCCGACCCCTCCTTCTGTGGGGCCCTGGATCACACTCTCCCCCTGTTCAGTACCAGCCTCTGACCTCCTGGCCATAGCCCTGGAACCCTAGGGGCCAGGTCCCTGGGCCTCAGGTTTCTAACAGAGTCCCTGAGGCGTCTGAGGATGCCTCCCCAGACATAGCTCATCTTTCCCAGGTTATCTGACCCTTTCTGACTGTGGGTGGCACCTGCCAGGACCGAGTGGCAGCTGATTTCAGAATCAATTTGCTTGCTTGATATGCTATCTCGATTCCATTTAAGCAAGTGTTCAGTCCCCCCAGATAACACAATCAGTGCAGTCGACAGTGACGGGAGGCGCCCATTAGCTCTGCTCCACTGCTCAGCACCCACCTGGCAGCCGGTGGGAAGAGCAGGGCCCAGCATGGTCACTTCCTGAGACAGAGGACCTCTGGGCACTCCCTCTCCCAGGGAAGAGTCCCACAGGTACCTACCCCAGGAGCCACAGGCCACACCTCTTGTTGGGCAATCTTGGAAGGGGACATGTGAGAAGCCCATGTGAGCCCAGGGGGCTCCAGTTTACGTGGCCAGAAGGGCTCTTCTCTGAGATCAGTCTCAGATCACCTGGCAGAGACCCTGTGGCATCTGGGAGGGTGGGCAGACAGAGTGGCCCTGGCTGCCGTGTCACAGGCGCTGCCTGGCCCCTCCATCCCTGACTCAGACAGAAGACACAGGGCACTGGCAGGCCATCTGCTCTAGGGGGCATGAGGCCGGCCAAGCATCCTGTTTGGATGCTGTTATCAGTGCCTGGTGTGGAATGCCAGGGCACAGTTGGGCGGCTTTAGTAGGTATCACTACAGAGAGTGGTTGGGCCTGGTTTCCAGGGCATGGGGGTTCCCAGGCCTTTCTGACCCGGAGGAACTGACAGCCCTCCAACCTGTGCTAGCCTCCGCACCCCACCTTCCTCCCTCCTCCCATTTGTCTGACACATCAGAGCTGCCATGGGCTCCTGAGCAGAATGTGGGCCATCTGGCGCTTCCTCACGCCTGCCAGTCCACGGGGTGGGTGTGAGCCTGTGGAATGACAGCCCCACCACCAGACGTGCGGAAGAACCGACCTTCTCCGTGTGCACTCTGTTATCTCACCCTGGCTGTTTCCCTGCCAGTCCTCATGCAGCCATTTTGAGAGCTGTGAGGATTAGGGCTATCCTCCCAGCCGACTCGGAGCTGGCAGCGTTCTGTAGGAGCTGGATCTGGAGCCAGCATCCATTGACCTTTTCTTGGCAGTTAAGGATCGAGGGAGCCTAGTGGGCCACAAGTAGAATATGCATCATCTCCACAGCGCTGTGATTAGGTAAGTCAGCATCATCAAGAACAGGGCAATCTGTGCCTCACACCAAAGATAGCAAATAAGCTTCCTATTCTGTTACCTGACTGATGGGTTGCACCTGTCTGGGTAACTGTTGAGAAGGACTCTGGAGTCCTCCCATGGGGCTTCAGCAAGAAATAGCTAAAATTGATTAGCAATGTCTACTGTGAATTGTGGGAATTGTGGGGTGGGGCAGGAGGGTTGGGTAGCAAGTCAGACGTCCTTTTTTTTTTTTTTTTTTTAAGATTTATTTATTTATTTGAAAGGCAGAGTTACAGCTGGCTTCCAGATGTCGCTTCTTATCCTGTTTTAGACCCTGTCCTAGACAGACCCTGACTAGTGACATGAGAAAGAGAAAGGAAATTCAAGGAAACATCATATGGTGAAGGGAAATAATGTTATCTCAGTCAAGGGGGCAGATGAGAAAACTAAGGTTGAGGGAGTTTAGGGATTTTTGGTTTTGATTTTGTTTTCCTGAAGATTTGTTTTATTTATTTGAAAGGCAGAGTTACAGAGAAGGAGGGAGAGACAGAGGTCTTCCATCTACGGTTCATTCCCCAAATGGCTGCAATGTCCAGGGCTGGGCCAAGACAAAGACAGGAGCCAGGAGCTCCATCTAGGTCTCCCATGTGGGTGGCAGGGGGCCAAGCATTTGCACCATCATCTCTTGTTTTCTCAAGCACATTAGCAGGAAGCTGGATAGAAAGCAGAGCAGCGGGGACTGGAATCAACACTTCAATACGGGATTTGGGCAGTTTACCTGGCTGTGCCACAATACCTGCTCCTGGATCTGGGATTTGATGCCACATCTACCTAGCCCCAGAATCTGGCTGTTCCTACATTGCTCAGATTATGCTCTATAAGCACCATAAAACAGGAAGGGGGTGCCCCAACGCTTTGGTGCAGAGGATTAAACCACTTCCTGCAGCACTGGCATCCCATATGGGCCCCACTGGAATCCTGGCTGCTCCACTTCCAGTGCAGCTCCCTGCTAATGCACCTGGGAAAGCAGCAGAAGATGGCCCAAGTGCTTGGGCCCTGCACCCATAATGGAGTCCCAGAAAAAGTCCCTGTCTTCTGACTCTAGCCTGGCCCAGCCCTAGTCATTGCAGCCATTTGGGGAGTGAACCAGCAGATAGGAGATGTGTGTGTATGTGTCCCCTTCTCTCTGTAACTCTGCTGTTCAAATAAATAAATAAATCTTTAAAAAAGAGCAGGAAAGGGATGGAAGAAATGATTTTCTGAGAAGTGAAAGAAGTGGGACCTAATGGGATCCTAACAAAGAAGTCGTTGAGAAAATCTAAAATAAAATCCCGAGTATGTGAAGCATTTTCTAAGACTAAGGAGCGGCAGTTCACTGAGATAGGAAATGAGTTGATAGCCCTGTAATCGCAGACAGAAATTCATTATGGCAGGGGCCAGGACTCTTGCTCAAGTTCTCCTTTCAGTTCTTCAACTGGTTGTGTGACTTGGAGTAAGATGCTTCCTTTCTCTGGCCTATTTTCATTGAGCAACATTGGGGATGGCAAATATTTACATCCGGTACCAGGCATGGCTGCTTGGAATCTTGTGTTGAGAAGGATTCTGAGGCCAAATCTGAGTTTAGCTGGAAGTCATGCGATGATCAATTCATAATGTCTGCCTCTGGTGCTGGAGGAGAAAGGGTATCTCGTGTGCCATCCTTGAAGTATGCGATGTCACCTCACTTCCTGCTCTGAGATGCTATCGCTCCATGGTTCTCAACAGTGAGCACACTCCCTGAAGCTCTCTGTCAAAAGAGAGATGGATCTCCTGCTGCCTAGGCCGGCACGCCACTGCTCACTGTGGCGCAGAGGAGAACCTCTGATCATCTGTTATTATTTCAGGACTCTCCTCGGAGGCCCCAACTGTGGGGGAGGGGCAAGCCGCAGACATGGAGGACATGGATGGGGAGCTGACAGTGGCCCCCACACCTGAGCAGCCAGACCATGGTGTCCGCTTCGTCACCACGGCCCCCACCTTGAAGCTGCTCAACCACCACCCACTGCTGGAGGAATTCCTACAAGAAGGACTGGAGGCCGGGGAGGAGGAGCTGAGGCCGGCCCTACCCTTCCAGCCCGACCCACCTACACCCTTCACTCCAAGTCCCCTGCCCCGCCTGGCCAACCAGGACAACCGTCCCGTCTTTACCAGCCCTACGCCAGCCATGGCTGCAGCGCCCACTCAGCCCCAGTCCAGTGAGGGGCGCTGGAGTCTGCAGTCAGAGCCCCCTGGACTTCATCTCACAGCTCCCCTCCCGCCAGGGCCCAGCATGGCTGCACCCACTCTGGGCCCAGGGGCAAGGCCCAGTACCACACCCCCCAGCAGGGTGTGGACTCCTACCCAAGAGGGACCTGGAGACATGGGCAGGCCGTGGGCTCCAGAGCCCATGTCCCATACCACAGGGCTCGCAGTTAAAGGGACCATTGCCACCGCCACCGCTTCAGGGGATGATGAGGAGAGTACCACCACCACCACCATCGTCACCACCACCATCACCACAGTCCAGCCACCAGGTCAGCTCCCTGATGGCCGGCAGATCTCAAAGTGGGGGTGGGGTGGGGCAAACTACAGGGCTCCTGAAGGCCTCTGCCCTGAAACTGTGCTGGTCTGCCCAGCCCTTTGGCTCTCGGGGCCAGCCTGTGGGAGGTGCATGGACTGGAACCATGGATCCAGGCTCAGGCCAGAGCCTTTGTATGTGACCCGCCCCCAGCTATGGTGTTGAATCTCCTGGAGCCTTGAGCCTCATCTGTAAAGCGGTGATAAGAAAGCCCACCTCACTGAGCCATTGTGAGCCTGGAGATGAGATCCTACTCTGCAGGGGCTCAACAAAAGGCGACCCCTTCCTTTCAACAGGAGGACAGACGTCCCCAGGGTGGGCTTCACCACACAAACACACTGGATTCATTTCAGTGGGGCTGGACTTAACCTTTTGTCTCCTCTTGCTTCCCAGGCTCTTGTAACTGGAATTTCTCAGGCCCAGAGGGCTCTCTGGACTCCCCCGGAGGCCCCAGCTCACCCCCTGATGTCAGCCTGGACTGTTTCTACTACATCTCCGTCTACCCTGGCTATGGTGTGGAAATCAAGGTGAGCAACCTGGCTCCATGAGGGCCCAGCTGGGGCTGATGTGTTATGGGTTCCCAGAAAAGTACCTGCTATTGGGGGCGGGGCAGTGCTTCAGGCATCAGCTGGAGAGAGCCCATAGCCAGGGCTGGGACATGGGCCTAAAATCTGGTTGGATTCTCTTTGGTGCACCAGGGAGTGGGGAGGGTGATGCTCTCAGCCACCAATGCCCTAAGCCCAAAGGGGCTGTAGGAGGGACAAGTGTGCCCATCCTCTCCCTCCAGGGGTTTGGTCAGGGGCTCAGGAGAGCCTGAGGAGGGGGCTGTTGTCTTGGCTGTGCAGGGGATTGGGAGAGTGAATCCTGCCCCTCCCACTTCCCCAGGAGCCTCTGAGTCAAGAGCAGTCCCCTGGGACTATCTCCACATCCCCTCTGCACCAAACAGCTTGCAGCTGAATGAGCTGAACTTTCTTTCCCCAAGAGTCCCAGGTGCACCTGCTGCTCCCTCTGCCTGAAAGGGTCGGCCCACCCCACCCTCCCTGGGACTCACACCTGGCATCACTTTCTCTGGGAATTCTTTCCTGATCCCCAAAGCCCCTCATCTTAGCTCTGCTGTCTACCTGTCTGGTTATCTCCATCCACCTCCCTAGATAGACTGTGAGCTCCTGGAGGGTGCCTTGTAGGACAGGGCCCAGAACGGGGACTCCATGGACCCCCTTGAATGGGCAAAGGAATGGAGGAAGGAAGGGAAAAGTGCACTTGGCCTGGATTGTAGAGATTGACAAGATAGGGAGGAGGGGCATTCTGCCCAGCTGAGGGACTCGGGCAGGGGACTGAGGAGTCACAGGGAAGAGAGAGAGAGGAGGGGGGATATGTAGGACAGGACATAGCCGCAGCCCATGCATGCCCATTGTATCTGGCCCAGGAGCCCACTCCTCCTGGCTCTGGGCAGTGCTTCCAGCCCTTCCCTCTGGGACATCAGGTCCAGGTTCCTGAGCCAGGCCTGCGGACGGGAAACCTTCGCCTAGCCCTACAGGGTCCCTTCCCTTCCTTCTCTAACCATTTGCTCCTGCTCTGCCAAGTCCCGTGCCCCCTACTCTGGGCTGACTGCAGGGTAATTAGGAACAGCCACCCCCCCTCTCAAGCCATTAGCACTCAGCGCTGCTTAATTAAGGTAATTAATGTAAAATCATCACCTAATGAGAGGTGGCACCGGCTGTGGTTCACAGGGTGGAAGGCGCCAGCTGCAGGTGTGGGGAAAGAGGTGTGGGGGGCAGATGCCAAGCTAGATGCCCCCATGCAGGCCTAGGCTGGCTCCAACTGCCTCCCAAGCCTACACCCCCCACAGAAGGCCCGGGGGTATGGCTAGGCCTGGCCCTGGTACCCTCCACGGCAGGGGAAGGCTCTGGTTCTGCCTGTCCCTGACCTGGCCCAGGCACAAGCCCACCCTGGAAGCCCACCTCTTCCCAGCAGCCATGTGTGATGTCTGGGGTGGCCACTGTTTTTTCATCAGAATGCAAAAGCCGTTACCAGGCAACCTGGAGAGGAAGACCTGCCATGGCCTTGGATTGCTGTCAGGAAATATGGCAGATTCAGGCCCCAGCCTCTACCCTGGCACCATAGAGGCAGCATCCTTGGGGGCCTTATCACTCCTGCTGGCCTGAGAGGGTGGGGCCAGAGCTGGATGAGTGCCCAGTTTAGGGGGGAGCAAGAGAGTCAGCCAGGACTGAAGCAGGACCTAAGGTTCTTCTCCCTCCAGGGTCCGTTCCAGCAACTTCTGCCTCTACTTAGGCCTCCTGGTCACACCACCCAGGGCCACTTGGGACCTGGAGAATCACTGATACTGCAGACCAGTACCCACTGGATAGCTGGGAAAACTGAGGCCCAGTCAAGGAGAGGGGATTGCCTAATGTCACTCAGCTAATCACTAACTCATGGTTTTACATGAATGGATTTGTTCAGCAAACATAAATTGAGTGCTTACTGTGCACAGGGCACTGAGGACACAATCAAGTCACATTGGGCAGAGAGAGACAGAAATCATAAGCAAAGACCACAGAAAGGGACAGGGCTGGGAAGCCTTGGACTATGGAAATTCCAGGACAGGCGTCCCACCAGCCTCGACACCTGCTCTGGGGGAAATCAGCACGCAAGCCTGGGCTGAGGAGCAGCAGGTGTGGCAGGTCTGGCTGGCTGTTTTGCACAGGTGACTTTGTTGCATAGGAATGGGGGTGAGAGTGAGGCTTCCAGACTGTGCTTCTGCCAGAGCCTCTGCCTGAGAGAGACAGGCTGTGCTGGGCCTTGGGGGCTGCCCTCTGCTCCTCAGGCAAGGGGAGAGGGTGCTGCCTGTGGCTTCTCCCCACCGTGGATAAATCCCTGCCTGGTGCTCCGTGAATGCACCCCATCACTCAGGGTGGGTGGTTGGGAGGCGGTCTGGGGAAGGGGATAGGAGGGTCCATAGGACTATCTTAAGGACCCACAAATCACACACCTGAGGAGGTCAGCCAGGCCCTGTGCTGAGCCCCTGTCATGTGACTGCAGTGCTGTCCTGAAGTCTGGGGCTCCGTGCAAGACCCTCTCAATTCCCTTTTTGTTTGTTGAGGAGCAGCCTCAGGAGTATCAGCACCCCCAAAAGCCCAGTTCTGCACAGCTTGGGCCACAGCCCCTCATAACCTGCTGCTTCCCCTGCCTCCCACCTCCCGTCATGGGGCTGCAGCTGTGGGTTCCCTCTTAGGCTAAGGGTCCAAGCTACCCTCAGGGAGGCGGCCAGGTTGGGTTCCATAATCAGAGACGCTTGCCTTCTTCGCTTGGGAGTTGGGGCATTGGGGCAGGCTCTTCCGCTCTTTTTTTTTTTTTTTTCTGACAGGCAGAGTGGACAGAGAGAGACAGAGAGAAAGGTCTTCCTTTGCCGTTGGTTCACCCTCCAATGGCCGCTGCGGCCAGCGCGCTAATCCAAAGCCAGGAGCCAGGTGTTTATCCTGGTCTCCCATGGGGTGCAGGGCCCAAGGACTTGGGCCATCCTCCACTGCCTTCCCGGGCCACAGCAGAGAGCTGGCCTGGAAGAGGGGCAACTGGGACAGAATCCAGCGCCCCGACCAGGACTAAAACCTGGTGTGCCAGTGCCGCAAGGCGGAGGATTAGCCTATTGAGCCGTGGCGCTGGCCTTCGTTCTTTCTTTTTTAAAGATTTATCTATTTGAGAGGCAGAGAGAGAGAGAGAGAGAGAGAGAGAGAGAGAGAATCTCCCATGCACTTGCTCATTCCCCAAACAGCTGCAACAGCCGGAGCTGGGCTGATCCAAAGCTAGGAGCCAGGAGCTTCTTCTGGGTCTCCCATGTGGGTGCAAGTGTATTAGTAAGAAACTGGATTGGAAGTGGAGCCGCAGGGACTCAAGCTGGCACCCGTATGGGATGCTGGTGCTGCAGGCAGTGGCTTCGCCTGATAAGCACAGCAAGCAGGCCCTGGGCTGGGCTGTCTCTTGGGAAGTCCAGAGAAGCCCCTTCAGAATGGGTGAACATAGCCCTAAGGCCCAGGTGGATCCCACCACCCTCTCCCCAGGCAGCCAGGCTCCCCCAGAGGGCTCCGTGCCTTTCTGGGTCTGGCGCTTGCCTCTCCACTGCACTTGGCATTCCAAGAGCCTTCCCACTGCCAGGCTCCATCTTGGCTGGGTTGCTGTGTGTGCCATCTGGAGCCTGGGCACAGCTGCCCACAGTCCTTGCCCTCATGCCCCAGGTGGCCCCTTGTCACACAGCTCTCCCATACCAGGCCAGCTGTCACTTTGATGGCCAGAACACCCTGCCCTTCTAAGCTGGGTCTGGGCCAGGCCTGATGCAGCATCAGGAGTGGGGTGGTAGGCCTGTGGGGTGGCATTTCCGGGAAATGTCTATTTTCTGGCTTCAGGAAAGCCCATCTGAGGGAGCTGGCAGGAGCACAAATGGGTTTGGCCCCATGGATTTAGGCCTTTCCTCCCCATCTCTAAAAGGCCTTACCCCAGAAGACGGTCTGGAGGGCCTGATCAGAAAGGCAGAGGTCTGGCATATAGGACTGGGGCTCCAGTGCTGGCTCTGCAGCCCACCTCTCAGTGACTGGGCCAAGCCCTTGGGCTTCTCTGGGTCTCAATTCTCCCCCTATAAAAGGGGTTTGAACCCCATGATGCACAAGGCTGCTCCCAGCTGGTCCCTCTGCATGTACCTCTTGCTCTGGGTTCAGGAAGTCTCACCAGCCCGAGTGAGCACTGGCACTTCAAGCTTCGGCCCTACTTCCTGGCACAGTGCTTCCCAGGCAGAGCCCTGGCAGAGGGAGGTAGGTACAAAGCCAGTTGCCACCGAGGCAAATGCCAAGGTTTTCCTAACATAGGGCCCAGGATAGAGGGCAGCAACTCTGCTCAGCCCCTTACAGCCAGGATCTAACTTAATCCTTATATGACATGGTGACATTATCTGCATTTCACAGGCAGCCAGGGCCTGTCTCAGAGGTCACATGACTTACCCGAGATTCCTCAACCGGCTCGTGATGGAGCTGGGACTGGAGCCCAAGGCTAAGCAGGAGACTGGCCTGAGTGTGGCGCAGGGCAACGCCAGAGCAGGGATGGATGGCTTTCTGTCCTCACTCCACCCCAGCCCCTTTGCTCAGCCAGCCTGGTCTGCTCCTGGAGTTCTCCCAGTTCTCCTCTGCACTCCCAGGTCACATCCTCCACTGCCATCCTCCACTGCACTCCCGGGTCACAGCAGAGAGCTGGACAGGAAGAGGAGCGACTGGGACTAGAACCCGGGGTGCCGGCCGGCGCCATAGGCGGAGGATTAGCCTATTGAGCCACGGCGCCAGCTAAGTTCTCCCAGTTCTGAAAACAGAGCATTGGGCCAGGAATCATGGTTCCTGGGCCAGAGTCCAGTTGAGCTTGGTCTCCCTATGGGACCAAAGGTGATCTCTGCTCTCTGATCTCAAGGGGCCCTTAGCCGCACAGCTGGGTTAACGCAACCTTCCCTGCCTCACTTACTGACATCTCATTGCAGAAACTGCCAAGGGCCTGGGGAGGGGGGTGGACAGTACGCTTGTCCAACTGCTGGGGTGCAGGGGCACACACATGTGAGGGGCAATGTGTGTGAAGGTGCACTTGTGCCAACACGTGTCTGAGAGGGCTGCATGCCTGCAAGTGGGTCTGTGTCAGAGGACATACATGCAGCTGATGACCAGGAAGTCTAGTCAGGCAGTGGTCAGCACCTGGACAAGGGTGGCAACAGCACTCAGGAGCCATCCCTGAGCTCACCCACCTTTGCACAAGCGTGTGCAGTAACTAGCGCCATCTCACCCATGGGTCATCCCAGAGGGATGGTGCTGGGGATCTGACAGGCAGCTTCCACAGGGGCAGTGACACACAAGGCCACGTGCCAATTCCTCCCCCACTCCTGCCCTTGTAAGCGGCCGGGTTCCTTCCTGGGACTGAGGCTGTGGGCTGCATTATGAGATAGCCCGGGATCCTGTGGAAATTGTCCTCGGCTCCCCGGCTTCTGTCTTCCCCCTCCCTTGCCCCAGGCCCCCTCCTCTGGCTGGCTAGGGGTATGGGAAGACAGTCCTCATGAACAGAGCTGACATTTCAATCTGTCTCCCAGGCGCTTCAGCTGCCTGCAAATTGCATCAAGACTTCATCAGCCCCCTTGTCGGACACCCAGCTCTGTCTGGCCCTTGTCAGCCTGGCCCTCAAACAAGTGACAAATTACATACCAGCCACTGCAGCAGGCCTGCAACTGGGTGCTTAAAACCCAAGGGACCAGAGCTGCCCAGGCAGCTTCTGGCTGAGAACAGAGGCCTGTCTGCATGGGAGCCAGGCCACCATGAAGGAGTCGTGCCTCCCCCAGACCAGAAGGAGCCACAGGTTCTCAGCTCCCTTATTCCCAGCTTCGTAAGATGCATGGTGGGGAAGACAGACTTGTGGGAATTCAAGTCCTAGCGTCTTGAGAAAAAGCTAGGCCAGGGCAGGATCCTCCTCTCTGCTACACCCGTGGGCCTGGAGCCTGGAAATCTATTTCTGCAGGAGATGCTGCCGTGAGGTTGAGAGGGGAGGGAGCTGTCTTTGCCTTTGGCGAAGCAAGAGAGGGTCTCTTAATAGCTGGTGACCTTTTGTGAGTTCCTTAGCTTCTCGGAGCCTCTGTTTACTATGGGGATTTTGGCACCTACCTTATAGAATTGGGGGAAGATGAAAGCGGATGCCTAAAGCATGGAGTACAGGAGCACAAGGCTTGACACATTGTAGGTGTTCTGAGAGCGGTTGGGAGTGCTGCTGCTGCCGCCACCACTACCAGCAAGCCAGCAAGATCGGGAGCAGGGAGCCAGAGGTCAAGCTAGAGGTGTATGGGGAACTGGGAAGAAAACAGTGAATTCAGCACTCCTCTGCCTTTGCCTTCCTAGTGACTGCCCTGCAGTGAACGTGCTCCCTCCCTCCCCCTCCCTCCTCCCTTTGCTCTGAGCCCCACCTGCTCCAAGTGCTTCCCCAGAGTCTCCAAGCCCTGGGCTGTCCCCTCCAGGATTCCTGCTGCACGCATTCGGTTCCACTTAAGGCGGAATTACATGCTGCCTGGCGTTTCTGGGTAATTACAGATTCCACGTGTGTGAGCCTTGTTTCCCCAACTCTAGAATCACAGAATCTCCAAGTTGGAAGGGACCTCATCCGGCCTCCGCCTGCTGCAGGAATTCCCTGAGGAGCGTCCCCAGCAGATGGTCAGGGAGCCGCCACCCAAACAGGCCAGGCGGGCGGGGCGCTCCTTGCACAGAGGAGGCGCTTCTGCCCCCAGGGCCCTGCCTGGAGCCTTCTCATCAGCCCCCCAGATTCTACCAGGTCTCACCTCCCTGCCCAGCTCTGCCCTTGGGAGGCCCCAGGACACATCTGTTCTCAGCACCTACCCTCAGAGGGGCCCTGAGCCTGTAGCTGTCCTCTCCTTGGTCTTGGTGTGGCATCTGCTATACTTCTCTGCTCATGGCGGCCCACACATTCACTCTCCACTTGTTTAAAAAATTATTTTTAAATTTATTTATTTGAAAGGCAGAGTGACAGAGGGAGAGATGCAGAGAGAGAGATTTTTCATCCGTTGATTCTCTCCCCAAATGACCATGACAGGAGGTCAGGGGCTGAAGCCAGAAGCCAAGAACCCTATCCATGGATGATAGGGTCCCAAGCACTTAGGCCATCCTCCATTGCGTTCCCAGACACATTAACAGGGAGCTGCATTGGAAGTGGATCAGCCGGGGCTTGAACCAGAGCCCCAGTATGGGGCTTGCGCCGCAACAGAGGCCCTTTCCACTCGTCTTTATTAAGACTGGCCAGTGACAAGGGCCTTGTGGCCCAAATGGCCACAGCAGGCTTTAATAGCGAGATGAGTGAGCACCTGTGGGGAGAACCGGGGGCAGAGGGACTAGCAAGTCTCACCTGGCAAGCAGAGGACAGTGGCCCTGAGATCTCACAGGGTGACCGGCCACCCCAGGAGAAGCCCCTGTGACAGTGCCCAGTGGCTGGGCGGGAGGGGCATCTGTGAGTGCAGTGCAGGTGAGGGGGGCTGGCAAAGTCACTGGAGCCAGCCGTGGGCTGGGAAGTTTAGTCGTCGTCATCTGGGCGAGCTGAAGCCACCAGCAGGGTTTGGGTAGAGCAGAGACATGATTTTCTCTGGGGCAGCCAAGGCCTGGAGCTGAGCTGGGGAGGGAGGGATGAGACAGATGGTTGGAAGGCCATTCTCAGGAGAGGAACAATGGGCAGGAGGTGATCGGGAGCCAAGACAGCAACAAAGAGAGGAGGAGCCAGCTGGAACATTTGGGAGATAAGTTTGGGGAGGATTTGGTGGCTCACTGGATTGCACTGAACTGGCCCCACTGTTAGCCCTTGGAGGCCCTGCCTTGTAGCAACGTGGTGGGCACATGGGAGGGCACAGGGATCAGGGCGTGGAGCTTCCCAGGGCTCTTGTTAAAATGCAGGCTATGGCCGGCGCCGCGGCTCACTAGGCTAATCCTCTGCCTGTGGCGCCGGCACACCGGGTTCTAGTCCTGGTCAGGGAGCCGGATTCTGTCCCAGTTGCTCCTCTTCCAGGCCAGCTCTCTGCTGTGGCCCGGGAGTGCAGTGGAGGATGGCCCAAATGCTTGGGTCCTGCACCCACATGAGAGACCAGGAGAAGCACCTGGCTCCTGGCTTCGGATCAGCGTGGTACACCCGCTGCAGTGGCCATTGGAGGGTGAACCAATGGTAAAGGAAAACCTTTCTCTCTGTCTCTCTCTCTCACTGTCCACTCTGCCTGTAAAAAAAAAAAAAAAATTAAATTAAAAAAATAAAATGCAGGCTATGATTTAGGCAGTCTGGGGCGGGATCTGAGACTGCTTTTCCTATGAGCTCCTGGTGATGCTCATATTGCTGGTCCAGGGACCACCTTTTCAGCAGCAAAGATCTATTCAAGGCATTTTCTAAAACAAGGAAACAGAGGCCTATATAGTGAGCGTACTTGTCCAAGGCCATGTGGTTAGGAGGGGACTCCTGGCATCTGGGCTCCCGAACCAGCACTGCTTCCACCTAGCCATACTGCCACTTGCTCTCTGGTTCTTAGATTGCGTGGAGGCAGGGAGACCAGAAGTGTGCTCTAGGACCGAGGACAGAAGAGCCCACAACAGCCAGGGGGAGGTATTGGAGCAAGAGGTCTAGAGCAGGGAGAGAGAGGAGGGATTTGCAGCTGCCATGTGGAGGGGCATAGTGTGGGGCCAAGGTGAGCAGTCAACAGGGGCCACACAGGACACGGCCTTGAGGGCCAAACAAGGAGCTCGGGTTAGATGCTGCAGGTTTCATGGATTGCACAAGGCCATGCTGGTCAGAACTGGCAGCAGTTCAGAAAACGTGGATGTAGGGGTCAGGGCTGTTGCGTAGTAGGTTAAGCATCTACCTGTGGCACCGGTATCCTGTATGGGCACCTGTTGGAATCCTGGCTGCTCCACTTCCGATCCAGCTCTCTGCCATGTCCTGGGAAAGCAGAAGAAGATGGCCCAAGTCCTTGGGCCCCTGCACCCACATGGGAGACCCAGCAGAAGGTCCTGACTCCTGGCTTTGGATCAGCACAGCTTTGGCTGTTGTGGCCAACTGGGGAGTGAACAAGCAGATGGAAGACCTCTCTTTCTGTCTTTCCCTCTCTCTGTCTATAACTCTGCCTCTCAAATAAATAAATAAATCTTTAAAAAAAAAAAAAAAAGGAAAGAAAAGAAAAGAAAGCATGAATGTGCAGGTAGAAGCCGAGCCAGCCCGGTAGGCAGGGCGGTATGGGGGGGCTTCTGCATCCATCCAGCGATGATGGCCAGGAGCTGCGGGTGGAAGTGGCAAGAGTAGTGAACAGACGTGGGATGCCATTAACAGATTGAATGACAGACTGGATGTGGGGCATGACAGAGGAGGCAAGATGGCAGCTTCTGACTTGGGGGCCCTGGTGAGTAGTAAGGGCATTTCCTGAGATGGGAGCCAGGGGAGCTGCTGGCTTGGGGAAGAGGGTGGCTGAGCGTGAGGCACGCAGCAGAGAATGGCCAAGGAAAGCCGGGCACATGGCTTCAACGCTCAAGACCTCACACTGTTCTAGCTCAACCTACTGACCCCACCTCTACTTCATGGATGAGAAAGCTGTGCCCAGGGAAGGGAAAGGACAGAAAACCGCTGATGGACATATAAAATGTTCGACACAGAGAAAGATGTGCTTTCAAATCCCATGTCTGCCAATAATCTCTACAGGACCTTGGGTAACTTTCCAAATGTCTCTGAAGTTCAGGTCCCAGCTCGCAGGGATAAACTGAGCTCCTGCTGCACTGACGTGACCAGCTCGGGGCCTGGGGCTGTCATGGCCTGCGGGAGCCTCAGACAGCAGCAAGTCTGACTGCCCTGCTCTTCTCTCTGATCCCCTGGCAGGTCCAGAACATCAGCCTCCGGGAAGGGGAGACCATGACTGTGGAGGGCCTGGGGGGCCCTGACCCATTGCCCCTGGCCAACCAATCTTTCCTGCTTCGAGGCCAAGTCATCCGCAGCCCCACCCACCAAGCAGCCCTGAGGTTTCAGAGCCTCCCACCACCTGCTGGGCCTGGCACCTTCCATTTCCACTACCAAGGTAAGGGCAGCTGAGGGAGGAGCCTCCTGGGGGTGCAGCGGGGCCATGGTCTCTGGTGCCCATTACAGGTGCACAAGAAGGGGCTAGCAACTAGCACCACCAGCACAGGTGCCCAGTGGGGCTCAGAATGACCCAAGGGAAGTCTTGCCTATCTGACACCTCTGGATCCTCCTGTCTCTACCCACCACCCCACAGAGCGCTGATTTTGACTCAGGGTCAGGTAGCCCCAAGATGTGCCGCCTGTCACTTACTCATTGATTCATTCAGTAAGTTCTGCTAAGTGCCTGCTGCTTGCCAGGCCTGTGCTGATCACTGGAAGTATCAAGATGAACCAGCTAAGTGAGTTCAGGGTCATCAGAGGACACAAACATTTAAACAGGCCATAGCAATAGGCTCTTTCCCCAAATGCAAGGCGGCAAGGTCAAAGAGGCTTGACTGTGACAAGTCAGGTCTTCAGCTGCCAGCCTGGACTCAGCCTATGCGCCAAGGTAGCTTGGAACACCTCTGGGAAGGTGGCATGATGGGAAGTCACAGAACTGCAAAGGGCAGGTCTGTGTATCTTCTCACTGGTTACTGACCCTGGACAGTTTGACCTCTCTGGCCCTCCTTTTCCTCTCTGTAAGATGAAAGCAAAATGCTCATCCCACAAAGTCAAGGTCAGAATTAAACAAAACAGTGCCTGGCCGGTGCTCAGCATTATCTCCATTAAGGACACTGACACTGAATGGGATGGGGATGGGAAAGAAAGGGGCCTTGAACTCTGCTGCTCCCCTTGGTTTCCCTCCTGCCCACCCACCTTTCTGACACAAAGGCAGCTTGAGCTTCTACTTGGGTTAACTGGGGCGGGCTAATAGGGAAGTAATCTGTGTGAACAATCATGGGATTGTCTGCATTGTCATGGACCACCTTGGCAGCTCTGCAGGGGGCAGGCACACAGGAAATGGGGGTGCTTGGAGCCCCACCTAAGTAAACCACGTGTCCCACCTTGGTCTCTCCACCCGCACTGGGGAGCCCTGTGGTAAGGCAGCAGGGATCCTGGCCATGGACAGGGGTTGCACAGGAGGTTGGCAGGGACAAGGGAGAGGTGGGGACAGGGGTGAGTATCTAGGCAGCCGGGCCAGCCTCCTGAACCGCTCATCAATCGTCCCGGCAGCCGGCATGATTTCACGCCACGGTAACCTTCTCTTGCTGCAAATTCCTTTGCACAAAACTCCAGACTCCGCCTCTGTGGGCCCAGACAAAGGTGGCTGAATGGCAGCGCTGGAGGCCAGGCAAGGGGGAGCAGACCCAAAGGAGAGGCTGGGAGAGCTGGCCCAGCCCTGCCTCCTTTTCCGCTCCCAGAAGCCCTCCCTCTTCGGCCCAGTTTTTGTCAATGATCAGCTCTTTCCTTAATGAGTGTAATTCCCCTAATTATAGGCTGTAATTAGCCCTGATCCCAGAGATGGGAACAGGAGGAGCGTGTGCTCACACGCGCGTCTCTGTGGGCTGGAGAAAGAGGGTGCCAGGAGAAGGGGTGAGGGGCTTGGTACCCATTCTGGGTGGGAGCTGTTCAAGCTGCTGTTGCAGGTCACCAGGATGGCCCCCATAAGGGTCTCCTGGAAGGACCAATATCCAACTCCCCTCCCACAGGCTCAGGCATAGTGGGGAAGGCAGAGGGCCCTGACAGGCATCCCCCTCCTCCATCCTGAACATTCCTGGCACTGAACTTGGCCCCAGAAACAGACGCCAGTGAGAAAATAACTCGACAGATTGCAGTGGAGCGGGCGCTCCGGGAACGGTTGTCATGGCAACAGGAAGAAGCTCATCCTGGGAAGTGGCACTTTATCCACCACGGAGTCCAAGTCCAGGGCCTTCGTCCTCTGCCCCCAGCCTCCTGCCTTCACCATGTCCAGGCCCAGTTTCCTCATCTGTGAAATGGGGCCTCCCCTCCCAGAGCTGTGTTCAGGACTGAGAGGGAGTTACAGTGCAGGGACTACATCTCCCTGGGTGTCTGCAAGGTGCCCAGCCCCTTCCACTCTGCCCCACACTCTTCTCCCCATCCCTTCCCGGCCGAAGGCCTCTCCCCAGATCAGCATAGAGGGCGCCAGCCGCGACCGCCCAGGGCAGGCTTGGCTGCTCTCTCAGGTTTCTCTGACCCCCAAACCCAGATTAAATCTTAAAAAAAGATTTATTTATTTATTTATTTGAAAGAATTACAGAGAAACAGGGTGGGGGGGATCTTCCATTCATAGGTTCACACCCTGGATGACTGTGAAGTCCAGGCTGAAGCCAGGACCTGGAGCTTCTTCCGGGTCTCCAGCATGGATAGCAGGGACCCAAACACTTGGGCCATCTTCAGCTGTTTTTCCCAGGCCATTAGCAAGGATTTATCTTATTTATTTGAAAGGCAGAATTACAGAAAGAGAGAGGGAAAGAGATTTTCCATCTGCTGGTTCACTTCCCAAATGGCCTCAACAGCCAAGGCTGGGCCAGGCTGAAGCCAGGAGCTTCTTCCAAGTCTCTCATATGGGTGCAGGGTCCCAAGCACTGGGGCCATCTTCCACTGCTCTCCCAGGTACATCAGCAGAGAGCCGGATCAGAAGTGGAGCAGCCGGGACTTGAACCAGCATCCAAATGGGATGCCAGCACTGTAGACGGTGGCTTAACCCCTTATGCTGCAGCGCCTGCACCTGGACCCAGATTTCTACCTCAACTAGGGCAGCAGGGGGCAGAGTAGGAGGGAGAGCAAAGGACTTTAGAGCCAGGAGTTCCAGCTGTAGCTCTACACTTCCTGCTGTGTGGTGAGGCAGAGTCTCTCTGAAGCTTAACTTTCTGCACCTGAAAATCAGCTAGTACTCTCTGCCCTCCCATCCTTCTTCCCACGCATAGTGCAGACACCAAGTAAGAGGAGCGGGGAGACTTTAGAGCTGAAAAGTGCATGAGGCTACAAGGGGCTGTTATGACCCAAGACCATCACCAGTAGCAGTGGGCTGGTGTGTGAGGTGTTTGTTCCAGGTGCCCCGCCATTTGACCTCCACAGCATGGGGTACATAGAGAATTTAGGTGGCTTGCCCAAGGTAGCACAGCGAGTACCCGAGCCTGCATTCAAGCCCAGGCAGTCTGACCCCAGAGTCCACCTCCTGAGCACCGTCCATTGTTGTCTGCCAGTCACGATTAGCCCTTCAGTGGCCATTCCCTCAAGGACCCTTTGCGAGAGGAGTAGGAATCATCTCCTACATTCAGATACGAAACTGAGGCCAGGATGAGTGCAAGTCACAAAACTCGTTTCTGGACCTTGGTCTGCCCAGAGGCAGCCCCTTCGCTATCCACAGGAAGGAGGTAAAAACCATTAGAGACCCTGCTGAACCTACCCCAGCAGCCTGGTGTGCTCAGTGAGGGTGGCCCTCTGCTCCCAGACCCAGGTTCCTCAGTCTAGACAGTCCCCATCCCTCCTACCATCCCAAGGTTGGCAAGTCCTGTAGCCCAAGCCTTCTCAGCCTCTCTCCTGATCCCTCCAGGCCTTCTTTCCCACCTCTCAAACCCAAGGCAGGATCCCCACACCAGCTCAGTCCCAGGCTTACAATTTGCCCAGCAGTTTTGTAGGATTTGCTGCCACCATTCGGTCATACTTGGTATGACAACTCCAAAAGCTACGGGTTTCCCAAAGCAACTTGTCCCTCACCCGGCTTCCAGCAAGGCAGCCCCTGCCTCCCCACTCTGGCCCCATCCTGGTTGTAAAAGGAGTCCACAGCCCTTGCCAATCAAGTTTTTCAACATGCCTCAATGAATTCTGGGGAAAGTTTTTTAAAAATTACTTATTTATTTGAAAGGCAGAGAAAGAGTGATCATCCTCTGGTTCACTCCCCAGATGTTCATGACAGCCAGGGGTGGGCCAGGCTAAACTCAAGAGCCTGGGACTCCATCCGGGTCTCCCACATGGGTGGCAGGGACCCAAGTACTTGGGCCATCAGCTGCCACCTCCCAGGGTGCCCGTTAGCAGGAAGCTGGAGTCAGGCTCTGCATGAGTAGAGTGTGGAGCCTCCAGGCAGGCCAGCAGAATGCTGACAGGCCTCTCTCCGTCCCACACTGACCGCACTCCCATCACACACAGGGTCACCCATTCTCTCTTTGCAGCTTATCTCCTGAGCTGCCGCTTCCCCCAGCGTCCCGCTTACGGACATGTGACTGTCACCAGCCTCCACCCTGGAGGCAGTGCCCGCTTCCACTGTGCCACTGGCTACCAGCTGAAGGGCGCCAGGCTCCTTACCTGTCTCAATGCCACTCAGCCCTTCTGGGATTCCCGGGAGCCTGTCTGCATCGGTGAGTGGCCCTAGGGGAGAGGGCTCAGAGCTGGGGGCAGGATTGTGGGGGAGGGGGGTCTTACCCCTGCCCTCTGTTACTGTCTGGCTCTTTCATTTGTTCTCCATAAGGGAGCCAGAAAAATGGTCACACATCTTAGTGGCATCCACCTAACCTGCACTTATTGAGCACATACTATATGGAGGCACAGAACTGAACTAAACAGATTCTGCCCTCAAAAAGCCCACAGGTCTGGGAAAGGCGGGGAGAGAAAGCACACAGGTCACCAATTGCCAGGGACAGGAAGATAAAAAGTCCCAGGGAAGAGACCTCAAGTGAGCTGGGAGGGGAGCCAGCAATCATTCTTCTTAAAAATTATTTTTAAAATTTGCTTTCCTTTAATTCGGGAGACAGACACAGGGAGATCTTCTACCTGTTGTTTCATTCCTCAAATGCCCACAACAGCCACGACTGGACCAGACTCAACCCAGGAGCCCAGAACTCAGTCCAGGTCACCATGTGGGTGGCAGGGACCCAACTACCTGAGCCATCATCTGGGTGATGCCTCACAGGGTGCACATTCAGCAGGGAGCTAGAATGGAGCGGGAACTCAGACCCAGGCACTCGGATATGGAATGCAGGCATCCCAAGTGGTGTCTTAACCCTTGCCCCAAATGCCTGCCCCTGAAGCTTTTGTTCTTCAGGGGGCATTTTAGGAGGCTTCCTAGGAGAGGTGGCACTGATGGTTTGGAGGGAACAGTGTGGACAGAGGCAGGACAACGAGGATGCTCAGGGACATGGAAGACAGCCCGATTTGGCTGAAGCCTGAGACACGTGGAGAAGGCAGTGGGAGGGCCCTGAATGCCATTCCAAGACGAAGTGGGAAGCTGTTGAAGGTTTCTGAGAGGAGGAGCATGGAGCTGGGGACTTTTCGTTAGGACTTAGCCAGGTGGTGTCTGAAGCTAGGAGCCAGCCAGGCAAGGAGGTTTGAACTTAGATGGGGACTTTGGGAATGGAGTAGAGGGAAGAAGTTCCAGAGACACCCATGAGGCAAAGGGGGTGAGTGGAGGAGGACTCCCAGGTCCTGGTCTGGGGCTGTGGCAGGAGGAAGTGGGGAGGGGCCGGCATGCAGTGGAAGAGGCGGCTTGGGCTTTTTTTCTTTTCTCTTTTGCAGGGTGGGTGGGAGTGAGAGGGCTTGGGCTGTTGCATTTTATTTCATTCTGTAATCTCTTCCTGGGCGCCAGTCACAGCCAGAGATGGGTAAGGCAGATGTGCTCTCTGCCCTAGGGACTCTGTCTGGTGGGAAGACTGGCAACAGCTCTCTGCAGAGGAGCCTGTGGTGGGTCAGCTTGGGTGCTGGGGGCAGGGGGGGTGGAATCCAAGGCCAGAGGAGCTGCTCCAAAGCCAGGGCTTCCTGAGGACGGGGCTGGGAAGGGTTACTGAAACATTAGACTGAGGCAGCGTGGTGGGTGCACAGGCCCTGAGTCCAGCGAGTGGGATTCATAAAGGACTTGAATGTCACTTTGAGCTGGAACTCTCTCCCGAGGGTGATAAGGAGCTACGGAGGAACTGGAAGCAAAGGATGGGGCGTGAGGAGACTTAAAGGGCAGTTCCGTTCCATTCCACGCATAAAGCTAGGTCTGCCCTCTCTGCAGAGAAGCAGGAGAGAGACTCGCCCCAGGCGCCAGTAGCCTGGTTCCTGGTCCTGGCGGCATGGCCTCTGAGTGCTAGGTGAGTTCAGGAGAGGATCACACCTCCTGGACCCCACCGCCCTCCTCTGGCTTGGGGGCCCTTCTCTGGCCCCACTTAACTGCTAGGAGCTTGTGACCGAATAACCCAGAAATCCTCACTCACGGGCACAGGCAAGCCGCTCAGCCTCTCCTTGGAAAGAAAGGACAGTCCCAAAACAGGAGTCAGCAATGGAGAGGCCCTCAGGGGTCAGAAATACCCGGACCGCTACTTCGGAACGTGTCCAAGGCCGTGGGAGGCTGGCAGTGTTGTCTGCGAAAGGCACAAGCTTTCAGGTGTAGACGGCTCACACATCAGGCGCTCATCGCCCTTGATCTGGTCCTGCCCCCTGTGAAGTCACTCCTGCTCCACTCCCACTCTGTGCCCTGCCCAGGGAGTCCTCATTAAAGGACACAGCCAAACCAACACCTGGCTCTAGGCAAAATACTTGAGGTTGTGGGTGGGCCCTAGAAGGGCGGAGCCCCGAGTAAATGCGCTTCAGTAAGGTTGGCCTGGCTGGCACCAGGGAAGGCCTTCCACAGGAGGAGTCAACAGAGAGGGAAAGTGACTTGCCCCGCCCCCGGCGGTGACCAACAGTCCTGAGGAGTGAAAGGTTGGGAGGTAGGATCCTGGAGTCCAGGCTGCCTAGAGCTCAGGGTCGCAGGGCCAAAAGATGGACCTCAGGACCACGACAGCAAAGACGGCAGACAGCCAAAGGTCCCTGCTGCCCTGGGCAGAGGGCACAGGGCTGGGTTAGGGAGGCAGGCTTATTGGGCTGCCCGGGGTCAGGCCAGCTGCCATTAGTCCCATGCCCCTGTGTCCCAGCTGCCTGTGGTGGAGTGATCCGCAACGCCACCACTGGCCGCATCGTGTCTCCCGGCTTCCCTGGCAACTACAGCAACAACCTCACCTGCCACTGGCTGCTTGAGGCTCCAGAGGGCCAGCGGCTACACTTGCACTTCGAGAAGGTTTCCTTGGCGGAGGATGACGACAGGTGAGGGCTGTCCTGGCAGGGAGGAGGGGGTATCTGGCTTGGCGACACTCCGTCGGAGGGACGCTACCCGAGCCAGGGGCCACACTCCGCTGGGCCAGCCACCAGCCACACAGCTGCTACTCTCCTGGCCCAGGCTCATCATTCGTAACGGAGACAACGTGGAGGCCCCACCTGTGTACGATTCCTACGAGGTGGAATACCTCCCCATCGAGGGCCTGCTCAGCTCTGGCAGACACTTCTTTGTGGAGCTCAGTACTGATAGCAGCGGGGCGGCCGCAGGCATGGCCCTGCGTTATGAGGGTGAGCTTGCTGGGACCTAACAGGGCAGGGGGAGCAGACTTGGGACTGGCACCTCCCCCTTTCCGCCTCTACTCTATCATGGCTTCCAAGCCAGCCCCTGCTCACAGCACCTTGGCCCCCTCTCGCTGCCCCTCCTCTTGGGTCCAGGGTTCCTGCCCCATCTTTTCAGGAAACCCAAGCTAGGACCCAGGCCTTCTGGGTCAAGGGAATGAATTTGAAAAGCTCCAAGCCCTTTTTAGGGAATGAGAATTGCTATAAGACAGTGCAGAACCATTTGTGTATGCATATGTTCATGCAAAATAAATAACATCAACTGAGCACCTTTTGTGCACTTAAACACAAAACCAGGCACCAGAGATACAAAGACCATCAGCCAGGTCCCTGAGCCTAACAGGGGTGGATGCTCTGGGCTGTCCCTGCACACACACACACACACACACACACACACACCCCAGCTCAGGACATTCGTCTTCAAAAGCAGGAAGGCTGTGGGGAGGGGAGTAGGAGGACGCCTGTGCCCTGTGTTGACCCGGGGGAGGCTGAGCCAGGCGGGGCCTGTGGTTTACAGCCTTCCAGCAGGGCCACTGCTATGAGCCTTTTGTCAAATACGGCAACTTCAGCAGCAGTGCGCCCTCCTACCCTGTGGGTACCACTGTGGAGTTCAGCTGTGACCCTGGCTACACGCTGGAGCAGGGCTCCATCATCATTGAGTGTGTCGACCCCCACGATCCCCAGTGGAATGAGACAGAGCCTGCCTGCCGAGGTCAGTGAGCGCTCTCAGAACCTGGGGCTACAGGGGCCCTGTGACACGAGTGACTTGGGTTTCCCCTGGGTGGGGTGGCTCCCAGCTTTGTGTGGGCACCCCTCGGGCAGGTAGCAGCCCCAGGACGTGGTATTGGGAGGGGGAACATAGAGGGGATGCACCTCCCGGGCCTCCCCTGCCTTCCAGCCGTGTGCAGCGGGGAGATTACAGACTCAGCCGGCGTGGTGCTCTCCCCGAACTGGCCAGAGCCCTACGGTCGTGGGCAGGACTGCATCTGGGGTGTGCACGTGGAAGAGGACAAGCGCATCATGCTGGACGTCCGAGTGTGAGTGCCTACCGGGTGAGGCCGAGGCAACTCCTGAGGTCTGGGGCCCCGGCCGGCCTACCCTGACGGTCCTCCTCCACAGGCTGCGCATAGGCCCTGCTGACGTTCTTACCTTCTACGACGGCGACGACCTGACAGCCCGGGTCCTGGGCCAGTACTCAGGGCCCCGGGGCCATGTCAAGCTCTTTACCTCCATGGCTGATGTCACTATCCAGTTCCAGTCAGACCCTGGGACCTCGGTGCTGGGCTATCAGCAGGGCTTCGTCATCCACTTCTTTGGTGAGCTTGTCCCTGCCTCGCTCAGAACACGGGCCCGGAACCACAGCAGGTCAGAGACCCAGGCAACAAGGGGCCTGGGTGCTCTTCCTAACAAGGGAAAGCTTCAGGTGTCACCTAAAGGAAGCTGGTCCTGTTCCCCATCTTCCCTGCTTGCCCAGCAAGAGAGAGAGCCCTCTGTTGCAGCAAGAGGGAGCTGGGTAGGCAGTGGGAAGAACTTCCATACACAAGTAGGAAACTTAGGAATGATCTTTAAAAGACGTGACCATTTCCCTCTCCCTACCCAACCCCATCTCTCAGGCCTGAGGAGCTGGCCAGGGTGCTAAGGCCTAGATGATCACCCAGGAAAGCAAGATGATGAAGAGTGGGTTCCTGAGCCCACCCAGGCCAGCCTAGGTCCAAGTCAAACTGGCAGGAACCAGAGTATACCCAGGGTGAGGGGGGCTCATACTGTGGCCTTGGTGCCGGTTGATGGCCCGCATCTGGCTGCCTCCATGCCCCCAGAGGTGCCTCGCAATGACACATGTCCGGAGCTGCCAGAGATCCCCAATGGCTGGAAGAGCCCATCACAGCCGGAGCTGGTACATGGCACGGTGGTCACTTACCAGTGCTACCCTGGCTACCAGGTGGTGGGATCCAGTGTCCTCATGTGCCAGTGGGACCTCAGCTGGAGTGAGGACCTGCCCTCGTGCCAGAAGGGTGAGTTTATTGTTCCCCATCCTCCCTGCCCAACACCCTCTGAGCTCCTCTCCTGGATTCCCAAGCAGACTCCAGCTGTTAGGAGTTTGAAGGTCCTTCTCTTATAGGCTGTCTCCTCATCTGTGAAGTGGGAATAATACCTGCTCATAGGGTTACCAACCAAGTGCTCCAACCGTTTCAGTCCCAGCACATGCCCAATTAGGGTTTCTTGATCATAGTGGATGAGAAAGGGACAAAAGAGTGGACACAGCAGCAAAGCGGAAGGGGCAGAGAAGTGGGGGGCGGAACCATGTGACAAGGAGATGCCAGCTGGCCCAGAACAGAGCCAGGGTGGCCGGGCCTTTGCTGAGTTCTCCTTGGGTTACTCTCTTCTATCCCTTCCCATCCATAGTGACTTCCTGCCGTGACCCTGGGGATGTGGAGCACAGCCGACGCCTTATATCCAGCCCCAAGTTTCCTGTGGGGGCCACTGTGCAGTATATCTGTGACCAGGGTTTTGTACTGACGGGAAGCGCCATCCTCACCTGCCATGACCGCCAGGCTGGCAGCCCCAAGTGGAGTGACCGGGCCCCCAAATGTCTCCGTAAGTGCCAGTTGGGTAGGAGGGGAAGCCTCTGGTGGGATATAATAGATGTGGCTCCTAGCAGCGAGGGGCCTGGCACCCTCACTAGACTCTGCCTGCTTTGCAGTGGAACAACTCAAGCCATGCCATGGCCTCAGTGCCCCCAAGAATGGTGCCCGCAGTCCTGAGAAGCGGTTACACCCAGCGGGCGCCACTGTCCACTTCTCCTGTGCTCCTGGCTATGTGCTCAAGGGCCAGGCCAGCATCAAGTGTGTGCCTGGACACCCTTCACATTGGAGTGACTCTCCACCCATCTGTAGGGCTGGTGAGTACTCTGCCATCCCCCAAAACCCTGCCTAGCCAAGCAAGCTGCTCTGGCAAAAACATCCAAGTCTGAGGGCCAGAACCGCCTGCCTATGCTCCCTTCTCCCGAGACAAATGCTGGAGTGTGCTCTCCTTGGACAACTCCTTGCCACACAGTCCCCTGTGTCCACTCCCTACATTAGTGGTTTGGCCCATTGGGCTCACCCACTGCCCTTGACCCTCCCCTCTTGTTCCAGCCTCTCTGGATGGGTTCTACAGTGGCCGTAGCTTGGATGGTGAGTCTCCACCCTTGAGGGCCAGGGAAGTGGTCTCCCTGCCCCTGGTTCTCACAGTTTGCAGGCCATGGGTCCCCCAAGGAAGTGGGGCAGAGACAAAGAGAGGTGTGGGCCTGCCAGGGCAAAAATGCCTTCCCTGCCACCAACCAACTAGGAGGAGCTGGTAGCCAGATACCCAGGGGCAGAGCGAGGGGCTGTGGGCTCAGGATGGCAGGAACCTCTGCTCCAGCTGCACCCTCTGTGTTTTCAGTTGCCAAGAGCCCTGCAGCCCCCAGCACCCTGGATGCTGCCCACATTGCTGCTGTCATCTTCCTGCCGCTGGTGGCGATGGTGCTGTTGGCGGGAGGCGTGTATCTCTACTTCTCAAGGTGAGTCTGGCTTCTCTTCCTGTACAGCACGCCTGACTCACTCTTGCCCAGCACTCCACACTCATTAACTTCTCTGCCCCGCAGGCTGCAGGGGAAAAGCCCTCTGCAGCTTCCCGGGACACGTCCCCGCCCCTACAACCGCATCACTGTGGAGTCAGCGTTTGACAATCCGACCTACGAAGCTGGAGTAAGTTCCCATGCCTGCCCTGATAGCCTCTCCAGGACCTTCTCTGCTCCCTGAGCCTCCCGCCGAGCCCTCTCACTTTCCCCCTTTCCCCCCGGGAAGGTGGATTATGGCCTGGCAAACCTTATGCAGGTTTCCAACTCCCAGCAGTCTCTTTCCTTTGCAGGAGACGAGAGAATATGAGGTCTCCATCTAGGTGGGGGCAGCCTGGGGGAGCCCACTCAGCCCTGCATCCCAGTCTGGCGTCAGGGCTCTCGGCTTCCTGCTGCCCTTCCACCTCCTGTACATACCACCTGGGAAGAGACGCTGCCAACCTTTCAAGAAGATGTGCCCTTCCCCGCCTGCAATGCCCACCATGGCCTATTTTCTTGGTACCACTGCCCACTTAGGGCCCTTCCTTGGGCTCGTGAAGGGGGCATCTGCCTCTGGAGCACATGCAGCAACAGCCAGCCTTCTCCTGACCTTCCCCCATGCCCTGGAGCTCCTGCCTGGAAGTCACAGGTCGAGCAGGAGCACCTCTCTCCATATAAGCCCCATCGAGCCCTGGCACGCGGATCCTGCAGCAGAGGCGTCGGTAGTGGAAACTGCACCAGAGTGTTCCTCACAGAGCCATCACCAGTGGCCCAAACTCTCCAGGGTGACCTCTGGGTGGGCCTGGCATGCCACCATGAGCCCCTCGGCAGGGGGGCAGGGGGCGGGGGGGGAGGTGGCAGTGCTCCTCTAAAGGCCCGAGAATGCACAGCCCTGCCTCCTGGAGGCGCTAATTCTCCAGGCCCCTCCGGAGCTCAAGGACCCTACCCCAAGCTCAGGTTGGGCTTCCCTGGGCCTTCACGCTCCACACCAAAGCAGGAAGTCCCTTGGCCCCCCACTGCTCCCCTGGCAGCCCTACACCCTGAGAGGGAGACCATGCCCTGATGTTTATCTGGCCATTACAAACATCTTCTTTCCCACTAGTTCCTCCTCCAGGACCAGCAAATTGCCAGGCTCCCCTCCTGGCCACTGTGTTATGGGCTAAGGGGAGCGGGCAGGCATATTCTGGAAAGGAGCAGAACCCAGGAATCTGGCATGAACCCGGGGGAGGTAGGAAGCCCCAGCGAGAGACCCAGGAGCTGGCTGAAGGCCACTTTGTACATATAATGTATTATATGGGGTCTGGGCTCCAGCCAGAGAACAATCTTTTATTTCTGTTTTTTCCTTATTAAAATGGTGTTTTGGAGAAAACCAAGCAATGGCCAGATGGATCGTGCTTTCTTAAGGGGGAAGGAGGTGGGAGATGAATGGGACATGGACTTCAGGACCAGAGGCACGCTGCACCCACCAGCAATGTGCAGGTGAGCAGGGACCAGCGTCCCCGCGAACGTCTCTGTGACAGATGTCACATGGAATGAGAGGCCTCAGTGGCTGGCGTCACAGGTCTGTGGGCGCCTAGGACGGCAACTGCTCACCCAGGCCCGTGCCTCGTTTCCTCCACTTTGCCAGGCCTGCAGCTACAGACCCACATGCTCCCAAACCCCCCTCTCAATGCCACTGGGTTGTTCACAAGGCTCGGGAAGACTGATGCATCCTCCTTCCATTCCTTTTCAAATAAGCGAGATTTGGGAAATTGGAATAGGGACCAGAGGCGGAACCCCAGCACTTGAAGCCCTGGTCTGGCTTTCTCAGTGAACATCCAGATTGCCAGGAGCAGGGACGCCTCAGAGTGTAGCTCCTACATTATGCAAAATCTCTACCCCTGGGCTCTCAAACGAGGTGCTGGGCAAGAGCTGCTGAAGTTTTGCCCTTCCCTGTGGTCTTCAGCTAAGTCTGAGACGAAAGTGTTTGTCCAGCATTGGCCTCCAGCATAGATATTTCACACTTCGAGGTGTGCCCTGCATAGCTGTTGTCTGGACTACGGACAAGAGGCGAGCAGTAGGGACTCACAGGAAGTCAGAAGACAGAGGGAGCAGCATTTGTGACACCGTGGATTAAGCCACTGCCTGAGAAGCCAGCATCTCATATCGGAGTGCCAAATTGGTTCCTGGCTACTCGGCCCGGTATCCAGCTTCCTGATAATGCTCCTGGGAAGGCAGTGGTGATAACCCAAGTACTTGGGCCACTGCCACCCATGCGGGAGACCTGAATAGAGTTTCTGACTCCAGGCTGGCTCTGGCTTGGCCCAGCAACACCCTGATCACTGTGGCCATTTGGGTGGTTAACCAGTGGATGAAAGATCTCTTTCTGTCCCTCTCTCTCTCTGTCACTCTGCCTTTCAAATAAATAATTCTTTCTTTATAAAAAAAGATTTTATTTATTTATTTGAGAGGTAGAGTGACAGAGAGAGAGAGAGAGAGAGAAAGAGACAGGAAGGTCTTCCATCCACTGGTTCACTCCCCTAATGGCTGCAATGGCTGGAGCTGAGCCGATCCGAAGCCAGGAGCCAGGAGTTTCTTCCAGGTCTTCCACGCAGGTACAGGGGCCCAAGCACTTGGGCCATCTTCTACTGATTTCCCAGGCCATAGCAGAGAGCTGAATTGGAAGAGGAGCAGCCGGGACACAAACCGGCACCCATATGGAATTCCAGTGCCACAGGTAGAGGCTTAGCCCCTACCCCACAGCGCCGGTAATACTCAAAAAGCAACCAGAAAACAGAAATCCCTGAAACAATAGTAGCACCAGCGCCTTCCGCTTCACAGGCTTCCAGCTGGGAGGTCTTAATCATCCATGCTGCCCACTTCCTGGCTCTCAAAGGAGCCACCTTGAAGCCAGGGAAATTCGTCCTGCAGAGTGCAGTGCCTAGAGTAGCCACAAGAGGTCACTTCCAAAGGCACCCGTATCCCACCTGCTCTCCTCAATCCCCTAGGAACAGCACAGCCGGAGCTCTCCAAGGTGGCATCAATTCCTGCACCCCCACCCCCACCCCCACCCACCGCCTGAGCTCATCTTCCAAGTTCCAACAAGAGGAAGGTGTGTGGAGGGATTCATTCCCCCTGGCATTTGCCAACAGAACAAAGTCTTTCCCCCCTCATTAGTCCAGGGTCTCTCCTGTTCTCAGCTGTAGCTGATGTTGATCAAAGTGAAGCCTTGCTTACTGGAAATGGCTTATTTATCTGCCCCGTCATGTCTTCAGGCTGACATAGCAGCACAGGTGGGCCCTGAGCAGTGGGAAGGGAACCGGTGAGAAAGGGCACATGAGGTTCCAACTTCTGAGAGGTCTGATCCCTTCCATACAAGCAGTTTAACTCAGTTCTTTGAGGAACTCTCTGGCCCGAAGCCGCTATGGCCTATTGTCGGCTGAGGTTAGAACAGCCAGTTCACCTTTGTTCTCCAGCACTCCTCCTCCCCATGATTTTATTATTCCTTCCAGCCACTAAGAGGGTCATCAGAAAAGAGAGAAGTCATTTTAAAAACGAAAAATCTTAAAATTCCACACACTGGCATTCCCACTCTACATAACTTATCTTCCTTATTGTCCCAGGTGCAGTTAGTATCTTGTAGTGGACAGTGTCTGGCCTGGGGATCAAATTCGTTCAGAGAGAGAGAGAGAAAGGGGGAGGGGGGAGAGAAGCAATTGAAAAAAAAGTTTCATTCCCACGTCTGCCATAAATTCATTATGCGGCCTCTCTGTGCCTCTGGAAAGACGAGAATGAAATCAGATGGTCTCTCGGCCCCTCTCAGTTTTATGACTCTGAGAATGCGTGTGCCGTAACATTAGACATGGGCAGGACACCGCTGTCAATCATGCTACTTAAACGCCCACTTTTAGGCACAACGATGCGGTTCCCTTCTTCACTGCTTCATCTACCGTTGGGCAGCAATAACTGGTCACCTCTGCGGGCAATAGCAAGGGGAAGGGCGAGCGCCCTGGAAGAGAGCATGCATCCCCGCCCAGAATTCGAGGTGAGGCCCTAAGACTACAAATCCCAGCATGCAGCACGGAAATTCTCAAAAGCATCTTCCCGACAAGCGAATTACTCCTTTCCTTCCTTCCTACAGTATAGTGCGTTTCAAGCTCACGGAACTACGACTCCCACAATCCATCAGACCCATCGCGATGCTTGCTCCCAGGGTGCCATGCGCTCCCGTCCGCCCTTTTGGACCCCCTGCGCATTGCAATCTGGGAGTGGGAGTCCTCTGTGGGCCGGTAGCTGGGCGTTGTCAGGGATTACAAACTCTAAGCCTCTTGAGCAGTTCTCAGAACGGTGGTCGAGAGAGGGTGGTAACGGGCAGGCGGAAGTCTCCATGGTGCCATCACCACGCAAGGCAGGGATGCTCGTTCTAAATTTAATTGTCGGGAGCAGGAGGGAAGTGGGGACGGCAGCCACCCAGCCAAAGCGTCGCTTTCTGTCGCACTGGCTTTTCTTTTCTCTTTATCAACATGGCGGCCTGGTCCAGCCACACCTGACGCTGGAACCAACTGTCCAGTCCAACACCTCTATGAATACTGCCATCACCAGCAGCCTACCAGCTCTGTCCAACATTCCTTGCCCCTTCCTGTTCATGCTTGAGGACTACAAGGACACGGCAGCCCTTATCCCATTACTAAAATGGCGAAAGGAGCAGCTTTCTTTGAGGGCCTGCAGGTGACGATACGCCTGCGCGGGAGGCGGTTGTGTTATGGGGCGGGAGGGGAGCATCCCCAACACGCCTGCGCGGGAACAGAGCCCTCTCGGTCTGCACACAAACACCAATGGATGAAGAGTCCTCGGGTTCCTGCGGCTGCGCTGTGACCCCTAGGAGCTTCCTCAGGCGCCTGCGCGAGACCTCGGGTCCCGCCCTTTTATCTCAGTACGCTGGCGCAGGGCAGGAAGGCGGGGCTCCGGGGCTCCAGACGAATGCCAGCGCGGCTGCGCGCTGGGGGGTACCCCCTCACCGCGGCTGCGCGGGAGCCCGGCCGCCGGCTGTCACTGCGGTTGCGCGCGGCGAGCGGCGATCCCCGGGCGCCTGCGCGGGTGGCTTTGCGGGCGCTCGCGGTAAGTTTGCGCCAAGTGCGCGGCAGCCGGGACGCAGACGGCGGCGGCGGCGAGAGGCGGAGCCCGGGGACCACCCCCCATCACCCTCCCCCCCAGTCACCTCACGTACCACAACCTCACCTAACCTCTCACCCCCCCCTCCGATCCCCCTAACCCCGGGATGGCAGCGCCCGCCAGCCTTCCCGGCCGGACCAGCGGTCGCCAGCGCCGGCTTTAGCCTGTGGGACTAGGCCCCGCCGAGGCCTGACCCCCGGAGCCGGGACCCACTGTGCAGCCAGCCGCCGGGCCGGGGCTGAGGGGCCGCTCCCCCCTCACGGCCCGCGGGGAGGACGCTGCCGTCCCAGGGACTGGGGGCCGGGGGGTGGGGGGGAGCCAGGGCGAGGAAGTCGGGACCCGTGTTGGGAAAAAAGAAGGGGAGCCGGGGTCAGGAGCACCCCCTCCCCCCGCCTCCCCCCTCCCCCCGGGGTTGGGGGGGCCGGAGCAGAGAGCGCCCAGCCCGGGAGGTGGATGAATGTGGGAGAAAATGGAGACCAAGACGATCGTGTACGACTTGGACACGTCGGGGGGGCTGATGGAGGTAAGAGTGGCCCTCCTCATCCCCTTCCCCCAGCGCCGGGAGGGAACCTCCGCCCTCCGCCCCACAAAGCCGGCCTGAGCTCGGAGCGCCAGAGGGCCAGGGGAGGGGGGTTTCTTCCCTGCTCAGCCTCTCCCTCCCATCTCGGCGATTCGGGGGGCTGAGCTCAGCCGCCGAGGACGTTTGCAGCAGTTTCACCTACCCGCCGCCCTCGATTCGCTTTCCAGAGGCGCCAGCCCACTCCATCGCGTTGCACCGGCGGGCCTCCCCACCCCCTTCTTGTCGGCCCCTTTGTGCTTCCTCCCGCACGTCCGGGTACCGGGCTTCGGGCCTCTCCCGAGCCAGGCTTTGGAGTCCCCCACTGTCCATACAAGGAAGTGGCGAGAAGGGAACCGCGCACCCTCTCCCCATCCCCCTACCCTGATCCTCCCCATTTGGAAGAAGCTGCGCTCGTTGTTGTGCTGCAGAAACGCGGTTGGGGTGGGCTCCCCCTGGTTCCGGGGGCTGAGCGGTTCTGGGAGCAGCCTGGATGGGAGGAAGAAGGACAAAAGGGGGGAGAGGGGTGGGTGACGGAGTAGCCGCGCCGGGGGGTCGACGGGCCGCCCGGGAGCTCCGAGTGTGCACACACGCCGTTTGTATGTGTGTGCAGCAAATCCAAGCTCTGCTGGCTCCCCCCAAGACGGACGAGGCGGAAAAGCGGAGTCGGAAGCCTGAGAAGGAGCCGCGGAGAAGCGGCAGGGCCACCAACCACGACAGCTGCGATAGCTGCAAGGAAGGTGGAGATCTCCTGTGTTGCGACCACTGCCCGGCCGCCTTCCACCTCCAGTGCTGGTAAGGGCTGGCCTCCTCTCGAGCCCCTCGGCGGACCGCTCTCCGCACATTCCTTCACCTGGCCTGCCCCTGCCTGCCGAAATAACGGGCGCCTGCAGCCGCTAGCTGACTCTCTGCAGCCGCTGGGGCGAGCGCCTCCCCGCCCCCAGGTGTCTGCCGGGATCTGGCCGTTTCGGGGCGGGGGGGGGGGGGAGCGGCGGGGAGGAGCAGCGTCGAGCCCGGACCCCGAGGTGGGGGTTGGGAGGAATGAGGAGAGCCCCATCTGGGATTGGAAGTCGCAGGGGAGCTGGGACCGAGCCGGCCGGGCACGGCCAGCGGTGGCGGGGGAGGAAGGGGAGGAGCTCCGGGCCCAGAGCCGCTTGCCTGCCCGCGCGCCCGCCGCTCTCGGGGCTCCTGCCCGGCCGGGCTCTCCTCCGGGTGGGTGCGCGGAGCCCTTGGCCGCCCGCGCTGCTCTGGTGCAGGCCCCGCTGCCCGGCGTTTGCCGCTGTGGAAGAAACGGAGAGTGGCTCGAGTCGGCCTCTTCTTTGCCTCTCTGTTTACAATATGGCGACCTGCCTTTAAATTATATTTTTATTCTCAGCGCCATTTTGGCTGCATATATGATTTGCAAACGTCTCTTGGAGAACGGTGGGGGCAACTCCGGAGTCCTTTCTGCAGAAGCTCCTCGAAGGCCGGGGCTGGGATCTCGCCGCTTTGGTCCCCTTTCTCTGCCTCCGTTTGCCCCCTGTTGCCTCTTGGAGCTACTTCCCCCCTCCGCCGCACCCCCCCCTCCCCACCGCTGCTGCCTCTTAGGAAATCGGGCTGGGTTAGACAATTAAAATTGCCCTTGGGCTGCGATTTCACTTCTCCTTCCCGGATCGAGGAGCCCTTGGCCGCAAAATTCTTAGCTGCAGGGGTAGCCTTGTATGCGATGGAGCCAAAAAGGCATTTTTAAGGAGCTGAGAACTGGAAAGCTGTGCGCTTCCTCCTCCCCCCCCCCCCGCCCTTACTGAACGCGAGGGGAGGGGAGAGACCCAAGAGAGTGAGGGAGGAGGGACCTGGGTTGATCGCCCGCTGCTTGATCCTCCTCAGCAGCTCAGCCCAGAACAATCCGGTAAAGAAGAGTTTTGAAAATCAGAGCTTCTGCCTGAGAGAAGTCACCTCGCTGCCTTCCACTAAAATCCCGCATCTGCGCATCCAGCCCAGATTGCGTCTGGTTCTACTGGGTCGTGTTCTGTTTGGCGGGAAGAAGGGGGCTGTGCTGTGTGTTCCTACCCGGTTTTCCATGGTGCCTTTTTTTAGTCCTGTTGGCGGGGGGGATTTTTTCCTCTTTACGTCCCTCCACAGTTCCATTCATCTGTTCTCTGTTTGTGGAATTGTATTTGTACTAATTGCAGGTTTTGGAACACTTATTAGATGACTGATACTGGACAAATTGAATCTGGTCAGAAGTTATGTAGGAAGCTCCTATTACCATTTCCAAGATACTTTTGCCCAGGAGGGCACCTCTTATTGGCTTGTTATGTTGCAGAGGTGAAAATGATTATCCTGGAGGAAGCTTTGCTGCTGGCTTTAAAATTTTTATGATCAAGTGACTAACAGCAGGAAGGGTCTGTGGTTTTTAGCCTTTACTTGCCCTAAGGTGTAATCTACCTGGAGAAAATATCTCTAGGCAAGTTTCCTTTGCTGTTGTTCCTTAGGAAAGATTTGGGTCTGAATTACATTATTACATTATTCTCAGTAGTGTGCATTTTCTCTTGTGCTTGTTTGATATGTATACTAGCACAGTTATGGACTCCTTGACTTAAAGTATGGGCTAACGTTTTATCTCTAGGAAGAAGTGGGTGTTAACCAAGATTGGTAATTAAGGATTTGATAAGCTCTATTATCTTCAGCCTGATTTGTTTAATAAAACTGAAATTTCTGGGGACTTTAGGTCTGGAAAAAGTATACTGTTTTGCATGAGACCAGGCTTTTTTTTCCTCCCTGCTTTTAAAATTTATATATTTGAAAGGCCAAGAGGCAAATTTCACATCTCACCATTCCCCAAATGCCATTCAACAACTGGAGTCAGGAACTTAACCCAGATCTCCCACATGGATGGCAGAGACCCAATTGCTTGAGCCATCACCTGCTTGCCTCCCAGGATGTGCATTAGCAGGAAGCTGGATCAGGAGGAGCTAGGATTCAGCCAAGGCACTTGGGATGTGAGCATCCCAAATGGAATCTTAACTTCTGTGCCAAATGCCCACCCTGAGATCAGCTTTTAAACTCTGAAACCTAACCTGAATTTTTTAATTAGATGAGTCTGAGTTCTGTCAAGTTAATACTTTCCACTTTAGCTGAGAGGAAAGAGAGAGACTTGTAGCTGTTGGTGAGACTCAGGCTTGCTCAGGCTGTGCATTTCATTGAACACTTTTTTGAGATCGTGAATTGCAACTGGTAATCAGAGATTTGAGAACTGTAGTAAATGAGGTAGGGCTTGTTTCATATCTCCAATTCTCCCTTTAAAGATATTAAGACTGAATGTACCATTGACTTATCAGAGCTATTATCTAAATCACGAAACAATCTAGATAGCAGGGCTGGGAGTCTTTTGAAGAAGCATTCCCTAGTTGAGTTTCGTTCAGTGAATGAAGTTTATCCCACTTTCCTGCCTCCTAACCCACACTCCAGCAAGAGCGAAGTATTCCATTAGCCCACTCAACCACAGTAGTTTGGTCATGCAGTTAGTGTCTCTGAAAATTTTCTATTCCTGAGTGTGTTTTCATTAGTTGTCCTGTTACTGCTTGCTTATACCATATGGGAGTGAGCTTGGGAGATATGGCTTTATTTTCTCTTACTTCCCTTTCTAACTGGCTGAGACCGAATTATTTCGATAAGCAGAGTAACAATCAATTCCCTTTATGTATAGAATGTACAAGAATGAACTTGGAATTTTGCAAACATTGTGGGTCATAATTGTAATACTGCTCCGGTTCTCTGTTCAAAGTTCCGTGTGACAAGTCCTTTTTCATTCTCTACTGTCTCCTGCCCATCTGCCTCACAAGTGATTGGGAATCTAGTAAAATGTTCCAGAAGTGATTCTAAGCAAACTTTACCTCCTGGGCTTCATGACATAGCCGTAAACCACAGGGGATTTTTCTAACATAAACGACTGGAGGAAATGACTGGCCAAATAAGCTGTTTTAATTGTCCTGTCTTTTCTCAGGGGCCAGTACTCTGTATAAGGAACATCGTCTTTTCCCAGTTAGACTGGGAGCACTGTTTCCGGGTTTCTGTAGTGATCCTCTGGGTTAGGAAATGAGTTGTCTGTGCTCAGTACCTCAGTGACCTCACTGAAGAACTAAACTCAGGGAGCTGATATCTTTGTGTTGAAGTGATAGTGTAATCATTTTATTCAAGTTTAACTGGTCTATTAATTATTCAGAGTAAAGTAGGGGTTACTAAATCTGCCCCTGGAAAAATGGGAAAAGATGTGTTTTTAAGTGTTCCTTGATGAACCTGACCTTTATCATAATTGTTAAGCCACAGTTGAGCTTTGTGAAAATTCTGTTCTCCGTGAACTGATCTGTAAAATCTGTTTAAAGTTAGAATAAGGGGTGCAGCTTTAGATGCCGCTGACCCATCTTTCAGTCTGAGATGGAGAGGGTGGTTGTTGCCGGCAAGAGTGAATATCATAGAGCAGCAGTAATGAGGCTGACTGGAAACTCTGGTTTCCTCTGATTGCTTTCTCATGGAATTTTTGCTCCAAACAGACTGAGGGACCAAAACAGTCTGATTGAGAAGTGCATCTACCTCAGCAGACCTCAGCATGGTCCCTTCCCGTCAGACAGATTTCTGTAGCATTTGCCTCCGCATGTTATATTTGGAATTGTTGGCCGGCTTTCCTCTCTCTGGTGTTGGCAGCGAGATCCAAAATGAGGTTTTCGAAGAATGAGAGTAAAAAGGTCTCTGTGCACAGGCAAAGCTAAGCTCAGCTTGGAGTTTTGCATATTTAATTTTCGGTGAGTCATAACAAAGGTTTCACACATAGGATATAAAACTGCTTTGCAGAAAATCTTTGCTGTTTGAACTTTTAAGGAGGTGATTTTTCTGATTTTGTCGTTTAGTTCCTCATTAGAATGTTATCAGCAAGTGATGAATTAAAGTACCTTTTTGGAAAGATTTCCCTATCTGAAAGGCACAGTTACACACACAACACAGAGAGACAGAGAGACTGTGACCAGCCGGCATTATGGTGCAACAGGTTAAGCTACCACTTGGTTGCTAGCACTCCATATTGGAGCACGATTTCAAGTCCCAGTTGCTCTTGCTTCCAATCCAGCTCTCTGCTAATATGCTTGGGAAAGCAATGTGTGATGACCCAAGTACTTGGGCCCCTGCCACCCACGTGGGAGACCTTGATGGAACTCCCAGCTTCAGCCTGGCCCAACACTAGTTGTTGTAGCCATTTGGGGGTGAACCAGCAAATGGAAGATCTCTTTCTATTGCTCTACCTTTTAGATAAATAAATATTTTAAAAAAGAGAGAGAAAGCTTGTTTATTGTAAAATCATTTTGTTATTGGTGGGACAGAATAATGGGTAGGGATCTAGATGTCACTTTCAATGCCAAGCTTCTAAGCCTGTTTTCCATCTTCTGGTTCACTCCCCAAGTACCTACACAGTGGTAGCTGAGCCAGGCTGGTCCAGGTTGAAGCCAGGAGCCAGGAATTCCATCTTGGTCTCCCACGTGGCGGGCAGGAATTCAAGTGCTTGGGCCATCATCCATTGCCTCCCAGGCTTGTTAGGGGGAAGATGGATCCGAAGCATGAAGTAGCCAGGATTCAAATCAGGAACACTAATATGGGATGTGGGAGTCCCAAACAGTGGGTTCAACGACTGTGCCACAATGCTTGTCCCTAAAATATGTTTCTTTTAATGATAGCTTATGAATCTGTTGCTTTTGACAAAACAGGCTTAGAAGCCTGACACTAAAGAACTGGAGATGACATCTGAATTTCCACCCATCACTCTGTCCCATCAATAATCAAATGATTTTACAATCAGTAATGCTAACTTGTTTTTATATTTAATTTTTTTTTAAGTATTTATTTATTTAAAAGAGTTACAGAGGCAGAGAGAGACAGAGAGGTCTTCAGTCTGCTGGTTCACTCCCAAAATGGTCACAATGGCCAGAGCAGGGCTGATCCAAATCCAGGAGCCTGGAGCTTCTTCCAGGTTTCCCACATGGGTGCAGGGGCCCAAGAACTTGAGCCATTTCCTACTGCTTTCCCAGGCCATAGCAAAGAGCTAGATTAGAAGTAGAGCAACTGGGAGGTGAACCAGCACCCATATGGGATGCCTGCACTGCAGGTGGTGGCTTTACCTGCTGCACCACAGTGCCAACCCCTTTTATATAAAACTTTATTCACTCATTTTATTTATCGTATTTGCTGGATTCATTGGGATATATGTATGTTGTTTTTAAGTGGTCTACCAACATGGAGGGTCCAGGGACATTCAGCAGTAACTCAAGATCAGATACACATTTCTTAAACTTAATTTGAGGCTCAGGGGCTAATACTTATGAGATGAGTACTTCACTTAAAAAATAAAAGATAGTCATTGGGGCCATTGTTGTGGCACAGTGGGTTCAGCCTGTGACCCCAGGATCCCATATAAGCACTGTTCGAGTCCCTGCTGCTCTGCTTCCAGTCGAGCTCCCTGCTAATGCACCTGGAAAAGCAATGAAAGATGGCTGAAGTGCTTGGGACTCTACCCTTATGGAAGCCAAGGATGGAGTTCCTGGTTCCTGGCTTCAGCTGGCCCAGACCTTGCTTTTGCAGCCGTTTGCGGGGTGAACCAGCAGATCAAAGAATTCTCTTACTCTCACTTTGCCTTTCAAATAGATAAATAAATCTACAAAAAATAAAATAGGGCAGGTATTTGGGGCAGCAGGTAGGAAGCCCCTTGGGACACATACACACCATATCAGAGTACCAGGGTTTGAGTTCTGGCTTTTTTTTTTTTTTTTTTTGACAGGCAGAGTGGACAATGAGAGAGAGAGAATGGTCTTCCTTTTCCGTTGGTCCGCCCCCCAAGTGGTCGCTGCACCAATCCGAAGCCAGGAGCCAGGTGCTTCTCCTGGTCTCCCATGCGGGTGCAGAGCCCAAGTACTTGGGCCATCCTCCACTGCACTCCTGGGCCACAGCAGAGAGCTGGACTGGAAGAATGGCAACCGGGACAGAATCTGGCACCCCAACTGGGACTAGAACCCGGTGTGCCAGTGCCGGCCCTGGCTCCATTTTTAATTTCAGCTTCCTGCTGGTGTGTACCCTGGCAGGCAGCAGTGAAGGCTTAAATGCGTAGGTCCCTACCACATGGGAAACTCAGATTGAGTTCCAGGTTCTCAGCTTCCTCCAGGCCTAGCTACAGCTGTTGAGGGCATTTGGGGAATAAACCAGCAGATGGGAGACCTCTCTGTCTCTGTCTCTCGGCCTTTCAAGTAAAAATAGATTAAAAAAAAAAAAAGTTTAATGATAGCTAGTTTAAAGTCACAAGAGCTACCCCTAAGAAAAAAGGATATTTGGTATGAGTTGTTTAATTAAAATGTGTGTGGCCCAAATGGCTTGGGTTGAAAAATGAAATATCACAAACATTGGAAGTGGGAAAAGGGATAATATTCCTGAAAGGTGGGGTTGGTGCCATGGCATAGTGGATAAAGCTGCCTCTTTCAGCACTGGTATCCCACATAGGCACTGATTCAGTCCTGGCTGCTCCACTTCTGATCCAGCTCCCTGCTAATGCACCTGGGAAACCAGTGGAAGATGGCCCAAGTACTTGGGTCACCCACATGGGAGATCCATATGAAGTTCCTGGCTTCACCCTAGCCATTGCAGCCATTTGGGAAGTGACCAGAGGATGGAAGACATCTCTCTTTGTTTCTCTCTCTCTCTCTCTCTCTTTCACCTGCTGTATAACTCTTTCAAATTAAGTTTTTTTAAAAAAAATTTTAGGCCAGCACCATGGCTCACTTGGCTAATCCTCCACCTGAGGCACCAGCACCCTGGGTTCTAGTCCCAGTTAGGGTGCCAGTTCTGTCCCAGTTGCACCTCTTCCAGTCCAGCTTTCTGCTGTGGCCCGGGAAGGCAGTGGAGGATGGCCCAAGTGCTTGGGCCCTGCACCCACATGGGAGACCAGGAGGAAGCACCTGGCTCCTGGCTTCGAATTGGCGCATCGCACTGGCCGTAGTGGCCATTTGGGGGGTGAACCAACGGAAGGAAGACCTTTGTCTCTGTCTCTCTCACTGTCTAACTCTGCCTGTCCAAAAAAAAAACAAGGGAACATTCTTAAAAGGTGACAATTTTGGTTTGAACTAAGGCAAGAACTTACAGGAACTTATTGGTGTTAGGGGAAACATTTCATTTGGGACCTGTCCCAAATTTAATTACAATAATTAGTGAAAGGTAGGCTGCAGTTATAATCTCATGAACCTCTGCTGTTCCTCAAGGCTCTCAAAGTATTTTACAACACTTTAGATTAGTGGGCTCCACTAATATACTTACAGTAGGACAGTTTGGGATGTTTGTCAATGACTTCTGTGTATTTTTGTAGACAGAAATGTACAAAAGACATTTAGGTACTTCTCTGTTTGAATCTTGAGATAGCATTCCTGTTGGTCTGTGATCATTTCTTTATCACATATGCCTCCAAAAGGTTTTTAGGTTTTTTCTTATTAAGCCAAATCAGAGGAATGTTCAATAAATTGTCAAATTTGAGCTGAAAAGGAATTCAAGTGGTCCCTATTAAGTGTTGGGTGAAAACACTGATTTTTGTTCAGCTCTAAGTGAAAGTACAAGTGAAATGTAAAATTACTTAAAAGGGCTTAGTGAACCTCTTCAAGGCTCATCCTTATAGTATTGATCTGTACTTCATTCTCTCTTTTTTTTTTGAAGATTGATTTATTTGAAAGGCGGAGTTACAGAGGCAGAGGCAGAGAGAGAGAGGTCTTCGATCCGCTGGTTCACTCCCCAAATGGCTACAACGGCTGGAGTTGGGCCAATTTGGAGCCAGGAGCTTCTTCCAGGTCTCCTATGTGGGTGCAGGGGCCCAAGGACTTGGGCCATCTTCTACTGCTTTCCCAGGCCATAGCAGAGAGCTGGATTGGAAGTAGAGCAGCCAGGACTCAACTGGCGCCCATGTGGAATGCCTGCACTACAGGCAATGGCTTTACCTGCTGCGCCACAGTGCTAGCCCCACTTGATTCCTTTTTATGGTTGAACAATATTCCGTTGTATGATTATACCACATTTTTGTTTATCCATTTGTCCGTCACTGGATACTTGAGTTATTTATACTTTTTGCTATTGTGAACATTTGGGTACAGATTTTTGTGTGGACATGTTTTCATTTCTCTTGGAAGTGTAAAGGTGAAATTGCTGGGTTTGCTTTCCCACCAGCAGTGTTGAGGGTTCTAGTACCTCCACACCCTCAACAATACTTGTTATTGTCTGTCTTGGTTACAGCCATCCTAGTGGGCATGAGGTTGTATCTCATTGTGGTTTTGAATTGTGTTTCCCTGATGGCTAATGATGTAAAGCCTCTTTTTGTGTGCTTATTTTCTGTTTGTATAATTGCTTGGAGAAGTATCTATTGGGATTCTTGGTCCATTTTTAGTTAGATTCTTGTTTTGTTTTGTTTTGTTTTTCAAGTTGAGTTGGGAGTGTTCTTTATACAAGGACACTTTCAAAAGTTCATGTAAAATGGAATGACCAGGCCAGTGCCGCGCGGCTCAATAGGCTAATCCTCCGCCTGCGGTGCCAGCACACTGGGTTCTAGTCCCTGTCGGGGCGCCGGATTCTGTCCCGGTTGCCCCTCTTCCAGACCAGCTCTCTGCTGTGGCCCAGGAGGGCAGTGGAGGATGGCCCAAGTGCTTGGGCTCTGCACCTGCATGGGAGACAGGAGAAGCACCTGGCTCCTGGCTTCGGATCAGCGCGGTGCGCTGGCCGCAGCGGCCATTGGAGGGTGAACCAACGGCAAAAGGAAGACCTTTCTCTCTCTCTCTCTCTCTGTCCACTCTGCTTGTCAAAAAAAAAAAAAAAAAAGAAAGAAAGAAAGAAAGGAATGACCAGATCAGTCTATTTTGGTGCAAAAAATATGAAGTACATGCACTTTTTCATAACATGCATTTAAAAAAAATATATTTATTCAAAAGGTGGGGTTACAGAGAGGCAGAGACAGAGAGAAGTCTTCCATTTGCTAGTTCACTCCCCCAAACTTATCTTTTAATTCTGTTTTACACAAACTCTTTGAAGTACCCTGGTATGTATGTATATATGTATTCTAGCTATACATCCTTTTTCAGATATATAATTTGCAAATATTCTGCCATTCTGTGGGCTACCTTTTCACTTCCCCTTTTTTCTTTCTCTTTTTCTGTCTTACCTAAAAAAATTTGTTGATTTCAGCACACTCTTAATATCTGTATTTGTATTACCTATATAATAACTAAGTAAAGAGTTTCCTGTGTAAACTCCAGTTAGGATGGGACATCTCGAAGGCAAGAATCTTACAGTTGGTTCTGATACATTGTTGCCTCAACTTTTCTGGTTGATCCTTCCTAGCAAAGAAATCTGAGGCTGGAAGTTACCCAGGAGGAAATATAAAAACCTACCTCTTGCTTGTAGGCAGAATGTCCACACAGTACTCAACAGCCATAATAAAAAATTTCTGAGTCTGCACACTTCTCATACTCGGAGGCTCCTAGTTTAAGAAAGATTTTTAATTGCTGCAGTTTGATTGGTAACAGTTGGGGTGGAAATAACTCCAGATCCATTAATGTGCTCTCTTTTGAACCTGGTTAACAAGAATAAGAAAAAAAATTTTTTTTAATTTTTATTTGACAGATAGAGTTAGTGAGAGAGAGAAACAGAGAGAAAGGTCTTCCTTCCGTTGGTTCACCCCCCAAGTGGTCGCTGCACCAATCTGAAGCCAGGAGCCAGGTGCTTTTCCTGGTCTCCCACGCGGGTGCAGGGGCCCAAGTACTTGGGCCATCCTCCACTGCCCTCCCGGGCCACAGCAGAGAACTGGACTGGAAGAAGAGCAACCGAGACTAGAACCTGGCGTTCATATGGGATGCCGGCGCTGCAGGTGGAAGATTAACCAAGTGAGCCACGGCGCCGGGCCCAAGAATAAGAAATTGTATCCTGCAGCAAACTCACCTGTTTGTCTTAATATAAGCCTTAGGTAGTTAGTAAATAGGGGGGATAGCACAGAGAATAATTTACCTGCAGGTTTTGTATAACTTATATAAAAAAGAAATAGTCTACTTTGATGCTCTCAAGAATTTTGGCCACCTAGAAATACAAATGTCCTGCTTCTTAACAGAAATGATGCATCTTTTCTCCTATAAGTGGCAGAGTAATAGGAAATAGATAAAGCTGAATGTTAGCATTTTTTATTATGAGTACTTTTCTTGTCCCACCCCAAGCACATACATAACCACTCCTCTGGTGTGTGGTTATGTAAGCCACCCTAGTAAAAGATTCTGGTTGGGCTTAGGATGGCTCTTACTATGTTAGTGCCACACAGTCTCCAGAAGTGTGTTTTTATCTGGAGATGCCAGAGTTTTACGTCACCAGAAGAGAAAAAAATGCCTGTTCCCCCACAACATACACTGGTCTCCTTTGACCTAGAAGCCCCAGGGAATACAACGTGGCCAGGTGCATTGCCATTCAATGAGTGACACTTATAAGAGCATCTCTGCATAATGCAAGCCTCCCAAGAGACACAGCACAGGGGTATGGTTGTCCCCTTGCCAGTTTCCTGAATGAGGAGGACATTGTATTCAGTACAAGTCCTAGACCAAATTTCAGAAAGGCACTTTGGTACTGCAGACTTGTCATCATGCCCAGGACACATGCACAGGTCACTAGCTGACTGTTCTTCCCATGACTTGAGAGCAATTAAGAAGAATGAGAAGGTGACTCTCTTTCTGTCTGCCATTTCCAGATATCAAAGCCCTCATCTTTAAGCCCAAGGATATTTCTAAATCTAGGTCTCAGCAAGTGAGAACGAAGATAAGGTGGTTTTTTTTTTGGGGGGGGGGCAGGCAGAGTTAGACAGTGGGAGAGAGAGAGACAGAGAGAAAGGTCTTCCTTTTCCACTGGTTCATCCCCCAAGTGGCCGCTACGGCCGGCTGTGCTGATCCGAAGCCAGGAGCCAGATGCTTCCTCCTGGTCTCCCATGTGGGTGCAGGGCCCAAGCACCTGGGCCATCCTCCACTGCCTTCCCGGGCTACAGCAGAGAGCTGGACTGGAAGAGGAATGACCGGGACAGAATCCGGCGCCCCAACCGGGACTAGAACCTGGGGTGTCGGCACCGCAGGCAGAGGATTAGCCAAGTGAGCCGCGGCACCGGCCCATAGGTGAGGTTTTAGTACATTTGTGTGAGAGGCAGAAGCTGAGGGGACCAATAGATAGTGACAAAAGAATAAATCATTGATTTGACCCATCAGAAAGAGGGAGCCCAACTACACAGAGCCAGTGTTGAACTTAGCAAAAAATTCCAAGTGTACTTTGCAGGTGGGTGAAATTTTCTAAGTAATGGAAAAAGTTGATTTGCTAGTCAAACAGCCATTCCTGCCCCTCCCTGTGCAATGTTTATACTAAATAAATGTTCACTAAACTACTTGAAATCCAGAGGCTAGCCTATTTTCTGTTCTCATCCTTGATGCATAATACCTAGTGGCATTACAAATGAGAGACATGCAAAGGTAAACACTAGTTGGGGAATGGAAATAATATCTAGGTTATTCCAAGTGGATGATATCTTTGATAATACAGCCACAAGCTGACTATCCTTTTCCCCTAATTGTATTTGCTTTCTTATACGTTAATCCTTCTGGTATTTAATTTTTGCCCTTCCCGTGTTTTCTGAAAAATTATGCAAAAAAGACATAAAGAGTAACAGCAGGGCCGGGAGGAACTCTGCACCTGAGCTTAGCATCAGTCTTCCCCACTGATCTGAACTCTGCGTGAGACTCCTTGTGATAGAAGTTCAAGTGAGTGCTGGTGCCGCGGCTCAATAGGCTAATCCTCCGCCTGCGGCGCAGGCACACCGGGTTCTAGTCCCGGCCAGCCGGGGCGCCGGATTCTGTCCTGGTTGCCCCTTTTCCAGGCGAGCTCTCTGCTGTGGCCTGGGAGTGCAGTGGAGGATGGCCCAAGTGCTTGGGCCCTGCACCCCATAGGAGACCAGGAGAAGCACCTGGCTCCTGCCTTCGGATCGGCACGGTGCGGCAGCCATTGGAGGGTGAACCAACGGCAAAGGAAGACCTTTCTCTCTGTCTCTCTCTCTCCCTGTCCACTCTGCCTGTCCAAAAAAAAAAAAAAATTCAAGTGAGCAAGAGGACTCTCCATGGGGTTTGTATTTAACCATAGCCCAAAGATATCACCTTACCTCCAGGCCAGCCTCTCAGAATTACTAGCAAGCTTGAGTTCAGCTGGAAATGTCTGTGGCAGCACAAGCACATTTGTAGGCTTTCCTCTGTGATCTGCAGAGGAATGTTGAGTATTATTGTTTAGAGAACAGAGCAGAGAAGCTAATGCAATGCATTATGAAATTGGGCAATGCAGACCTACTCTTTTATTAAGTATGCATTTTCCATGAACATTTTTTTCCTTTTTAAAGATTTATTTATTTATTTGAAAGGCAGAGTTACAGAGAGGCAGAGGCAGAAAGAGAGGTCTTCCACCTGCTGGTTCACTCCCCCAAATGGTCACAACAGCCAGAACTATGCCGATCCGAATCCAGGAGCCAGGAACTTCTGGGTCTCCCATACGGGTGCAAGGCCCAAGGGTTTGGGCCATCTTCTACTGCTTTCCCTGGCCATAGAAGAGAACTGGGTTGGAAGTGGAGCAACCAGGATTTGAACCAGTGCCCATATGAGATGCCTGCACTGCAGGCAGCGCCTTTACCCAGCTAAGCCACAGCACCGGTCCCCCAGACCTACTCTTGCTTTTCTTTCTACCACCCCTGTGCTCCTGTGATGATGAGCTGGGAACTTCTTAATTCCCACATTCATTGAACTATTAGACAAAGTTCTGCTGATTCTGTTTTAACAAAACTTTGGAAACATTAGAGAGAAACTCTGTAGTGAACTTTTTCAATTGATAGTCACCAGTTATTGGTCAGAATGTATTATGAAGATTATACTACATTAATTTTACTAAGTGGTTCTGCTTAGGTTGGCTATATTTAACTTTCCTGTGTCTTGCTTGCCATCTTTTTCAAAAGCACCATTTTAAATGTAGGTGGAATTCTGTCACTAATTTTAGCAGTATTTTGCTTTTAATATAAGCAGTATTTTGCTTTTCTCATTTTAGTTTTGCTGTATCCCTCCATTGTGGTCCTATTTCTCTTGGCATAGATGACACATAGACATTTTAACTTATCAAACTCATGTCAAAAGAAGTACCTACTTCTATAATATCAGACATCTTTGACATCTTTGAAAAAATGCCTACAATTTATTTGTTATGGCAAATAACTCATGCCCATGGCTTAAGTGTTTTATGCATTTCTTAGTGGGCTTTCCTCAAATTTTACCATTGTGTGCACACATGCAGACCTTCAGGGTGCTCATTCTTTGATTGGGGACTATGTCAGAGAAAAGTAGGCCAAAGGGAAAAATTATGGCCTCCTATCTCTGAGAAGTATGTTCAACTCCTAAATAGGTCACTGGGGGTATAACTGGAAGGCTTAGAACCCCAAGTCAGCACTTAGCTGTGGCATCAAACCACGACAGCATGGTTTGACAGCATGCCCAGGAGATTACTTCAGTCCTGTAGGGCCAGGAGTTTTGAGGTTTCTGTGTAGTGTTGGGGGATGGGAGAGGGTAAGGGGAAAAAGGTGGGAATGAATCCTGTGCTGTTATGGTCCAGATAAAACTATTCTCCCTCCTTGCTTTTTTTTATAGACACTGTCAGGAGAGGACAAATGAAGCAGAAATCTCTCTTTAGGGAAAACCAGCTGGGTCTTTAGTAGAAACCTGTTGTCTACATTTAGTTGGTTTTAAATAAAGACATTGTTAGGGTGTTTAGTTTTCTGAGCCTTTATAGAATTTTACATCTATAAACTGTAAACTGATTCAGATTCCTGAGCCATGTTTGCAAGAAGAGTGTGGCCTGGCTATTTCCTTTTTTCTTGGTAGCCCACTAAAATTTGGCAACAGAACAGTACCCCATTTTCCATACCTCTGAGACTCTTTTGGAATACAGTGTTGCGGTTGTTTGTTCTTCCTTCCAATGGAACTTTCCCTAGGTGCATTAGAAAACGACTGTTGAGGCCAGAATGTTGACCCTTTTCAAGTAGTTGGGCTCCAGCATCTACCATGAAGTGAGTACATGAAGCCTCTTTTAAAAACATTTGCAGTCAGCCCATCTTCCATCATGGGGAAGCCAGGTTAGTAAAAGAAACCTGGCCAGCGATAGATCAAGCTCTGTGGCACTGGGGCTCAGTTTGTAGAAGAGTTAACAGAAGCAAACACCTGGTATAACTGTTAGTGCCCTTCCCTCCCTCCTCCTTTCCTTGTAGCACTCTTCTCCAGGTGTCCTTTGCTGGGAGAATGCCACAAGCCAGCTCTACATAGAAGGCGATAAAACTTAGGGCACAGTCGGCTAGTTTGAAAAGACTGTATGCCTGTGGAAGTGACGCAACTGGCTAAGTTTCTCAATGGGGCATTTGTAATGGCCTGGCACTTCATTGGTTTCCTTGTTAACACTGCCACTGAGGCTTTGCATGAAAAAACCAGCAGTCCTTGTACTTTTTATGTACTTTAGGGCATTAGCTGTATTTGAGTCAGTAGCTAGGATGAAGGATGGTAAGGGCTTAAGGTTCAAGCACACCATGAACTTTCTGCTTTCATGTCTTTAGTTATCCTTCAATATGGCCATCTTTCCTACCTTTGAAAGGTAGACCATATTTGAAGATAAAAGTTGATGCCCACGTAAGTGTCCAGAGGAATCTGGCTGTTGCTGCTGACATTTGAATTTCGTTATATTTTGTTCCCTTAAAGTGTATGCTATTAAATTCGAGTATATTAATAGTTTTTAATTTAAAGTTTTTAAAATGTTAAACTTTACCCAGCACCCCATGACTTTTCTTTATTTTTTTCTTTAAGATTTAAAGATTCAGGGGCCGGCACCGTGATGCAGTAGGTTAATCCGCCCCCTGTGGCACTGGCATCCCATATGGGCGCCAGTTCTAGTCCTGGCTGCTCCTCTTCCGATCCAGCTCTCTGCTGTGGCCTGGGAAAGCAGTAGAAGATGGCCCAGGGGCCGGCACTGTGGTGTAGCGGTAAAGCGCTGCCTGCAGTGCTGGCATACCATATGGGTGCCAGTTCAAGTCCCAGCTGCTCCACTGCCTATCCAGCTCTCTGCTATGGCCTGGGAAAGCAGTGGAAGATGGCCCAAATCCTTGGGCCCCTGCCCCTGCCCCTGCATGGAAGACCTAGAAGAAGCACCAGGCTCCTGGCTTTGGATCGGGCGACACAGCTCTGGCCATTGCAGCCATTTGGGGAGTGAACCAACGAAAGGAAGACCTTTCTGTCTCCCTCTGTCTGTATCTCTACCTCTCAAATAAATAAAGTCTTAAAAAAAAAAAAAAGATTTAAAGATATTTACTTGAAAGAGTTGCAGGGAGAGAGGGAGAGACAGAGACAGAGAGAAGGGAGATCTTGCATCCACTGGTTCACTCGCCAAATGGCTGCAACTGCTGGAGCTGGGCCAAGCTGAAGTCAGGAGCCAGGAGCTTCTTCTGGATCTCCCACTTGGGTACAGGGCCCAAGCACTTGGACCGTCCTCTGCTGCTTTCCCAGGCACATTAATAGGGAGCTGGATCGGAAGTGGAGCAGCTGACACTAGAACCTGTACCCATATGGGATGCCAGTGCTACAGGCAGCACCTTAACCTGCTACACCACAGCATGTGCCCCCACCCCATACCTTTTCTAAGACATAAGCTGGTTTCCATTTTTGTATTTTCTTTCTTGGAGTTTTTAATTTCATTTTTGTTTGTTTTCATTTTATTTGAAAGAGATCTTCCATCAGCTGACTCAATCTGTAAACACTGACAATAGCTGGGGCTGTACCACGCGGAAGTCAAGAGCCCAGAACTCTGTTTGGTTCTCCTAAGTGGGTGGCAGAGGCCCAGATACTGAGATCATCACCTGCTGCTTCTCAGGGTACATGTTAGGAAGTTGGAATTAGAGGCCAAGCTGAGACTTGAACCCCTGGCGCTCTGGTCTGGGATGCAAGCTTCCCAGACAGCATCTTAACTACCATGTCAAATACCTGCCCCGTGTTTTGGTTTAGAAAAGGTTTCCCCCTGTACTCATAGGTCCCTTTGTCAATGAAAATGGCTGCTGGAGGCTGATGCACAACTGTGGTCCTGTCAGCAGTCACCCTTAACTGCCCATTTTGGCTAATACCAACACATTTTCTGAGCTGGCTAAGGGCAGCGGGGCTGTTTTGAGAGTAGGCCTGTTCTAAGCATGTATTGTCTTTTGCAGTTGGTCTTACACAATGCTGCTAAATATAATTGCAGGGTTTTTATCTGGTAGTGGAACTCAGATGGATGGATGAGACCCATGAACTGTGAAATTAAAAATCAAAACTGCTCAGTGCTATTGTTTGCTAGCTGAACACCTCTTCCCTTCACGGGGTGGGGGTGGGGGCAGTATTATGTCGTAGAGGGTTAAGCCGCTGCCTGCAGTGCTGGCATCCCATATGGGCATGTTCAAGTCTCGGCAGCTCTACTTCAATCCAGCTCTGCCGTGGCCTTGGAAAGCAGTAGAAGATGGCCTAAGTCCTTAGGCTCCTGCACCCATGTGGGAGACCTGGAAGAAGCTCCTGGCTCCTGGCCCAGCTCTGGCCGTTGCAGCCATTTGGGGAGTGATCCAGCGAATAGAAGACCTCTCTTTCTCTGTGTCTGCCTCTCTGTAATTCTGCCTTTCAAATAAGTCTTAAAAAAAAAAAAAAAAAAGCGGCAGTGGGGGGACATACAATGATAATGGAGGCAGTAAGATCTTTTTTAGTCTAGCTGATATTTTATTTCAACTGAAACTGCCATAAATGGCTAGAGAGCTTCTGATTCCTGGAGAATGATGGGCTTTGACAGGAGGGACCCTACCAGTTCATGTGACTGACCTCATTTAGAAGGGAACACGAGTGGAAGGCTATTGGTGTATTGTGTATAGATAAGCTGTTTGCATAGTGTTCCTGTTAAACATTTGTATTAAATAGAATATTTTGTCAGTCAAGGAAGAGAAAATGGAGTGTATTCTTTCTTAAATATTCTCAGCCACTTTCATCCTTTTGTCCTAAGATATGCACCAAAGTTTTTGATTTGGTTAAGTGAGATTTTCATGTCTCTCAGGCTACCATTGGCTCAAGTTTTAAAATGTCATTGTCTCTTAGGTGGATGGGCAGTGCAAGCCGCATATCAGTAAGGTCACATATTTAAAATACAGAAAACAGATCCAGAGCTCAACACCTTCTTTTATCAGTAGAACACACCGAAAAAGATCTCTGAAATAAAAGGCAGTCTTTCTGCTTGGTAGTCTCCCTCTCTCCTTCCACCTCTCCCCTCCTCCCTTTGTTCTCCTGTTCTGCTCCCTCCCCCCCAGTTCCATATTGAAAAACTGCTTGCGCTGAATAGATAATTAACGCTGTGCCATGGAGCAACAGGTCCCACTGGTGGCGACTAAATTTGAAGTAAATGTTAATGTTGGCAGGTTCACATGTATTAATAGGCAAGGGAGATGAGTGAGGTTAGACTCAGATCAACCACCCAGGTATATGACTTGAAATAGATCCTCTTAATTAGAGAGCCAAGAACCATGACAACTACCAACATCCTCCACTTGCAGTGATGAACTGCAGCCTCATTAGTGAATCAAAGAACCTTCTAAATTAAAATTGGACTCCACCCTTTGGCTGAGAGTTGGGATCATCTGGATCTGAGCTGTGAATCTTTGATACACACAGGTCTATGGGTGTGGGCGTTATAGTTAGTTTTGGGGTATGGGTTTGTGGTTTTCCCTTTGGTAACTTCAGAAATAACCTGATCTCGATACTCTCTTCAGTGACAGAGCAAGCCATTTGGATTTGTTTATAGGATTCTAGATATGTTGGAATCATGCTATAGAAGTTAGCTTTAGGAAGTTTTAGTTTTTGGAAAATTAATATCCTCAAAACTGACATTGTGGCACCATGGGTTAAGCTACTGACTGTGATGCCCACATCCCATATGAGCACCAGTTCAAGTCCCAGCTGCTCCATTTCAGATCCAACTCCCTGCTAATGCACCTGGAAAAGCAGTGAAAGATGGCCAAAGTACTTGAGCTGCTGCTACCCAAGTAGGAGACCCTGCTGGAGTTCCAGGCTCTTTGTTTCAGCCTGGCCCAGCCTTGGTCATTCGGGTAATAAACCAGTAGATGGAAGATCTCTCTGCTCACCTTCTCTCTCTGTTGCTTTGCTTTTCAAATAAAGAAATAATATTTTTTTAAAAGAGGGACATTTTATTTATTTATTTTTGACAGAGTTAGACAGTGAGAGAGAGAAACAGAAAGGTCTTCCTTTTCCATTGGTTTACCCCCCAAGTGGCCGCAAAGGCAGGCGCATTGAGGCTGGCATGCTGTGCCAATCTGAAGCCAGGAGTCAGGTGCTTCTCCTGGTCTCCCATGCGGGTACAGAGCCCAAAGACCTGGGCCATCCTCCACTGCCTTCCTGGGCCACAGCAGAGAGCTGGACTGGAAGAGGAGCAACCGGGACAGAATCCGGCGCCCCGATCGGGACTAGAACCCAGGGTACCAGTGCCGCAGGTGGAGGATTAACCTAGTGAGCCGTGGCACCAGCCATAAATAAATAATATTTCAAAAGAAAAAAGATAAAACATCCTCAGCCAACTTTGTAAGTAGTTTTTATGTATAGATATTACTGTTATCAGTTGGTGGGCTCTGGGGCCTCACAGAGCTGCCCAAACTCTGAGAAGTATATCCTTCAAATGTACATGATCTCTGAAGATTCAGAACTTTATTCTATTTTATAGCTGACAGAATGTCTTTAAGGTCAAGTCATGGTTAAAATAAACAGTGAGTTGGAAAGCAGTGAACAGTTGCTGTCTGGCCAGGAATTTCAGGACAGGGCTTTTAAACACATGACCTGTAAGGAAATTTATCCACAGCAGCAAGATGGGAAGATACTCTGCAGGAGCTCCATCCTCACAGGGCACTTCTTCTGCACCTGTGGAGAGGGCTGGCTGTCTTGTAGCACTGCAGGCCATATATATATATTTTTTATATATATATATATATATATATTTTTTTTTTTTTTTTAACAGGCAAAGTGGACAGTGAGAGAGAGAGACAGAGAGAAAGGTCTTCCTTTTCTGTTGGTTCACCCCCCAATGGCCGTCGCTGCCGGCACGCTGCACTGATCCGAAGGCAGGAGCCAGGTGCTTCTCCTGGTCTCCCATGCGGGTGCAGAGCCCAAGCACTTGGGCCATCCTCCACTGTACTCCCAGGCCACAGCAGAGAGCTGGATAGGAAAAGGAGCAACCAGGACAGAATCTGGCGTCCTGACCGGGACTAGAACCGGGGGTGCCGGCACTACAGGCAGAGGATTAGCCTATTGAGCCGCGGCACCGGCTGGCCATATTCTTTTGAAACCAGAAAGTAAATGAGTGGGCCTTGTGCTGTTGCCTAAAGAGCTACTATTCGTTTTCTAAGAAAAGCCGTCTCAGATACAGAAGGACAACTATTCCAGGACTCAGCTTCCAAGGATTTGGGCAGTTTTCTGGGGGAAATTTAAAGTTTCAAACACTTTGGCTGGCACCGTGGCTCAATAGGCTAATCCTCCGCCTGCAGTGCCGGCACACCGGGTTCTAGTCCCGGTTGGGGCGCCGGATTCTGTCCTGGTTGCCCCTCTTCCAGGCCAGCTCTCTGCTGTAGCCCGGGAGTGCAGTGGAGGATGGTCCAAGTGCTTGGGCCCTGCACCCACATGAGAGACCCGGAAGAAGCTCCTGGCTCCTGCCTTTGGATCAGTGCGGTGTGCTGGCCGCAGTGTGCCAGCCGCGGCGGCCATTGAAGGGTGAACCAACGACAAAGGAAGACTTTTCTCTCTCTCTCTCTCTTTCTCTCTCACTGTCCACTCTGCCTGTCAAAAAATAAAAATAAAAAAAAAAGTTTCAAACACTTGTGCTCTAGCTGGACTTAACCATGCATTTCCAAGAAAAACTGTCCCCACTCTGGCACCTTCCTTGTGTCAGGCGGTTTATCAAAATGCAGAAAGATAGCTGCTTCTGAAACTATGGCTTCCTCCTAAACCCCTCAAGAGTCAATTTTGCTGTCTTCAGAAGATCATTGGCTGAATTACCATTTACTGACTAGCTCTGAATTGTGAAAACAAAGTAGAAAACAAAAAGATTCTAGTCACCTTCAGGTATAAATGACCAAACTTCTGGAGTTCTTCTTTGATTCTGACTTTTATAAGCAGTTGAACCTTATGAAGGTCTGTATGGCAAGAATCAACTTGTCATTAATTGTGTGAGGTAATGAGTGTCCTTTTCACCTTGTCTCTAAACTGATTCTTTAAAGCAAGGACCATATCTGAAATCCCAGCACTTAACATATCGCCTAGTATAAAATAAATGTCCAATATATGTTTGAATGAATGAGTGACTTTGGTCTTCTCTCCTCCAAGGCTCTGTTTATGATGGGATAGATGATAACTTCCTTGCTTTTTGTTTGCCCTGCGGTGTGATACCTAGTGCATGGGTTAGTAAGCAATGGAAACTAAGTAAATACTTACTGATTTAGAAGGAAATGCTTGGCGCTTCAGGGTTAAGGAAGTATTCCCTTGTATTCCCTTGTGTTCATCAGAAATAAGAGAACTATGGGGCTGGCTCTGTGGCGTAGTGGGTAAAGCCGCCACTGGCAGTGCCAGCATTCCATATGGGAGCCGGTTCAAGTCTTGGCTGCTCCACTTCTGATCCAGCTCTCTGCTATGGCCTGGGAAAGTAGTAGAAGATGGCCCAAGTTGTTGGGTCCCTGCACCCACATGAGAGACCCGGAAGAAGCTCCTTGCTCCTGGCTTCAGATTGGCCCAGCTCTGTCCATTGCAGGCATTTGGGGAGTGAACCAACAGATGTAAGTCTCTCTCTCTGGCTCTACCTTTCAGATAGATAAATAAACCTTTAAAAAAAGAGAGAGAGAAATAAGAGAAATACTAAAAGTTCTTTTAAAATTATATTTTTTTATTTTCACCTACTTGAAAAGCAGAGCAACAAAGGAATTGGGGGAGAGACAGAGAACTCTTCTATCCACTGATTTACTCCACAAATGCCTACAACAGCCAGTGCTGTGCCAAGCCAAAGCCAGGAGCCCAGAGCTCAATCTGGGTCTCTATCCAGGTGAATGGCAGGAGCCCAAGTATTTAAGCCACTATCTGCCACCTCCCGGGAAGCACTAGTAGGAATCTGGGTTGGGAATGGAATAGCTGAGACCCAAACTGGACCACAATCCAAGATGGGATGTGGGTATCCCACATGGCAGCTTAACCCGCTGTGCCACAGTGCCCACCAAAGAACTGCTAAAGGTCCTTTGAAAACAGCTAGCACTCAAGATTGGAAAGAGCCAGGAAACTTTGATTTGGGTTCTGCTGCTTACTGGTTCCGTGGCATTAGGTAAGTTGTCTTCTTCACCTGAACGAAGTGAGTAAGAATTAATTATCTTAGTGTGGTGGTGAAGGTAAAATAAGAGCATCTGTAAAACTACTTTGTGAACTTCGATATTCTGAGGTAAAATGAAGTCGTTGCTCTGTTCTATCTGGGCCTTGTGGTTAGAAAGCATGGTGATGCCTTTACAAACAGCACTGGCTTATTACAGTGTTTTCATTGCTGAGCAACTGAAATTCTGATAGAGTAATCTCATCATTATCTGATTCTTAATTTTAATGATTTCCTTTTATAAAGGATGGCCTCTAGCACCCTGTCTTCATTGATCTATGGGGATGAGAGGGAGCTGAGGCAGAGCCTTAGGTTTTGTTTGTTTGTTGTTTTTGACAGGCATATTCTGACATAAAGACTCTGGCATGCATAAAATAGCTCCATACTCAGAATAGTTGCATACTCAGAACACCATTCTTACAGGGAAGGAGCTCTGAGATGGGCAGCTGAGGTGGGAAGTCCTCAATGAGTATGAGTTCTCTGAGGCTGCAGAATCTCCTTCCCCTGGAACCGTTTCCCTACTGGCGGTATTTCTGATGTGGAGCTAAACAGCCTCTGTCAGAAGGTTCCTGAGCTTATCCCAGTGACAGCCTGTCTTTCTTGGAGCCATTTCATGAGTACTTTTCCTCTAGAAATCTGACTTGAAAAAGTTGTCTTCCAAGTAGCTTGAAAGAAATTGCTTAGAGCAGAGAGGAAACAGGAAGGAAAGAAACTTTACATAGGGTGATTTCTATGTTCCTGTTGGGCCTATGACAATCATTTTCTAGAAACTTAGACCTTCCTTTACTACTCATTCCATCCTAGATATTACTTCCTTTTCAAGATATCACCTTTTCAAATTTATTTCAAGATGCATATTCTGACTCTGAGAAAGCAGCAAATCTTGACAAGTAAAGAAGTGATGGTCTCACTCTTTTACACTTCTTGTGTTCATCCTGGAAACTGTACTTGGACTTCCCTGGACTACTCCTGAAACTGATAATCCCCTCCTGCATTTCAGAGAAGACCTAACAAAAGGAGCCTGTGGCCATAATCTATAATTCTAAGAATTGTGTATTCTTAAACTTGGTGTCTCTAGACGTGATCCTTAGAAACCAACAAGGGACTTCTTTTGAGAGCTTTTAAGCAATTTTTTAAGCAATTTTAAGCAATTAGCCCCTGTGTTAAGAAAGAATTCAGACTGCTTAAAGAAAAAAAAAATTTAATTCATTATGTGAGAGCTTTTTATTTTTTTATGATTTATTTATTTATTTATTTATTTGAGAGTCAGAGACACAGAGAGGTCTTTCATCTGCTAGTTCACTCCCCAAATGGCCACAACGGGCAGGGCTGGGCCAGGCTGAAGCCAGGAGCCAGAGCTTCCTCCGGCTGTCCCAAGTGGGTGCAGGGGCCGAAGCACTTGGGCCATCTTCTGCTGCTTTCCCAGGCACATTAGCAGGGAGCTAGATGGGAAGTGGAGCAGCCAGGACACAAACTGGTACCCTTGCAGGTGACAGCTTTGCCCACTACGCCACAGTGCCAGCCCCCTTAAAGAAAATTAAAATGTGTTAAGTGTGGGGTGATTCAATAAGAAGCTGAGGTCTGAAAGTATAGACTTTGATTTCTTCATTTTATTGTTTTGTGACTTAGTGTCTCCAGTTCCTTAAAGCATTATTGAGCATCTACCACATGCCAGCCATTGTGCCAGGTCTAGAGATACAGAGATAAATCAGGCATAGACAAGGGTATTCAAGGATGTGATGGTTTGAGTACAGTGTGGTGTGGTGGAATGAGAATGGCCACTGGCAAGTGAGTGTGTTACTCAGGAATGGCTTCGAAATAGAAGTACTGTGGTGAAACCAGGGGCTATCAGAGAAAGCTTCTAAAGAACTTCACCAGGTAGGGAAGTGGAGGAAGGTTACATGATTGTGCAGCTCTGGAATGACAAAGACACAGAGCTGAAAAACAGTGTGGGTTGGGTGGGGAGCTGGCAGACGAGAGCTGGAGAAAGAGGCAGGTTTCTGGCCACAGAGATCTTTTCTGCAATATAGAGAAGCTTGAACTTTATCTTGTAATGGATAGGGAAGGTGCACCATTGAAGGACTTTTTAATCAGGAGAGTGATATGCTCAGAATTGTGTCTAAGATGAATCATTCTGCCACCAAGTTTGGGAATAGATTGAGCAAGGCCTGAAGCACAGCTGAGAGACCATCCACATCTTGAAGGATCTCAGTCCATAGCACTTTGCCTTACCCTTGCCTGCTTTACATGTCTGATGTAAAGTATCTTGGTACAAGGCCAGGGGCAGAAGAAAAGAAATAATGAAAAGCAGAATCAGAAGTGACAGCCTTCAGGATTAATTGTAATATGACAGCTGCTGAAGCATAGCAGAGTCTGTAGGCCTTTGCAAATGACATGCTTGCTTTTCATTAGGTTGGATGTAGCCTGTTGCAGAAATACACTGGAGAGAACTAGGGAAGCCTTTACAGTTGACATTCACATGTAGTCCTCCAGGGCTTGGAAACCTGACCCAGCAGACTACTTTTTCCAGTTTTTTTCTGCTTCCTGATAAGCATCCTCTTAAGCAGGGAGGCAGGGAAGCAATGAGCTGTGAAGGCTTGGTGGGTATCTGAAATGTATGCTTTGTGTTCCAAAGAAGCATGGCAATGCAGGAACTAGGAAAATTTGCCAGGCCAAGTACTAATTTAAGTAGAAAAATAAAACAGCATAGCATTAAACCTTGGGACTTAAAGCAAAATTCTTGTATAGTATAAAAATGCTCAAGGATTTTTTTTTTTAAACTATCTGTCACATTTCAAATTTTCTCCTTACCATTCTAACTAGGTGACTCCAAGAATTAACAGTTTATTCAATTTATTTGAAAGCAAAGAAAACAAGGGCTGGATTATTGTGGCACAGTGGGTTAAGCCACCACTTGTAATGCCAGCATTCCATATCAGAGCACTGATTTGAGTCCTAGCTGCTCTGCTTTTGATCCAGCTCTCTGCTAACACTCCTGGGAAAGCACCAGAGGATGATCCAAGTGCTTGAGCCCCTGCCATCCACATGGAAAACCTGGGTGGAGTTCTGGCTCCCAGCTTCTGCCTGGCCCTGCCCCTGTTATTGAGGCCATTTGGGGAATGAATCAGTAGATGGAAGACCTCTCTCACTCTCACTCTGTCACTCTGCCTTTCAACCAAACAGTGATTAAAAAAGGGGTGGGAGCTTGGTTAGGGGAGACAAATAGGGATCTCCCATCACTTGTTCACTTTCCAAATGTCTGCAACAGCCAGTGCTTAGTCATCCCAATGCTTGAAGCCAGGAACTCAATCCAGGTTTCCCACATGGGTGATAAGTACCCAACTGCTTGAGCCATTACCACTACTGCCTAGGATGTTCATTAGCAGGAAGCTGGAATCAAAATTGGAGCTAGGAGTCAAGCTCAGGTACTCTAATGTGGGATAAGGACATCGCAAACCGTGTCTCAGTTGCTACACCAAAGCACACCCCTTAAGTGTTTTTTGTTGTTGTTGTTTTTTATACAGGCAGAGTGGACAGTGAGAGAGACGGAGAGAAAGGTCTTCCTTTGCCGTTGGTCACCCTCCAATGGCCGCCGTGGCTGGCGCGCTGCGGCCGGCGCACCGCGCTGATCTAAAGGCAGGAGCCAGGTGCTTCTCTTGGTCTCCCATGGGGTGCAGGGCCCAAGCACTTGGGCCATCCTCCACTGCACTCCCGGGCCATAGCAGAGAGCTGGCCTGGAAGAGGGGCAACCGGGATAGAATCCGGCGCCCCGACCGGAACTAGAACCCTGTGTGCTGGCGCCGCTAGGTGGAGGATTAGCCTATTGAGCCACGGCGCCGGCCTTTAAGTGTTTCCTTAGCATAAACTTAGCCACATTCTGTATAGCAGTGTTTTTAAACTTTTGTGTTTAGCAAAATCACCTTGAGGCTTTGTTAAACACAAATTGCTGAACTCCACACCAGAATTTCTGATCTAACAGATCAAGAATTAGATCTCAGAATTAGCATTTCTAATAAATTCCCAGATGCTGCTGATCTTGCGACCTCACTGAGAACCATTGTTGTATAGTCATTATAAATATGACCCTCCCAGGGGCTGACACTGTGGCTTAGTGGGTAAAGCCACTACCTGCAGTGCCAGCATTCCATATGTGCTCTGGTTCAAGTTTCTACTGCTCCACTTCCGATCCAGCTTCCTGCTAACATGCCTGGGAAAGCAGCATAGGATGGCCCAAGTCATTGTGCCCCTCTACCCACATGGGAGACCTGGAAGAAGTTCCTGGCTTCAGATCAACTTGGCTGCAAACATTGTGGCCATTTGGAGAGTGAACCAGCAGATGGGAGACCTCTCTCTGTAACTCTGTCTTTCAAATAAATAAAATAAATCTTTTTTTAATAAAAGATGACCCTCCAAGGATTTAATAAAGTCTCATGTTGCCCTTGGTTTAACATAAATGGAAATTAGTGACCTAGAGGATCTATAAGGCCCAGTTCTGCAGCTCCAGTTTTGATTCAGTATTGACTTGCTGAATGACCACTATATGCACAGCCTCTGTATTTTTTAAATGTTTATTTTCATTTTTTTTTTCTTCAACTACTTGAAAGGCACAGCAACAGAGAGAGAGAGATCTTTCACTTGCTAGTTCACTGCCCAAATGCCTACAGCAACAGCCAGGGCTGGGCCAGGCCTGAGCCAGAAACTCAGAACTCCTTTCAAGTCTCCCACATGGGTGGTAGAGGTCCAAGCACTTGAGTCATCATCTGCCTCACAGGACAAATTAGCAGGAAGCTGGATCAGAAGCAGAGCAGCCAGGATTTGGACTTAGATGCCAAAATGGAATGTGGGCGTCCCGAGTAGCTGCAGTACAATACCCACCTCCCAGACTCTATATTATAAATATACAAACAGGGGAGATAGCCAATTGTTGTCTTTGTTCCTCTAATTAAAAAAAAACAAAAATGAAAGAACTGACTCACAAGGCAAAACATGAGGACTGCCAAAAGAGAACTAAGCTATACCGTGAGAAGTCTGCGATAAATGAGTAATTTGGAAAGACCTCATGGAGTGGCTGTATTCACTTGTCTATTGCTGTATGACAGACTTCTCCAAAACTGAGTGGCTTGGAATAGAAACTGGTTATTTTTTTCCCCAAAAGAAACCTTTTATTTAATGAGTACAAATTTCATAAGTGCAACTTTAGGAATATAGTGATTCTTCCCACCATACCTACCCTCCCACACTCACTCCCACCCACCTCCTCCTCCTCCCATTCCCAGTCTCATTCTCCATTAAGATTAATTTTCAATTAACTTTTATACACAGAAGACCAGCTCTATATTAAGTAAATATTTCAACAATTTGCACATACACACACACAAAAAAAAACCAGAGAACAAGTTTTACAGTTAATTCTCGTACAGAAGCTAGTTATTATCTCTCAACAGTTCGAAGGGTTGCCTGAGCTCAGAGGGGTGGTTTTTCTGCCCAACAAGCTGTTGGCTGGGACTGCAGTTATTTGGAGGCTCAACTGAGCTGGTACGTCTAAGATGATTCGCATGGCAGTAGTTGGTGTTGCCTGTTGGCTTGGAATTCAGCTGATGCTGTGAATTGGAGTCCCTCAAGTCTCTCCATGTGGCATGTCACTGTTAGACAGCAGGGCTCTGAGATGGAACGTTCCAAGCATAGAAAAATGGAATTTGCGGTGCCTTAAGGCCCAGTGTCAGAAGTTACAACATTGTCATCTCTGCTGCATTTCCTTGGTCAAAAAAAGCCACAAGACATGCCTAGTTCAAGAGGGAGAATAATGGACTACCTGTGAATAGGAGGTGCAGCAAAGAATTCGCAGCCACTTTAATACACCACAGTCTAAGGCAAGCTTTAAAGGATGAATAGTTTTGTTTTGTTTTTTAGATTGATTTGGGGGCGGAGTTTGAGAGAGAGCAAGGAAAGCCTTCTGGTTTACTCCCCAAGTGGCTGCAGGCTGGAGCTGGTCTGATCTGGAGCCAGGAGCCAGGAGCTTCTTCCAGGTCTCCCATGTGGGTACAGGGACCCAAGGTCTTGGGCCATCTACTGCTTCTACTACTGTTGTCACAGCAGAGAGCTAGAGGATGAATAGTTTTGACAGGCAAGAAATAGCAATCTTCAATTTGACTAGGAGGATACCTACCTGAAGCGGGTCTGGGAACATGAAATGGGACTGTGTGACTGGATTTTGACTAGCAAGTGGAAGAGCTTGAATTCACACTCACTGTGCAAAAGAATTTGTGATTTTATTAGCAATGGTGCAGAGTTTGGGAATGAGTCTCTAGACTCCAAAGTAGTTCTTTTTACCATTTCCTATAGGCCCAGTGATAGTAGCTCTGGGATTTGACCTCTTTCTAAGGTGTGATAAAGGATACTGCTCACTTCTGTGACATAAATGATGCCAAATAAGCATTTTGAAGGATGAGGGAACCCCACCAGTACTGCAGGACTGGTCAGAATAGGAGTTAGTTTAGGCGCATACACCTAGCTAGGCTTTTCCCTGCTATGTTAGTTAATTAGTCTTGCCCTTGTTTTTTCCCTGCAGTAACCCTCCACTGAGTGAAGAGATGTTGCCTCCTGGGGAGTGGATGTGTCACCGATGCACTGTTCGCCGAAAGGTAATAATGCTGTTTTCTGAAGACTTTGCTCAAAGAGTGCCAGATCTAGAGCACTGATACACTAGAGCTAAGATGACCTGGTCCTGAAGGCATTTTCATCCCTTCTTGTCTCTTCTAGCTCTGGAATCGCCCCCACTGTCCACGTGGTGGCTGTTTGGGAGCCAGTAGTGCCTAAAAACGCAAAGATGGCCTGCTAAAATGAGTGGAAGCAATGTGTTAGTTTACTGTGCCATGTTCAGTCAGTAGTGACAAGAGGCTCTCCTTGCTTGATGTCCTAATAAGTGGCTTGCATGTGCTGGCCTTATCCAAGACTGAAGAAGAAGCTTGCTTCTCCAGCTTGATGGAGAAATAATTTTTCTTTCATTCCAAGGCAAATAAATCACTGGTGTCCAGAGACTTGGCCACATGTATTGGGGGGAAGATGATTTTGAACACATTTTGTACCCCAAGTAGCATAATTTCACTTAAGCTCCCCTTCCCTCAGCTTTGATAACTCTACACTGGCTTGAAGAACATTGTGCATTATTTTCTACTTTAAGAATTCTTATGCCGAGTAAGAGCTCAATTCTCCCTTATCAAAAGAGGAAGTAGGTGTGTTTCAACTCAGATTATGATTGACCTCAAATTATAGGCTGTGGATTAGAATTTGTCTCTGAATTGTAAACCACTCTTCTTCCTCCCCCACACTAATTATACACCAAGCAACTCTGCTTTGTTGTGACATCACCTCTGTTTCCTGGCCCCTGAACGTGATGTCACAATGAATGATGACTTCCTTGGTTGCAGAAACAGGATGAGGAGATGATTCAGAGATTGTGGTTTATGTGTGCACAGTTTTTGGCATTTGAGAAGAAGGTAAACAGGCAGACATTATTTTTCAAATATGTGCACAAGGATTCATATTAAAAAGCAAGCCAAAGCCAAGTCAGCCACCTAACCACAGCTTTAGTTCGATTTCTCCTAAAGTTCACAAACCATGCTATCTTCAAGCCTGTTGGTCTTCCAAGATTATTCCTGTTTATTCCCAATTAGGTTAGAGCAGGTCCAGTTAGAGGCACCTGCCAGTGAGGGCACCTTTTAGAAACTTGCCACTCAAAAGAAACTGGACCTGAATGAGTCAGGAGGAGGTGAGGGGGGAGTAGTAAAATCAGGAAAAGAAGCTAGAGAAAAGAAACTAATACTAGGTTAATGCCCATCATATGCCAAATTTAAGCCATACAGCTGTCTAAGGGTGCCAGTAGAAAATCTATCCTATGCATTTGTTTTTTAGTTTATTTATTTGAAACAGAGAGACATACAGACCTCCCATTCACTGGTTCTCTCCCCAAATGCCTGCAGCATCCAGGGCTAAACCAGGTCAAAGCTGGGGTCCAAGAATTCAGTCTAGGTTTCTCGTGTGGGTGGCCAGGACCCAAATACCTGGGCAGTTACTCCCTTGCCTTCCAGGGTGCACATCAGCAGGAAGCTGAAGTCAGAATTGGGGGCCAGACTAGGACCTAGGCACTCCATCTGATGTGGGCTGCAGGCATCTGAAGCAGCATCTTAACCACCCCTCCAGTGCCTGCCCCCTAGATCTCCATTTTAGAAAGGGAGAAACTAAGGCTCAGACGTGTAGAATAACTTCCTCAAGGATTCAAAGGAATTGACAGAGCCAAGATTTGAACTAAATCCTGTTTTATTCCAAAGCTCTGTTTCCTCGTCATCAGTTTTCTAGAAGCAGAGCTATTTGCTGGGGATTATAGTATGCCTTTTTCTAACATAGGGTGCTTCTCCTGAGATGCTGCTCTGACCTGCTTTCACATGGACCTCTTTGCCTACCGGTGCCAAATCTGCCTTTTCCACCACCACCTCTACTCCCCTTTGGCCTCCTGTATTTTCACTGAAGTGGATTGAAATGATACATCCTCAGGTCAAACTCTGATGTTCAGGTCCTACTGTGATTCCTAGTGGAGGCTAGGTATTCCCCCAACTCGGAGCCATCCTGTTCCTATGTATGGACCTCTATCTCTACTATGTTTTTGAGAGGAGAAGAAAGATTTTACTGCTCTTTTCAGAGGGAAAAATTTCTGCTCACCAACCTAAGTTACCAAAGGTCAGAGGGAATCAGTGAGAGAGCTGGGACAAAATTCCGGATCTCCTGACTGGAGACCAGTGTTAAACGTTCACTCAAACACTCTATTTGGAGTCCTGGAGGAAACTATATTATCAGTCAGTCATCCAGTCCTGCTGAGTACACTTAGCCTTTTTCCATTTCCTCACCTTCTAAGAATTGTCACTTTCCAAGTTCCATTAAAATTGAAGTGCTCAAAACTGCCGTCCTGGGAGACCATGATTGTGGAGTTGCTGCTCTCCATACAACACTCCTCCACCTCATATTGCAGTCACTTTCTGCGCAAGCACTCTACTGCCCCAAACAGGGAGCTCTCTTGGTCTGTTTTACTTTTTGACTTTGCTTTTGTGAATTTCCTTTATTTTGAGCAATGTTTTTTAAACCATTCAGGAGGTCAGGATGCTCTAAGGCAAACCCCAGTGATCATTGATTCTCAATATGTTATTCTCACTGTTCTCACTTTAGTCTCACTAAATTCATTTTCACTGTGTTAACTTTTTGATACTTTGCCCTGTATTTTGTATTTAGATATTGTATGTCATGTGGTGACAAGTTAATAATATATAGCTTGAATAATTATTCCTAACTTTCTGTGCTTTTTGGTGATTCCCTGCTTCTGTAGTTCTGTCAACTTTAGTTCAGTTACAGTCGTGTCAGCCTTAACAGACCAGTGTTCCAAGTCCCCATTCGGATGGTTCTGAGATATGTACAAGACTCTGATAATTTTGGCTAGTGGTCTAGCAGGATTTTGTAGCAGCCGTCTCTATTTTGTGGTACTTTTTGTGATGGGCCCACCTGTTCATTTGCACAGAAACGAGAGCAGAAAAAGGAGCTGGGCCATGTCAATGGACTGGTGGACAAATCCGGCAAAAGGACTACATCCCCCAGCAGTGATACTGACTTGTTGGACAGATCAGCTAGCAAAACTGAACTCAAGGCCATTGCCCATGCCCGGATCATGGAAAGGAGAGCCAGCCGGCCTGGCACGCCCACCTCCAATGCCAGCACAGAGACCCCCACCTCGGAGCAGAATGACGTCGATGAGGACATCATTGACGTCGATGAGGAGCCAGTCGTAGCAGAGCCGGACTATGTGCAGCCCCAGCTGAGGCGGCCCTTTGAACTGCTGATTGCTGCCGCCATGGAGCGGAACCCCACCCAGTTTCAGTTGCCCAATGAACTGACTTGTACCACCGCACTACCAGGTTAGCCAAACATCATTGTATTTCTTCCCCCAACTCACCTCCCCCAAGGATTATTGTCCAGTAGAAGGGCAGTGTTGCTTGCGGGGTCAGTGTCTGCTTAGCCGCTGTCTCAGGTTCCTGACTCTACCTGGAAAGATCTTTGAAGGTTTTAACAATTGCAGTGCTTATTCTTTTTTTTTTTTTTTTTTCCATTTTCTGAGTCTCAGTTCTCTAGTTTTGTTTTGTTTTGTTTTGTTTTTTAAGATTTATTTACTGAGGCCAGCACTGTGGTGTAGCTGGTAAAACTGCTGCCTGAGTGCTGGCATCCCATATGGGTGCCAGTTCGAGACCTGGCTGCTCCACTTCCAATCCTACTCTCTGCTATGGCCTGGGAAAGCAGTAGGAGATGGCCCAAGTTTTGGGCCCCTGTACCTACATGGGAAAACCCAGAGGAGCTCCTGGCTCCTGGCTTTGGATTGGTGCAGCTTTGACGATTGTGGCCAATTGGGGAGTGAACTAGTGGATAGAAGACCTCTCTCTCTGCCTCTCCTCTCTCTATGTAACTCTTTCAAATAAATAAATAAATCTAAAACAAAAAATCCTCTAAGACTTTTAAAAAAAATTTATTTATTTGAAAGAGACAGATCTTCTGTCTGCTGATTCACTCCCCAAATGGCCACAATGGCCAGAGCTGGGCCAATCTGGAGAAAGGAGCTTCTCCTAGGTCTCCCATACAGGTGCGAAGGCCCAAGCACTTGGGTCATCCTCCACTACTTTCCCAGGTGTGTTAGCAGGGAGCTGGATCAGAAGTGGAGCAGCCGGGACTCGAAACAGCGCCCATATAGGGTGCTGGCCCTGCAGGCAGCAGCTTTACCTGCTATGCCACAGCGCCAGCTCTCTCTAGTATCTTTTTATTTATTTTTTTAATAGATACTAGATTAATGTGGTTAAAAATGCATATATAAAAAGGCTTACAGTGAAAATTTTCCTTCCCATCTCTGTTTGCCATTTGCCTACCTTTCACAGATAACCCACGGGTTGATGTTTATGCATCCTTCCAAAATTTCTTTGTGCATGTATAAATAAATGCAGATATATGCTTCTATTTTATCCTTCAGTAACAGATGCTTTTTTCAGCTCGTAATATGCTCTACTGGTGTTTCCATATCAATGTAGAATTTCCTGGGTTCTTTTTTAATGGTTGCATAATAGTCTATACAGATATGCTATAATTTATTTAATAGACATGTAATCTTTTGTTACCACAAGTAGTGCTTCAACAAATAACTGAGAATATATCATTATACACATATATAGACTTGTGAGTGTGTCTTTAGGATAAATTCCTAATATTAGAATTGTTAGAATATATATTACCAAGTTTCCCTCCATTCTTTTTCCTTTTTTTTTTTTTTTTTTTTTATCACCATGCTATTGATTCCACAAAGCTTCCAGCTTGGTTTACTTTTTAAACATTTATTTATTTTGTTTGAAAGGCACAGTTAGACAGAGAAAGAGAGAGAGCTTTCCATCCACTGGTTCACTCTCCACAGTGGCCGGAGCTGGGTCAATCTGGAGCCAGGAGCTTCTTCTGGGTCTTCCACATGGATGCAGGGGCCCAGGCACTTGGGCCATCCTCTAGTTGTTTTCCCAAGCCATTAGCTGGGTGCTGTATGGGAAGTGAAGCAGGCGAGATGCCAGTGCCACAGGCAGAGGCTTAACCTATTACTAACCCCAGCTTTTCTGATTTCTACAAAAATGGGGTGAAATTGTAGTCTTTTTTCCCCAGCCATCTCCACAGAATAGTCTTTGTTGACCTTTGGGCATTTATCATAGTTTGTCAGTATCTAACCTAGGGTTTTGACCACTTCATGTTTCCAAAACAATGAGATGTGTTTCTGCCCCCAAACAGGTATCTTCCTATCATGGTTCTAATTTAGATCTCAGTCTCCTTCTCTCCACCTGCTTCTCATTCTTTTTTGCTTTTTTAACTTGAAACTAGCCCCTGAGGCCTCAGAGAAATCCATGTCTGGGCCATGGAATGTTTCACTCCATGCTTCCATATCCCAGGCTAGGAGCTCTGAAGCCAGGGATAGTTCAGCACTACCAATTTCTCTTCTAGGTTCTAGCAAGAGGAGAAGAAAAGAGGAAACCACAGGGAAGAATGTTAAGAAGACCCAGCATGAGTTAGATCACAATGGTCTTGTTCCTTTACCAGTTAAAGTCTGTTTCACGTGTAACAGGTATTTTCTTTGGTACTAAGGGGCTCTTCCTCATACGCGGCAAATGACTTTTTTTTTTTCTCCCTTTTGTCGGCTCTTCCAAACTATGTATGTTAAATGTGGACATCCTATTTTCTGATGAGTACTCAGAGACTGACTGACTCATTGGCTGACCAGAGACTTAAACATGTTAGCAACATATTCCCTGAGGAATTACAATATAGAATGCTGTTAACTCGGATGTTAAAAGCTAGAGTGAGAGGAGTTGGATTTAAACTGAGGCATGAGATATTTATACTAGCTAACAGAAGATTTCTGCTCAGTAGGGACACAAGTCCCTGGAAAAAGCAAAGCATTTTCAAATCACTAGAGATGAGTTTGAAAGTAGTGCAAGTATCCACGGTAGTCAGTGTGAACTGGATGACTTCCAAAAGCGTCTGGACTGCCCCAGTTGTTTCTTCCCTGGACACTGTTTTCCTTCAAAAAGGATCTTCTCAGTGACAGAAACCAGCCAATTTAGTTACTGAAGCAGGCCTTGCTGGCTTGGGTATGATAAAAGGACTGTATTTTGGTCAGAGCAGGATAGCAGGAGAAAATAGCCATTTAAAAAAAAAAAAATGTTCCATGGCAAGAACTGTAAGGAGCTAGAGTAGAGCAGGATGCTGAGCCAGGACAAACTGGCTTTGGTGCATCGGGACCCGAGGAGTATTGTTGCAAATCGTGTTTAAGCCTCCCTTGAACTGTGTTTACATGAATACATTACAAAATCTTTTTCTCAGCACACCTCTCAGTGGTTGTCAATTCTACCAAGAGCTTCAGGCAGAAATTTTTCTTACTTGTAGTTAAAATTCTAGAAAAGTTGCTAGCGATTTTTTTAAATGAGGTAATTGCTCTCTTGAGGAGCAGACAGATGAAAGCAGAGTTGGCTGTTTTTCCCTGAGTGGGTGCTGAGCACTGATCATTCCTCCTCTGACAGCCACCTTAACCATACTCCAGATGAACATTCACTTCCCCACAAGATGCATTCTTGGAAGACAGAACAATGGAGAGCCTGGTGGTAGCCCCAGAATTCATCCATCTTTCTCATTGTGAATGTAACTGAATGACTGGGGGAGGAGGAGATGGTAGAATGTTAGGATTAATGAGGGAAGTTAGTGTGAAGTTTCTCATCCTGCTGCAGAAATGGCCTACATCCTTTTTTGCAGGAGTTGCCGTGTGGCCCCTCTCATCCAGTGTGACTATTGCCCCCTCCTGTTTCACATGGACTGCCTCGAGCCACCGCTCACTGCCATGCCCCTGGGCAGATGGATGTGTCCGAATCACATCGAACATGTGGTGGTAAGCATAGCAGCACCCATTCAGTCCTCTCCAGGCACAGCTGGGCCATGAACTGACTCAGTAGAAAGCATATTAATGTCAGCTTTGTGCCAGAGTTCACGATAATCCCACAGATGCCTGTTTCTGTAGACCATCCTACTCAATTCTGATTATTTTGACAGAACTCAGCTGTTTATTTTGCCTTTTCTCACAATGCCTTGCTTAGTTTGCATAGGCAAACTTAATCACTAATGCTTAATTGATTGTGAATAATTTCTCCCAGAGTGTTAGGTAATTGATAATATAGCTCTGAAGGAGTTTATTAGATCCAACCTTAAGGAAATAAATGGTTGATTCTGTGGAATACATGTGTCCTGGGCACCAAATAAGGACCTTTTGATGGCACATAAGAGGTGTTCAATAAGTAAGCTGCTAAGTCAATGCACGGTAAGAGAGTGTCCTATGGCCTTCTCTCTCAGGAAACTTCGGTACATTTTCCAGACTGCTTCCGAGGCTAGAAGAGAGCTTAATTGTCTCCAGAGGAGACTGAGGACTTCTCCTTAGAGACAGAGTAGTCCCTCACAGTGTCAAATGACTGAGGCTTCAGGAAGAGGAGTTCCCTCCTAAACACAGCCTTTCCAAATTAAAAAGGCTACTGCTTATGACATTATCTGCCAAGTGATGGGAACCATGGAATGACTGTTAGTGTATACTCTGAGGCCATCCTCAGTTAAAGAGTCAAACACATATAGAAGAAAGAGTTACTTCGTATTATTTTGACTCATGCCATTCAGAAAAGTTTATCTCAAAGGAAGCTTCTCTTTGAGGCTCAGTGAGTATTGGTTTTGCTTCCTGCTGAACCAGGAAAAAAATGACCATAAGCAGTTTACTCAAATAACATGAGAGGTTTTTTTGTTTTTGAAGATTTAGTTATTTAGTTAGTTGAGAGGCAGAAAAAAAGAGAGACAGATGCTGGTTCACTCCCCAAATGCCTATAACAGCCACAGCTGGGTCAGGCTGAAGCCAGGAGCCAGAAACACTATTCCAGTCTTCCACATGGATAGCAAGGGCCCAGGCCCTAACCCTAACCCTAACCCTAACCAGGCATTTGAGTCATCTGCTGGAGTATTCGCAGGGAGCTGGATCAAGCAGAGCAGCCAGGATTCAAACCGGCACTCTAATATAGGATGCCAGCTGTCTCAGCTTAATCCCACTGCCCACAGTGCTGGCCCCCAAATATGAGTCTGTTTTTTGTTGTGTTTTTTTGTTTGTTTGTTTTAAAGATTTATTTCTTTTCAGTTAGAGAGATATTTCCATCTGCTGGTTCACTCTCCTAATGCCCACAACAGCCAGGAGCCAAGAACTCCATCCTGGTCCCCCTCATGGGTGGAAGGGATTCGAGCTTTTGAACCATCATCTGCTGCCTTCCCAGGAGCATTAGAGAGCTGGATCAGAAACAGAGCATCCAGGACATGAACCAGCTTTCTGATATGGAATGCCAGCATCATAAAAAGAGGCTTAACCACTGCACCACAATGCTGGGCCCCAAATATGAGTCCTTTTTTTTTTTTTAATATTTATTTATTTATTGAAAGGCAGAGTTACAGAGAGGCAGAGAGAGGTCTTCCATCCACTGTTTCACTCCCCAAATAGCCACAATGGCTGGGTACAGGGGCCCAAGCAGTTGGGCCATCTTCCACTGCTTTCCCAAGCCATTAGCAGGGAGCTGGCTCAGAACTGGAGCAACCAGGACTCAAACCATTGCCCATATGAGATGCTGGTGCTACAGGAAAAGGCTTAACCCTCTATGCCACAGCACTAGCCCCTCAAATATGAGTTGTAAAGAGCATCTTTCCAGCTTTGATAAATTATTAGTTGGTTTTTTGCTAGTCACTTAAAGATTTGGCCTGATTACTAATTAGGAAGTTGCCACAACAGATCCTTTCTTTTGAGTTAAAGTGTGGGTAGATACATAAAAGGGAAAGTGGCGTATTTTCAATATATCTTGTGTATGCCAATGTAGAAATTCTGCTTTCTGGGGCCATTTGCAGCCATTTGGGGAGTGAATCAGCTGATAGAAGACCTTTCTCTATCTCCCTCTCTCTGTAACTCTACCTCTCAAATGAATAAATAAATATTTTTTTAAAAAATTTTATTTCTTCCCTCCTTTTGGCCTCTAAGAGCATTTCAGGCTTCTCCCTTCCCCCACACCATCCCACAGAGGAAGATTGTGATATCAAGATCTGTTCACAGGAGAGCCCTGGTACCATGGAATAGGAATAAGGCAGGGGACACCGGATCTTTGCTGACGCAGCTATCAGCCACAGTCCTGCTTCCTGTAAGAGTCCCTTGCTAGGAAGTGAGACTGGGTTTCTGGAGGGGCAAAGTCTGAACCTCCTCTGAAACCTATGCTGCTCTTAGGATATCCTGACAAAGGGTGCTCTGGGAACAGGAATCTACAGCTTTCCCCAGCTGGACTGGGGAGGGCTAGCTCGTTCACGTTCCCTTGCCCTCTGTTAGGAGTTGACATCCTGGCCTCTGGCTGAAGGAACCCATTTGGCCAAGGCTATCTATTTTTTAAATCCAGAAAACAGGGTTAGCTAGACAGGGGGTGCCATTTGTATCTCACCACAGGTGTGTTTGCTTTGTCCCCAGCTGAACCAGAAGAATATGACACTGAGCAATCGGTGCCAGGTGTTCGATCGTTTCCAGGACACCATTTCACAGCATGTTGTCAAAGTGGACTTCCTGAACCGAATCCATAAGAAGCACCCTCCTAATCGCCGTGTGCTCCAGTCTGTCAAAAGAAGAAGTTTGAAGGTGAGTTACGGCTTGGAGCAGGCAGGAAATTTGGTGGTCTCTGATTGCCCTCATGGGATGGACAAAGAATCATCCCAGTTTCACAAATGAGGAGAGATTGAAGTCCTGGAGATGTGTCTGTGGTGCCTTAGTAAGTAATGAGTGTGACCTTGCATTTTAATATTTGAGGATAGCAGTCAAGATTATGAGAGCCAACCCCTAGTAGGCCTTTAAAGCCTGCCAGTTTGTAGTTCTTCTAAGGATAAGTGCCCTTCGGCTAGCCCAACAAACTCAGAAGTGCTCTGTTATTGCTGTTCCCACACCTGACACTCATCCTGTCTGTGCTTGTTAAATATCCGCCTTAGAACTGTTTGGCTAGATAAAAAATGGGACTGGTTAAGCAGAGAGAGCCACGTGGAAAGGGAGGAGCTATTCCTCAGTAACTTAAGAAGAAAATATCTAAAGGGAAATTAAAATTTTATTTATTTATTTTTTTAAGATTTATTTATTCATTTGAAAGAGTTAGAGAGAGAGAAAGAGAGAGAGAGGTCTTCCATCCGATGGTTCACTCCCCAATTGGCCGCAATGGCCAGAGCTGTGCCAATCCTAAGGCAGGAGCTTCTTCTGGGTCTTCCACGCGGGTGCAGGGACCAAGGACTTGGGCCATCCTCTGCTTTCCCAGGCCATAGCAGAGAGCTGGATCAGAAGTGCAGCAGCCGGGTCTCGAACTGGCACCCATATGAGATGCTGGCGCTTCAGGCCAGGGCGTTAACCTGCTGCGGCCACAGCGCTGGCCCCGGAAAATTAAATTTTTAAAATAATTACTAATTATGTCACCAAGTGGTGTTAATATATCACCAATACTCTAAATTGTAGCATTGCTATAATAATACCTAATATTTGTGGCTAAAGTGTGTCCACACTGATTTACAGAAAAATGTCTTTCATTGAAAATCATTTGGTGGTGTTGAGGATGTTTCCCATTAGCCATTTAGTTAACCCTACACTGTGTACCCAAATATAAACTGATTTTGCTATTCTGAAATAATCCCACTGACAGCCCTATGCGCCAACAGAAACCAACTATTCTGAAATATGGCCACTTGGCGGCAGCCTCACTTTAAAAATCAATCACACTATTCCCATCACCTCCTGGGAGTGTCAGCTCTAGCAAGATGCTAACTGTTGGAAATTACATAACAAACTCTTAACTGGGTAAATATTTATATTCAGCGGAAACACAAGCATTCTACAATTAAAATTTTTAGTTGAGGGTAAGGGATATTAAAGGTGACATGCCTCCTACCTCAAACAGATCTAAAAGTAATCCAAAGTATAAATTACCACGTAGACTGGGAAGACATCCTGGATGCTAAAGTGAGATGCCATGGGATCTTGGTAAAATCCTGTTGTGTGTTTTCCTCTCCTCCCTTTCCCACCACCCCGCCTCACCTTCCTTTTTTAAAATGGCATAAGTTGGCTGGAAAGCATTTTGTACTTGGAGGTTAAACAAGAACTGTAGCACCATAGGACAGTGGTAAACCCAGCTCTGCTGGAATATTAGCCTTTATCCCTGCTGAGAACTTGATATCTATATTCAAGGTTCTTCCACCTGCTTCTCGACTCTTGTCAGGGATTGAGGGACAGCCTTAGATTTGCCCCTTGCTCCTTTCCTGGTAGTCTTAGAAAGTCTATGGTACTGGCTAATACAGTCAGGGAGATGACTCTGAACTCCATATTCCTTGCCTTTCTCCTCATATCCAGAGTCATATCTGCCTACCCATCCCATAAGTACCATAGTGTAAACCTGCCCAAGACCAAAAGTCTTCCACCTCTCCGTATCTGTTCTTCCTGTGGTTCCTGTTTCAATTAATGACAGTCGGCCGGCGCCACGGCTCACTAGGCTAATCCTCCACCTTGCGGCGCCAGCACACTGGGTTCTAGTCCCGGTTGGGGCGCCTGATTCTGTCCCGGTTGCCCCTCTTCCAGGCCAGCTCTCTGCTGTGGCCAGGGAGTGCAGCGGAGGATGGCCCAAGTACTTGGGCCCTGCACCCCATGAGAGACCAGGAGAAGTATCTGGCTCCTGCCATCGGATCAGCGCGGTGCGCTGGCCGCAGCGCACCAGCCGCGGTAACCACTGGAGGGTGAACCAGTGGCAAAACGAAGACCTTTCTCTCTGTCTCTCTCTCTCACTGTCCACTCTGCCTGTCAAAAAAATAAATAAATAAAAAATTAATGACAGTGATCTCTGCACAGTCCCTCAAGCCTAAAACACTGAAAACTGTTTTTAGCTCCTTTTCTGCATAAGGACTTGATCACCAAATCTGTTGGTTCTCTGTTTCCCAAATCCACCACCTACTTCACATTGCTATGCTAAATGGTGGTTCTTCCCTACCCTTGTTTCCCATATGTCTGCCAAGTTCCTTTTCACCTTCCAAGACACAGCTCAAATATTGACTTCTGGCCCGCGCCGTGGCTCAATAGGCTAATCCTCCGCCTGCGGCGCCGGCATACCGGGTTCTAGTCCCAGTCGGGGCACCGGATTCTGTCCCGGTTGCTCTTCTTCCTGTCCAGCTCTCTGCTGTAGCCCGGGAGTGCAGTGGAGGATGGCCCAAGTCCTTGGGCCCTGCACCTGCATGGGAGACCAGGAAAAGCACCTGGCTCCTGGCTTCGGATCTGCGCGGTGCACCGGCCGCAGTGGCCATTGGGGAGTGAACCAACGGAAAAAGGAAGACCTTTCTCTCTGTCTCTCTTTCTCACTGTCCACTCTGCCTGTCAAAAAAGAAAAAAGTTGACTTCCTATAAAACCTTCCCTAATTCTGTTTCTGTCCATCAAACTAAAGTAAGCTCTCACTCCTATGGGTTTGTTTGTGACAGAGAGCCCCCATCTGCTCATCCATTCCTCCAAATGCCTGTAATGGCAGGAGTTGGCTAAAGCCAGGAGCCAGGAACTCAGTCCAGTCTCTCTTGTGGGTGATAGTAACACAACTACTTAAGTCATCAGCACAGCCTCCCATGGTCTCACAAGGAAGAAGCTAGAGTCAAGAATTGGAGTGCAGTGCCGGCATCCTGTATGGGCACCTGTTTGAGTCCTGGCTGCTCCACTTCTGATCCAGCACTCTATGATGGCCTGGGAAAGTGGTAGAAGATGACCTAAGTCCTTGGTGCCCTGCACCCACATGGGAGACCTGGAAGAAGGTCCTGGCTTCGGATCAGCCTAGCTCTGGTCATTGCAGCTATTTGGGGAATGAACCAGCAGGTGGAAGACCTCTCTCTTTCTCTCTCTCTCTCTGCCTCTACCTTTCAAATCAATAAATTAAAAAAACAAACAAACAAACTGGAGTACTCCTATTTGGGACACAGATCTTTTTTTTTAAGATTTATTTATTTATTTGAAAGTTACACAGAGGAGAGGCAGAGAGATCTTCCATCTGATGGTTCACTCCCCAGATGGCCGCAACGGGCCAGAGCTGTGCCGATCCGAAGCCAGGAGCTTCTTCTAGGTCTCCCACGTGGGTGCAGGGGCCCAAGGACTTGGGCCATCTTGTACTTCTTTCCCAGGCCACAGCAGAGAGCTGGACAGGAAGTGGAGCAGCCGGGTCTGGAACCAGCGCCCATATGGGATGCCAGTGCTTCAGGCCAGGGTGTTAACCCACTGCGCCACAGCACCGCCCCCCCCCCCCCTTTTTTTTAAAGATTTTATTTACTTTTTACTTCAGAGTCAGAGTTACACAGAGAGAGGAGAGGCAGAGAGAGAAAGGCACTTCAGGCCAGGGCATTAACCTGCTGTGCCACAGAGCTGTCCCCAAGGGACACAGGAATCTTAACTGTTAGCCTAAACACCTGCCTGCTTTATGTTTTCCATAGCCTCTATTCATGGGCCCATTACATTGTACTACAATATTTCCATTTATGTCTTCCCCTAGACTGTGAGCTCCTTGAGGGCAAGGCTTATATTTTGTTCACCTCTGGATCTCTAGGCCTTGAAGTAGTGCCCAGACTCAGAACGAGGTGCTCAATAAATGTTGGTCAAATATGTGAATGACTCTTTGCTTGTGTGACTCTTTTATTCTTGCACGCTGTGCTTCAGAGTATATATTCTTTGTCCAACAAAGAGGTCTTTAATTGTTTCATGAGTCGTGAATGTATGATGAAGAAAGCTATCATTGATTGAATTATTACCAGGAGCCAGGCCTCATGCTGTACCATGAATAGACCTCATTTAACTTTTTCTCTCGGTTACTGCTTACCCATCTCCCAAACTTGACACTAAGCAATTAGAACCTAGAGTACCATTTTGAAGCCCTATCCAGTGTCAGTTTTATATTTTTCAGGCCCATGCAGAATACAAGTGTTCTGCAGGCCTTGGTCGTTGATGAGAAAGATTGGAGGCTCCGAGTATGTTTTGTGTGTGTGCCTTTTCAGGTGTGTTGTGTGGTGTGTGTGTGTGTGTGTGTGTGTTAGAGTCACAGGTACAGGGGACTCAGAGCAGTCGCAGCACACTGAGCCTCTTTGTTGTCAGTGGAGCCCAGAGTGGATGGTCCCGTGGTTACAGGCACCACAGAGCAGCACAACAGGGCAGAATCAACTGGACATGCTGGTATAGCTTCCTCTCCTTTTCATCTGTTCTGAACAGGTTCCTGATGCTATAAAATCTCAGTACCAGTTTCCACCCCCTCTCATTGCACCTGCGGCCATTCGGGATGGGGAGCTGATCTGCAATGGGATCCCTGAGGAATCACAGACGCACCTTTTGAACTCTGAGCACTTAGCTACCCAGGCAGAGCAACAAGAGGTGAGTGAAGACAGGGATGGGATTCCAAATGCAATCTTCCTGCCACTCTCACCATAGCTGGTATTGGAAGTAGCTTCAGTGTTGTTCCCATCTCCATCCCCCAACCCCCACCCCTGCCCCCATCAAGAGTGAGTGTTCCACAGACAACCACTGGCTCAGACCCCAAAGGCAAGTAAGAGAGCACTACAGAGTCAACTGTCTGCTGCTCTCCATCGGTCCCCGGTGCACTGTGAGACGGGCAAATCTGTATTGTAGAAAGAGACGAGCAGCTCCATAGAGAGGTGAGGCAATAGTCCTGGACCGCTGCCGGTGTCCAGGGTCCTTGCTGAATGTTGGTCATGAGGTGAGCCTTAGGGGCAGAGTCAAAGCGCGAATCCCAAGCTCTGCTGACCAGGTTTGCCTGCTGAATGCACCAACAAGTCTTGCTTGGGAATGGAAATGGAATCCTGTCAGGAGTCAAGCACCCCCTCCTGGGCACTCACCACGGGACCTCGGAAACAGTGCTTGTCAGCTCTGCTGTGGCCCTGGCCGCTGTGGCGGGAAGAATCAGCGCCTCCCAGGCCTCTCACCCTCCTCTCCTCTCCTCTCCTTCCGTTGCAGTGGCTCTGTAGTGTTGTTGCGCTCCAGTGCAGCATATTGAAACATTTATCTGCTAAGCAGATGCCTTCGCATTGGGACTCTGAACAGACAGAGAAGGCTGATATTAAGCCTGTTATTGTGACTGACAGCTCAATCACCACTTCCCTGCAAACAGCTGACAAGGCACCTACAGCTTCCCACTACCCCTTGTCCTGCCCCTCAGGGTTTAGCACCCAGAACTCCCTGAGCTGCTCTCCACCCCACCAGCCCCCAGCCCTAGAGGACATCAGCTGCAGTTCTTGTGCGGAAAAATCCAAGAAAGCCCCTTGTGGGACTGCCAACGGGCCAGTGAACACAGAGGTGAAAGCCAATGGCCCTCACCTCTACAGCAGCCCCACTGATTCCACGGACCCCCGGCGACTTCCAGGCGCCAACACCCCCCTACCAGGCCTCTCACACCGGCAAAGCTGGCCTCGACCCCTCACGCCACCAGCGGCTGGGGGGCTTCAGAACCACACCGTCGGCATCATTGTGAAGACAGAGAATGCCACTGGCCCCAGCTCTTGCCCCCAGAGGAGTTTGGTTCCTGTCCCAAGCCTGCCCCCTTCCATTCCCAGCTCTTGTGCCAGCATTGAGAACACCAGCACTTTGCAAAGAAAGACTGTCCAATCACAGATAGGACCTCCGTTGACAGACTCAAGGCCACTGGGCTCACCCCCAAATGCCACCCGGGTGCTCACTCCCCCCCAAGCAGCAGGAGATGGTATCATGGCCACAGGAGCCAACCAACGATTCTGCTCACCAGCGCCATCATCAGGTGAGTGCTACTCAGTCTGGGGTGATTTTACATTCTTCCTGGCAAGACCTAAGATTCCAAAAGCATTTATACTGCTGTGACTATGTCACATGAATTTTTTTTTAATACTGATTTACTTAAAAGGCAGAGCATCAGAGAGAGAGGGCAAGGCAGAGAGAGCTTCCATCTGCTGGTTCACTCCCTAAAGGGCCACAACAGCCAGCTCTGGACCAGGCCAAAACCAGGAGCCAGAAATTCCATCCAGGTTTCCCACATGGGTGGCAGGGGCCTAAATACTTGGGCCGTCCTCCACCATCTTTCCAGGTGCATTAACAGGAAGCTGAATCAGAAGCAAAGTAGCTGGAATTCATGGAATTCAAACTAGCACTCTGATATGGAATGCCAGCATCACAAGCGGTGGCTTAACCCTGTGTGCCACAATGCTGGCTCTCATCACGGGATTTTGATCTCTGTATTGTTTGTTCTCCCCCCCACAGCCATTTGTGTAATAGAAAAGGAAGCATATTGTCAACCTGTCCCCGTTTTTATAGGTGGGACTGCTTAGGCTCTGAAAGCTTACATGATTTCCTTAATGGTGCCCAGTGGCCGGATTAGAACTGCAACCTGAGTCTCCTGACTCCTTCCCCCACTTTCCAGGCCTAGACTTCTGGTTGTTTCGTTTTGTTCTATCACCTTCAAAAACAGCATCATGCTATCTGGAACCACTGTGGTCTAGGTAATGGCCTCAGTGTTTCATGTTTCACACAAGACTAGAGCCATGCCTGGTAGAGATTTTGAGCCAGCTCATTTGAGGAACTTCCATGTCAGGGAAACTGGGACAGAAAGTATCACAGTGTTTTAGAGTAGCTTCAGAGTGGGATGCCCGTGGAGGTTGGTCTGGCTCAGAAGCTTGCTCTCAGGCTCCATGCTAAAGGGCATTCCCTTAAGTCTATACTTGGCCCAGTATGGACCTGCTTGCTCAGCTGCCCCTAGTCAGCACTCAGGAGCCCAAGGTTGCTGACCCCAGCATCTGAACCAGGTTTCAGATGCTGCTGGAACCCCCTGTGGTCTCTCCTGTCCGAACTGAAGCCGGCCTCCTAGTCAGCTGGGAGTCTCGGTAACCAGGTGACTGTGATTTCCCTGCATGGGGGCCCCTGGTCCCAGGATGGCCCTGCTCCCAGGCTGTTTTTCTGTCTCGGTTTACCTTTTCATATCAGCCTGGATAGCTTCTGCACGCTCTGAGTCGTACTTCAGTAGGTAGGAATTACAGAGGAAAGTACAACTTCCTTTAGAGGCAGCAGGGTGGTGGTCATGGCCCAGAAAATGAAGCTGCCCCACCACTTTCCCAAAGCAGTAGATCACAGTGGCTCTCAGTGCTCTGGAGACTGCTGCGTTCCCTGGGTGCATTGTCATTCCGTTTGCCCTTCCTCACCACACGTTTTTAGCTCTAGGAGTTCCAGAACCTATGGGTTGAGAATCAAGAAGGGAACATCACCTTTGGTCCGAAATCCAGACCTGTCTCAGCAGTGGGGGATTGGATCAGTGGGTTTCCCTCAGGCTACGTAAGTAACAAGTCTTCCTGCTCCGTCCCCAGATGGCAAGGTCAGCCCCGGCACGTTATCCATAGGAAGCGCTTTAACCGTACCCTCTTTCCCAGCCAACTCTACTGCCATGGTGGACCTCACCAACTCACTTCGAGCATTTATGGATGTCAATGGAGGTGAGTGCGTGAGCTGCTTCTGTTCTACCAACTGCTGGGGTGCAGGGGCCTTCCTTGTCCGACATTTGGCTCATTTCAGAGACAGAGAAAAGAAACAATGCCTGATCTCAGGGGACTAAGGTGTGGAGGGTGTGGAGTGCCCCTTTGGGTAGAGAATTGGAGTAAAAAAGCTAGCTCTGCCTTCTACACATGCATGTACCTGTAAAGACAAGGGAAAACAAGGCTGAGCTGAACCAGTGAGCCAAGAACAAAGTGACTTCAGCAGATCACCTGGCCTTCAGAGCAAAACTGGGAGCTTCCTCCTCGAAGTCAAGGAGTCATCAACCCCCAGAGTCAAGGAGAAAAGGCACAGATCCTGACCTCTGTGAACAGAGGGTAGATAGAAACCCAAGTCTCAAAACCAGACAACCAGGCTGTCCCCGTAGGTAGGCAAGTGGTTTATTTTGCTCTGCCTTTTTAGGACCACTTCACCCAAAGTTACTCTGCCCAAATACCCACATGCACATGGCGAGCTGCCTGGCTCTGCTTCCTTGAACCCCTCTATACTCGATGCTGTTTGACTGGATTTCAAAAATGCTGAACTTTTTGCTCTGTGACCCTTAACTACTTCCACATTCCATTTCCACCTCAGCTGCTTTTTAATCTTTTTCTTTGATTAATAGAAATCGAGATAAATATGCTGGACGAGAAGCTGATCAAGTTTCTGGCCTTGCAGAGAATACATCAGCTTTTCCCCTCCCGGGTCCAAGCTTCACCAGGCAGTGTCGGGACACATCCACTGGCTTCCGGAGGGCACCACACAGAAGGTGCGCATGCACACACCACACAGCACCACTGCACCACCAGCTCTCCCCTCTGTGTGTACAGCCACTTTACTTCCATGGAGAATCTCAGCTTCCAGTATCTCGCATCTCCTTGTGTGCTTTTAAAGGGCTTAGTAAAGCACTATGGCTTTTTTATTCTCCCTCAGAGCAGGAGTGAGATGGCAACCACAGCTTTTTCTGTTCAGTCTTGGGGAAGACATTTGAGACACAGTGGAGCAGCTCCCAGTACCTTTGGATATATATGGTGTGCTTTCTGCTCAACTGCTTTCAAATATTTGAACTAGAAGGATTGACCAAGAGGGAACTTTAGAAGGTCAAGGTGAGAAATAGAATTAACAAGCAGGCTAGCCTCCTGCAAATTCTTCCAAGTGATTAACTCTGCTTGGATCTCTCTGAGCATTAGCTTTTAAGAGCCTAAGCATGGCTGCCAGACCCACAGCAGTAGCATCACTTGAGAGCATGTTATTATGTAGAACACAAGCCCCACCTCAGACCTACAACCTCAGAATCTGCTTTTTTATTTTTATTTTTATTTTTTTTAAGATTTTATTTATTTGAGAGGTAGAGTTAAAGACAGTGAGAGGGAAAGACAGAAAGGTCTTCCATCCACTGGCTCACTCCTTAAATGGCCGCAATGGCCATAGCTGTGCTGAACTGGAGCCAGGAGCCAGGAGCTTCTTCCAGGTCTCCCATGCAGGTGCAGGGGCCCAAGGACTTGGGCCATCTAATACTGCTTTCCCAGGCCACAGCAGAGAGCTGGATCGGAAAAGGAGCAGAACTGGGACTAAAACTGGCACCCACATGGGATGCTGACACCACAGGCGGAGGATTAACCTACTGCACCACAGCGCCAGCCCCCCAGAATCTGTATTTTAACAAGACTCTAGGTGATTTGAGAACTACTCATCTATGCCTGTTCTTCCATGTTCTTCTTATAATGTCAACTGGAATATCCCTGATAGGCTAGCCAAATTCCCAGGAGCTTAAAGTACTGTTGTCCTTGAATTTTATGACCATCTTCAAGGCTAGTCCTCCTTGACCACACCTTGGATTTGGTGTGGCTGGGGAGAGAAAACATCTCCTTAAAGTAGATCCGTGTCAGGTGTGAGCTTGGAAAGATGAGTCATCCAGTGGGATTTTCTCCAGGCCAGGATCCAAGGGGCCAGGTTTTGTTGGGTACTGTTTGGATCTCAGGTTCTGAGTTGCTAACTTATGCTGTCCCTGTGTTTATCTTACAGTACAAAGAAAGGAGGTACAGGCCCGAGCTGTGTTCTACCCCCTCCTAGGGCTTGGAGGAGCTGTGAACATGTGCTATCGAACCCTCTACATCGGGACAGGTGAGCCAGCCAGGAAGCTGGGAGAGGTCCTGAATTTTTCCAACCCTTAAACATTGACACTCTTAGCCATAGAAGCTAGCGACGGGTGAGGGAAGCCTTTTGCTGAGTTGACTGGTTTAACCCGATGGATGTCCAGATAAGAGACTATGAAGCACTTCCCTGGCTCAGGCTCTTCTGCTTTATCTGGGCTTAGTGTGGCATCAGCAGAGATGAAAGTGCACCCTGACTGCTGCTCAGGAAGGCGTTTTAAACACTGCTGGAAAGACCTGAGGGAAGGGCAGATGCCTGTCCCTGGGGGTCTTCGCAGAAGCCATGGACTCGCACACACACACACACACACACCCTACCCCACAGCTGGTGTGCACGGCAGCAAGCTAGCCCTTAGCCCAGAAATGTCCCTTTCTCTCAGGGGTTATGATTTATAGGCCCTGCACTCCCATTTTGTATTCTTACAGAAATAATCCCAGCTTTAGTAGCTCGCTTTTTCCCTCTGGGTAGCAGCCACATGTTCTAAAGCAGATCAGCTGGCAGAAACAGCTGGCATTTAGCAGGATATTGGAAAAGACATCAGTTTTTGTTCAAAAATACAAGGAGAGCTCCTCGAGCTGTCCCACCCAGTGGGGTCTCTGCTAATGCCCACCCAGAAGCTAACTCCCTCCCTCACTTGCCCCATCCATACACCTTACGGTCTGTTCTCTGCCTTCCTTTTCCTCTACTCCTGCCACCTTGCAGGAGCTGACATGGATGTGTGCCTTACAAACTATGGTCACTGTAACTACGTGTCCGGGAAACACGCCTGCATATTCTACGATGAGGTGAGGGCAGACATGGGGTGGGAAGGAGCTTTGCTGCCCTAGGGCCTCTCCCAAACATTGGGGCTTTTTGTTGTTATTGTTTGGTGCCCTGGGGTGGGTGGGGAATTGGGGTTCCCACCTCCCCTCCCCATCATCCTTGGAGAAGAGTCTGGGTATGGAAGACTATCCTACAGTGCTGCCTGCTCCCTAGGAGCAGGGCTACCATTTCTCCTGAGACTGGTCACAGGCGCAGCACAGGGCTGGGGAGGCGACTGGCCCAGAAGGAGCGAGCCCTGTGGGTGTGTCCCTGTGCCAGTGTGTATCGTCTCAACAGGAGCCAGTGCTGAAGAAGAGAGTGAAGGAGCAGTGGGAGTGCAGGGGCGTGGGACTGTGGAAAGGCGGGTTCCCTGAGGAGGTGCTGGGGGCATGACCGGGGCAGACAGCATGAGCTCCCTAAGTAGAGCAGCACAGCCTTCTCCATGTGTCCTCTCTTCCCCTAGCCCCAGGCCCCACGCAGCAGACCACACATCTTATCTCCCCTCCTCCTCCTCAGAATACCAAACATTATGAGCTGTTAAACTACAGTGAGCACGGGACAACGGTGGACAATGTGCTGTACTCATGTGACTTCTCTGAGAAGACCCCGCCAACCCCACCAAGCAGTATTGTTGCCAAAGTGCAGAGTGTCATCAGTAAGTTGGGGCAGTGGCCTATGGCCCTGAAGCTAAGGCCCCAGTCAGAGTGTTTCTGATTCATTGCCTTCACTATCCTGTTGGCCAAACTCTCCTTGGCCTGTGGGTCCAGGGAAGGCTACAGAGAAGCAAGCGCTGAGCGCACCACCCCCCCCCCCCCCCGTTTGCAAACCTATTTGGGGACCTTAGGCTCCACCAGCTCTTTCTTAGCATCCCTCACCCCTAGTCATGCAGCAGTTGGAGTGGGGAGATGGTGGGCGCCCAACCCTGGCCAGCAGCCCAGATGGGTTGGCTGCCCTACTATTCCTCTGCTGTGACCATCCCCCTTTTTCCCAGGGCGCCGCCGGCACCAGAAACAGGATGAAGAGCCAAGTGAGGAGGCAGCCATGATGAGTTCCCAGGCCCAGGGGCCGCAGCGGAGACCCTGCAATTGCAAAGCCAGCAGCTCGAGCTTGATCGGGGGCAGTGGGGCCGGCTGGGAGGGCACGGCCTTACTGCACCATGGCAGCTACATCAAGCTGGGCTGCCTGCAGTTTGTCTTCAGCATCACTGAGTTTGCGACCAAACAGCCCAAAGGCGATGCCAGCCTCCTGCAGGATGGGGTCTTGACTGAGAAGCTGTCTCTCAAACCCCACCAGGGCCCTGTGCTGCGCTCCAACTCCGTTCCCTAGGGCTGGCGGCTACCCCACCACCGGCCTGTCCATCCAAGACTCCTGCAATGCAAAAATGTACACAAACCAAGCCCGGGTGTTTTCTATACTCTACCAGAAACCCTCCAACTACAATCTTTGCATGAAATGAAGAAAACCTTTTGACTGTTTTTTAAAAATCCTTTTTCTTTTCTCAAGTTCTAGGGGGCATTTGCACATATATTTGTACTCAACATTTCATGGGAAAGCGGCAGACCCGAGCTGAGGAACAGCGTGGGCAGGGAGGGGAAGACCTGTGGTCTGGACACTTCCTCCAACACAAAGCCCTTCCCCACCCACCTCCTGCTCCCTCCCCCTCGCCCGCCGTTGTAAAATAATCAGAAACTTGTTCTATTTTGTGGCAGTGACAATAGTTTTATATTAAAAGAAAAAATACAGTTTTCATACAGCAAAATCTATACAATATCATTGTTTTATTTAATATAAAGCGCTACCCGCCCTCCTTCCATGGTTCCCGCCCTCCGAGTTACTTCCCTTTCTGCAGCGGTTGCACTACAGGTAGCTACTGTGTATTATGGACAAATGAGAAATGGATTCTTTTTCTGGCTGTCCATCTATTTTATTTCAAATAAGGAAAAGTGTATTTGGATTTTGTGTAAATACATCTAGTGATGACATTTTTTCAATGTTTTTAAAAACTGTGTACAGTACTACATGTGGTAGAGCGTTTTCAAATTGTCTATTGTAGCAAAAACGTTTTTGTCGTAAATCTGTTTTGTCTCCTTTTTTTTGTTCTCTGACCACTTCTCTCCTCTCCCTCCTGACCCTGGATCCCTCCTCTCTTCCCACCCCTACAACTAGTACTGATGTACATAGTAATTGTAATGTTTTAGACTTTACAGAAACTTTCCTGTATTCTGTATATAAAAAAAACAAAAATACTTCAAATTATGTTTTCTGCCTGTCTGTCCTACCTGTCATCACCCCTAGAGGGGACCCTCCCTCCAATGTGGATCCAACAGGTAGAAGACCCTTTTAACAGATCTCAGTCCCCATGGGAGAGAGGGGAGGTGTTGGGGGAAAGTGAGCCTAAGCTGGGTGGAGGACAGTGGGAGGGTAGGGGGGGCCTCTGCTTAATGTGGGGGGGTGCGGCAGGGGGGTCCTCTCCTGAGAGCCCTGACTTAGTAGTGGGCTCCAGTCTCTAGACCCAGTCTTGCCACACATAGTTAAATGACTTGCAATCATGACTTCTCTACTTCTGTTCCTTTTCAGAACCTGAGTACTGTATTACCTTAATTCTAAGTCCCTCATTAAGCTAGGCTCCATTCTTCCCTCCCCCTAGACCTGAGTGGCAAACTGCCCCAGGGAGCTTTTCCCTAAGGAGAGTCTCCTCCCCCTCTTCCTCAGCACCTCCGTGTGCATCCCAGCACTGTGAGAGCAGCTGGCACTTGTTTGTGTACCACGATTTTGCTTTGGGGACAAATATGCCATCCCCAGCCCCTTCCCACAGCACAATTGAACACTGAGTCCACAGTGCAACTAAATAGCCAGTTTACCCTGCAGTTAGGTCTGCCCATGGCTTCCATCCACCCAGGTGGTTTTGTCTCCATCGCCCTGTTCCCCCTGCCTGATGAGCTTCTTGCACTTGGTAAGAGCAGAAACCCATTCTTGCTAAGTATTTTCAAGGCTGAGCACACCAGAAGTGCAGACATTGGGTGCTGAATTGTACTGGACTTAACAGGCAGGATCCTATTCCACCTCGCACTGGTCAGAAATGCTCTTACTACCCATGCCTGCTTGCCCACCTCATCACAGCCACTTCCATTGACGGTTGGGACTTTCTTTACCTATTTCCACTACCTGTGAGAACCATTTCAGAGACAGTTCCTCCTGAAAGATGAGAGATCCCCCTCAGAAACTGGGCTGATGGGGTAGGGGTGCAGAGGCAGGGAGATAGAGACAATGAGTGAGTGAATCCTCAAGTCCTCACAGCCTTAACTGCAGTGCCACTTTGAAGACAGTATCACCTCTCCAGCCTTTATGGGGAGAACAGGAAACAATCTTGGCAGAAACTGAGGGCTGGATGTGAGGATAAAAAATTGAATTTTTTCTTGAGGGAAAGACATAGCAAATATGAACCCTGAGTCTACACTGCAGCTTAAACAAGAGCCTCTTTCTCTGTCACTCCCTTTCTAAAAGTATTTAAAATGGGTGCTCTAGCATTGTGGCTTAGCGGATAAAAGCTGCTTCCTGCAATGCCCACATCCCACGTGGGCACCAGTTTGAGTCCCGGCTGCTCCACTTCTGATAATGTGCCTGGGAAAGCAGTGGGAGATGACCTAAAGGCTTGGGCTCCTGCACCCACGTGGGAGACCAGGAAGGAGCTTCTGGCTCCTGGCTTCCTTCTGGCCCAGCCCTGGCTGTTGTGACCATTTGGGGAGTGAACCAGGGGATAGAAGATTCTGTCTGTATCCCCCTCTAACTCCACCTTTCCAATAAGTAAACATAAGAAAAACAGGGCCAATGCTGTAGCACAGCAAGTTGAGCTGCTGCATTCAACACTGAGGTCCTATTTTGGAATGCCAGTTGGAGTCCAGGGTGCACTGCTTCTGATCCAGCTCTCTGCTAATGTGCCTGGGCCAGCGGTGGGAAGATGGCCCAAGTACCTGGGCCCCCACGTGGGGGACCCAGATGGGGTTCCCATGCTCTAGGCATCAGCCTGGCCCAGCCCCTGCCTTGCAGCCTTCTGGAAAGTGAACCAGTGAATGGACGAGCTCACTGGCTCTCTGGCTGTTTCCCCACCCAACCCTGTCATGCTGCTTTTCAAATGAACTAGAAGATAAAGGTTTTTTGTTTTGTTTTGATTTTAGAATTTATTTATTTGGGCTGGTGCTGCACTCACTAGGCGAATCATCCGCCTGCAGTGCCGGCACACCGAGTTCTAGTCCCGGTTGGGGCACCGGATTCTGTCCCGGTCGCTCCTCTTCCAGTCCAGCTCTTCTGTGGCCCCGGGAAGGCAGTGGAGGATGGCCCAGGTCCTTGGGCCCTGCACCCACATGGGAGACCAGGAGGAAGCACCTGGCTCCTGGCTTCGGATCGGCGCAGTGCGCCAGCCGCAACGCACCAGCCGTAGCGGCCACTTGGGGGGTGAACCAATGGAAAAAGGAAGACCTTTCTCTCTCTCACTAACTCTGTCAAAAAAAAAAAAAAAAAAGAATTTATTTATTTGAAAGGCAGTTTATAGAGAAAGAGAAATCTTTCATCTGCTGGTTCATTCCCCAAATGGCCACAACTGTGGGAACTGGGCCAGTCAGGAGCCTGGAGCTGCATCTGGGTCTCCCACGTGGGTGCAGGTGCCCAAGCACCTGGGCCGCTGGGTTCCCAGACGCATTAGCAGAGAACTGGATAGAAAGCTGAGCAGCCGAGACTCCCAGCGGATGCCCAGATGGGATGCCACAGTGCCAGTCCCAGAATGAGTCTATTTAGAAACCAGAAACGTGTACACACACATCTCCAGAAGGGAGGGGCTCTTCTGCATACTCAGGCAGAGTGAACACAGGCGCCGGGGAGGTTCACGCCAGGACGGGCTCTGTGCCGCAACGCACCGCGCAGGAACACCATGAGGTGCAACACAGCTGAGCAAGCGCGCCCTCGCAGGGTGCCCGTGGTGAACACACACCCTTGGAGGGGTTCACACGGGCACACTCCTCGAAGCCACAGCCGCACGCCTAGGGGGCGCTCGCAGGGCGCCCACGCACACGCACGCACGCACACACACACACACACACACCCACCCCTGCCCGGCCTCCTGCTTGCCTACCTCCGCCTTCGGAAGGCCGAGGCACGCCTGACTCTTCTCAGGCCCTTGCGGGCCGATCGGCAGCCGTCGGGCGACGACCCAGAACGGCGCGGGGCTGGGGCGGGAGCCAGGAAGCGCGGCGGACATGGAGGCGCTACTGCTGGGCGCCGGCTTGCTGCTGGGCGCCTACGTGCTCATCTATTACAACCTGGTGAAGGCCCCACCGTGCGGCGGCATCGGCAGCCTGCGGGGCCGCACCGCCGTGGTGACGGGTGAGTGCGGGCGGAGGGCTGCGGGCCGGTTGGGGTGGCGGGGGCAGCGGCCCGCCCGGCTCAGCTCGGCTCCTGCCCGCCATCCACAGGCGCCAACAGCGGCATCGGGAAGATGACAGCGCTGGAGCTGGCGCGCCGCGGAGCGCGCGTGGTGCTGGCCTGCCGCAGCCGGGAGCGCGGGGAGGCGGCCGCCTTCGACCTGCGCCAGGTGAGGGGAGGCCGCGGCTGGGGGACCGCGGGCCGAGGCCACGTCGGGACACCTGGGGCAAAGCGGCTGCGGGAACCTGATTCCTGAGACGCGAGTGGGCCCGGCTTGGGTTCTTTAAACCCAAAGGAAGGGGTGCGGAGTGCCACACGAGGAAGGGGCACCAAGGCCAAGCTGAGGAGGGGGCCTTCTGCAGGAAATGACTGCAGGTCTAGTGTTGAAGGCTCAGCAAGAGTTGGGCGAATGAAAAGAGGAGGGAACAGCGTATGCAGGGGCCCAGAGGCAACACAGCTGGTCTGATGGGAGAAGCTGGGGGTTGGGAGGCTTAATGAGTCTGGAGCAGGAAGTATGAGGAAAAGAGGCAGAATGAGGGGACTGGAAGCGTTTGGGCTTCAAAGTCGGGCAGCCAGACCAGTGAGAGGTCCCTGGCACGTGGGGACTCTGCGAATGGCCTCTTGGAATGAACCCCTTGGTAGCTGTGTGGTGCCTGGACTGGAGGGACAGGAGTGGGTGAGAGGAGACCAGGGAGAACCTGCTGTAGGTTCAGGGTGAGTGACAACGCGGGGAGGGGATAATAACAATAGAGGTGCTTCCACAGTACAGAATGTACCTTACACAGATCAGCTTTTTTAATCCCCTCTACTCTGAAATGCTATTATTATTATTATTCCCATTTTACAGTGAGAGAACTGAGGCCCAGAGGGATTACATTTCTTGCCCCAGGTCCCAATCTAGGAGGCAAAGGCGGGAGCTAAGTCCACACACTTTTCCTCTCCAACCATGCATAGGGGCGGGGCGGATCTGAGTAGCATTCGGTGCCTGGGAAGAGGGAAGAGGAGGGAATTGCCTGGTGACAATCCCAGCCCTTGCTGCTCCACAGGAGAGTGGGAACAACGAGGTCATCTTCATGGCCTTGGACCTGGCCAGCCTGGCCTCAGTGCGGGCCTTTGCCACTGCCTTCCTGAGCTCCGAGCCACGGTTGGACATCCTCATCCACAATGCCGGTGAGGGGCAGCCGTCCCTGCGGGGCGCGGGGGGCGGCCAAGGGCACCTGCCTCCTCTCGCCAGTCCTCTCCGGGGACGAGCGGACACGTGGGAAGGATGCCCCTATTCCCATCTCACAGATGGGGATGCTGAGGTCCCAGGGCTCCTTCCGGAGCAGCTAACGCCGGGCCTCCCTCGCAGGGATCAGCTCCTGTGGCCGGACTCGAGAAGCCTTCAACCTGCTGCTTCGGGTGAACCACATCGGCCCCTTCCTGCTGACACACTTGCTGCTGCCTCTTCTGAAGAAATGCTCCCCCAGCCGTGTGGTGGTGGTGTCCTCCGCTGCCCACCGCCGTGGGCGCCTCGACTTCACACGCCTGGACCGCCCAGTGGTGGGCTGGCGGCAGGAGCTGCGGGCCTATGCCGACAGTAAGCTGGCTAATGTACTGTTTGCCCGGGAGCTCGCCACCCAGCTTGAGGGCACTGGTGTCACCTGCTATGCGGCTCACCCAGGTGAGGCCTGGCCGTTTGGCTGTTCCTGACTCCCCCTCTCCCAGCCTTGCTCCTTCCTGTGCTCCCAGAGCACGAAAGGCCACGTGCAGGGAGAGAGCTGTGCCTTGATGGTCTTGGGATCAGGCTCCCTTTGTCTGGGTTCTTCCGCTCACACCACAGCTTGGCTCTAGAACATGGGTGGCTTCTGGCAAGATTACGACCCGGGTTCTAACCTTGAGGGACCCTCTATGCTGACCGAACTAGAATATGATGACGAGGACGACGATGATAATAGCTATCTATGGTAATGATCCATTCACTCATTTACTGAGCACCTGCTATGTCTCAGGCATTATCCACAGTGCTGGGGGTAGAGCAGTGAACAAAACAAAGACCCTGCCCTCATGGAGTTTGCATTCCAGTTTGGGGTGGGGGTTAGAGACTGCCGCTTTGTATGTAATAAAATGACAGGTGCTAGGGCCGGTGCTGCGGCTCACTTGGCTAATCCTCCACCTGTGGTGCCAGCACACTGGGTTCTAGTCCCGGTTGGGGTGCCGGATTCTGTCCCGGCTGCTCCTCTTCCAGTCCAGCTCTCAGATGTAGCCCGGGAAGACAGTGGAGGATGGCCCAAGTCCTGGAGCCCTGCACCCACATGGGAGACCAGGAAGAAGCACCTGGCTTCTGGCTTTGGATCGGCGCAGCACGCCAGCCGTAGCAGCCATTTTGGGGGTGAACCAACAGAAAAAGGAAGACCTTTCTCTCTGTCTCTCTCTCTCTAACTCTGCCTGTCCAAAAAAAAAAAAAAAAAAAGGTGCTGATAAAGTACTGTTGGGTAAGATAAAACAGGGTAAGAGGAATAAGAAACGCAGGTAGTGCTGTTTCAGCGCTGGCAGTTGAGGAAGACATAGTAGAAAATGTGACATTTGAACCGATGCCTGAAGGACAGGAGGAGTGAGCCATGCATCTTTCTGGCGAGAAGCCCAAATAGAGAACAAATTGTAAGAGGAAAGGCCCTGGGGCAGAAGTTCCAGGTGTGCTTAGGGGAGGCTTGTGTGGCTGGGGAGAGAAGGGAGAGTAGCAAGAGATGGTGTTGCCGGGATGGACTGGTCATGTGGGGTCTGGTCTGGAGGCCCACTGCAAGCAAGCACTGTGGCTTTTACTCTTGGTGAATAGACTCATCTTTGCCTTTAGGAGATACATTACACCAGGATAAGAGCTGCCCTATCCACAGTGGCATCCTGCATTTTAGGAAGTCACTGCCTAAGGCTCATTAGTAATAATAACCAGGACAATAACAACAATGACATTAGGCCTTAATACAGCTCCACATCCCTAATGTTCAAAACAGTGGCTGGTACACCACAGGTGCGTAATAAATGCTGCCTAAACAAAGGAACAGGGCTCAAGCTAAAAGAAAAGATGGAAAGAGACAGAGTTGTTTCAGGCGCAACCTGGGGGATTCGGCTGTACCAGCAGCTTTGCCGGCGGGAGGGGGTTTCCCATAGGAAATGAGTGGTTGCCTTGTGGAGGCCCTGAGTGCCCGGGAGACACCACCCTGAACAGGATTCTGTCCCCACTCCCCTTCAAGCTTGCTTCCACTGTACCCAGTGCCCTCAGTCCTCACCCTCCCCAACTCCTTTCTTTCTTCCTGCCCACAGGACCTGTGAACTCAGACCTGTTCCTGCGCCACCTTCCTGGATGGCTGCGCCCACTTGTGCGTCCCCTGGCTTGGCTGGTGCTCCGAGCACCAAAAGGGGGTGCTCAGACACCCCTGTACTGTGCTCTGCAGGAGGGCATCGAACCCCTGAGTGGGAGATACTTTGCCAACTGCCGTGTGGAGGAGGTCCCCCCGGCGGCCCGAGATGACCGGGCAGCCCACCGGCTGTGGGAGGCCAGCAAGAGGCTGGCAGGGCTTGGGTCTGGGGACGAGGATGACGACGAACCTCACGAAGACCCCCAGCCTGAGGAGCCCACCGTTTCCGAACCCTCCCCCAGCCCTCAGAGCTCACCAGACTGGTCTAAGGTGACACGGCGAATTCAGGTTAAAGCTGGGCCTCAGTCCCCGGTCTCCTAACCTCCAGGCTGGGATGCTTTTTCCATGGCCCTTGGTGGCCCTTGCACACCTCCTGCTGTGAGCCACCACGGACCCTGGGGCACTGTTTGCCGCCATGGTTACTTCCTGGGGCCTCCGGGTGTGTTCTTTCCCTGGTGGAAGGAAGTAAAGGGTGATATTTCTTCCTGAGAGGGACCGTCCCCCCAGATTGAGCGGGGGCGGGGCGGGGGGGTGGGGGGACATGTCAGACCCTGTTTCTCAGGAATCTGAATTGCAGCTTGCAAGGCCCCACCCTCTGAGATTGTGCTCAGCGCTGGAGCAGGGCCAGGGACTCTGCGACGGGAGGCACTGCCGACACTGGGAGTGACGGAGCCCTCTGCAGCCATCCAGCCAGGCGGCTCAACCACCCCCACTTCACCGAGGCGGGATTGGGCTCTAGAGGGAAGGACTCGCCCCAGGTCTCACAGCTGCTGAGTGCAGGCGCCGGGCTTTGGACCCGGGGCTCCGACGCCAGGGCCGCTTGCCCGCAGGGCGGTTGTTCCCGAGGCGCCTGTGGGAGTGGGGGCGACCCCGCGCGGCTCCCGAGCCCCGAGCAATAAAGCGTGTCGGCCGCGGCGCTCGCGCGCGTCCCTGCCTCTCTCGCCCGGCCGGCCCCGCCCTCCGCCGCCACACTTCCGGCGGGGCTGCGACCACGGAGGGGCGCGGGCGGGCGGCGCTGGGGGTGGCGGCGTAGGCTGGGCGCGGCCGGCGCTGCGGACCGGGTGCTGCCGTCCGCGTCTGTGCGGGCCCAGGGCCCTCCGACCCGCCGGCGCCATGGGCAACTGCCACACAGTGGGGCCCAACGAGGCGCTGGTGGTCTCAGGTGAGGGGCGGCGGGGTCCGTGGGGAGGGGACGGGAAGGGTTGGGCCCTCAGAGGGCGGGGGCCCGCCGGCTGGGCTCGAGCCTGTGGCGCTGCGCAGGGCGCCGGCACCTGAGACCCTTCCAGAAGGGAGCCTCCCCCATTTTCCTCGGAGGCTCGCCGGCGGCTCTCCCTGCCGCTGCGTGTTTTTTGTTGTTTTTTTTTTTTTTTTCCTCCGCTCCTCTCTCCGCCTCCTCCCCGTCTCGTCCTCCCTACCGCCACACCGTGGGCTTGGGAGTCCCCTGGGAGCCGTGGGGGTCGGGGAGGAGGCTAAGCAGTGGTGCCCGGAACGGGTTAGTTTGGCTAAATTCCAACGCCGGGGGCTGGGACTGGGGCTGGGTCGCGCAGCTCCGATGGGCAGGTGCCTGTGTGGGGAGACGTCTGAGACGTGGGCCGTTTTCTCTGGGTACTGTCAGACCCGTTAATTCTGAGCAAGCTGGGGCTTGCCGGGCTTCCATTCCGCCCTGGAGACGCGGGTGGGGCCTCTACAGGTTGGGAAACCCGGCCCTGCGCTCTGCCGCTCCGATTGCAAAACGCTGCAAGCTCTAGAATTTGTGTCTTGGCGGCGCTTGGAGCCTGTGTTGGGGTGAGGCGGCGAGGGTGTTTCTCGCCCCAAGCCCCGCTGTTAGATTGTGTATTTGGGATGTCTTGGGAGGTGGCTGAATCCTTTCCAGCTGCCAGATTGTGCAGCTCCTGGGTTCTGGGGCAAAGGGCTGTGTTGCCAAGTGCTTGGAAGCCTGCAGCTGTAGGAATTCCTCATGGATTAGGAGGAATACCCACTCTGCTGATTACAGCTGTGTACAGCTGGTTAGGGCTGGCTACTGAAGCAGGTAGAAGGGATTAAGATCCCTGAGCCAGGCCTTACAACTGTATACCCTTGGAGAGATGTGATAAGTCCATTGGGAGCTTTTGCCCCAAAACTTGGCCTCAGACTCAACTTGGATTAAAAATTCCATCTCTGGGGGCCAGTGCTGTGGCACAACAGGCTATCCCATTTCGCAGTGGGCATTCCTAGTCCCAGCTGCTGTGCTTCTGATCCAGCTCCCTGCTAATGGCCTGGGAAAGCAGTGGAAGATGGCCCAAGTACTTGGACCCCTGCCACCTGTGTGGAAGACCCAGGTGAAGATCCAGGCTCCTGGCTTTGGCCTGGCCCAGCCTTAGCTCTTGCAGGCATTCAGGGAATGAGCCAGTGGATGGAAGATTCTCTCTCTCTCCCCCTTTTTTGCTTTTCAAATAAATAAATCTTCAGAAAAAGAAATTAAGTCTTTCTACTGGATGATCCCCTCCAACCCTGACCAGCACCATTCCCTGTGAGGGAAACAGGAGACCCTACCCCCTGGGGACCAAGACCAACTGCCTTGGGGTCAGGAGGGAGGGTCCCAGAAAACACTGAGGCTGTTTCCCAGCCCTCAGCCCCAAGAGAAAGCTTTTACAACCTGAATCTAGGAGCCGGTGCTTGGCATCCCGTGTAGGTGCTGGTTCAAGTCCCAGCTGGTTCACTTCCAATCCAGCTCTGCTATGGGAAAAGCAGCAAAAGATGGCTCAAGTCCTTGGATCCTTGTACCCATGTGGGAGACCTGGAAGAAGGTTCTAGCTCCTGGCTCCTGTGTTCGGATCGGCACGGCTCTGGCTGCTGCGGCCATCTGTGGAGTAAACCAGAGGATGGAGGACCTCTCTGTAACTGTCTTTCAAATAAATAAATACATCTTTTTTAAAAAATGAATCTGCCCAATACTTTTGCCTTTTAAATATTTTAAAAATTTATTTAATGTATTTGAAAGGCAGAGAGACAGAGATCTTCTGTTGATTCACTCCACAAGTGATCACAAAAGCTGGGGCCATGGGAGGCCCAAGCCAGCAGTTGGGAACTCAGTCCAGATCTCCTGCATGGGTGGCAGGAACCTAAGTACTTGAGCTGCCTCACTGCTGCTTCCCAGGGCAGAAGGCTGGGGTCCGAGCTCAGAGTTAGGCACGCCGATTAGGGGCTGCAGCAGCCCGGGACTGCAGTATGGTAACCACTGTGCCAGCTTCCTGCCACAGTGCTTTGTTTTCCTTGCAGAGTTTTCTTTCAGGAAGTCCAGACTCTGGACAGGGGACACGAAAGCTCCAGTTCTCACTCTGTGGAAGGTCTGGAGACTATAGGGGAAGAGGAGCCTCTGAGATGGGCCGCTCCGTGTTTTCGGGTTACTGGGAACCTTTTGCTTGAGCCAAGGTCAATGAAATGCTATAGAGAGTCTTCAGAAAGTTTGTAGAAAATACATAGTATGGAAAAACTAGGCATAGTTTTCAAAAACTTGTTGCAGTATCCACATTGTTCCAAAGCTATTGTAGAGGTGAGCAGAGGGGACTAAAAAGGGTGGGAGGAGAGAGCGAGCGGTTGTGCCTTGGGGTTTGCACCATCAAGGTGAGATGCGGTTCTGTGCTGAACAAGGACTCTCAGGACCGCAGAGCGGCTGCGCCCAGCCCAGCACCCTCCTTGCTCCTTGGCCCAGCCTCGGAAGACGCTGATACATCGCAGGGCCATTGTCTCTGTCCTCTCTTACTACCTTCATTCTTTACAATAAAACTTTCCTTTCTATTTTCAAAAATTTACAGCGGGACCCTTTCTCACTTGGGTTTTTATCTTTGCTAGCTGTCACTAAGATTTAGTGTTTTCACTAAAACTCTGCCTGTCAAAAAAAAAAAAAATTAGTGTTTCCTTTAAGTGTTGACAGTAATCTGAGATAGCGTTAGCAGACTTTTTCCTCACACTCTGCACTTGTTACAGGTACCTGGAAAATCATTATGCTCATTGCTAGTTTGAAATTAAGCTAGTAATTAGATCTATAGCTACATCTTATTTGTGTATATTACTATAGAATACCTTTGGTTGTTTTTAACATTTTGATAACTTTTTTTTTTTTTTTTTTTTTTGATAGAGTGGACAGTGAGAGAGAGAGACAGAGAGAAAGGTCTTCCTTTGCCATTGGTTCACCCTCCAATGGCCGCCGCGGAGGCGCGCTGCGCTGATCCGATGGCAGGAGCCAGGTACTTATCCTGGTCTCCCATGGGGTGCAGGGCCCATGTACTTGGGCCATCCTCCACTGCACTCCCGGGCCACAGCAGAGAGGTGGCCTGGAAGAGGGGCAACCGGGACAGAATCTGGCGCCCCGACTGGGACTAGAACCCGGTGTGCCGGCACTGCAAGGCGGAGGATTAGCCTAGTGAGCCGCGGCACCAGCCCGTTTTGATAACTTTTAATATCTGTTTCCTTCATTTTTAAAGTAGCTGTTCATTACTTTATTTGAAAGGCAGAGACAGAGATCTTCCATCCACTGGTTCACTTCCCAAATGCCTGCAACAGTCAAGGCTGGGCCAGGCTGAAGCCTGGAACCCACAACTCAAGTCTGGGTCTCTGACGTGAGTGGCAGGGCCCAAGTACATGAGCCATCATCCTCTGCCTTCCAGGATTCACCTTAGCAGAAAGCTGATTGGAAGCAGAATAGCCTGGACTTGAAACCAGGCTCTTCAGTATGGGATACAGGCATCCCAAGAGGCAACTTAGCCACTATATCAAATGTCTGCCCTGTTTTGTTTTGCTTTTAAGATTTATTTATTTGAAAGAGAAAAATTGATCTTCCAGCTACTGTTGGACTCCCCCAAATACCCATAGCTTCCAGGGCTGGGTCAGGTGAAAGCCAGGAGCCAGGAAACTCCATCCTGGTCTCCAACACACTGGAGGGGGCCCACGTACTTGAGCCATCTTCCACTGACTTCCCAAGTCCATTATCAGGAAGCTGGATTGGAAGCAGAGTAGGCAGGACTGGAACTGATACTCTGATATGGGATGCCATTGTCACAAGTGGCAGCTTGACCATTGGTGCCACAACACCAGCCCCTCTTGTGTGTTTTTGTCTGTTTTTATGTTGAGAGGAAGAAAGAAAGGGCTTGTTCCTACACACTGGTTCACTCCCCCAAATGCCCATAGACCTGGGCTGAGCTCGCTAAAGCTGGGAGCTGGGAACTCCGCCTCACTGTCCCATGTGAAATGCAGACACCCAATTACTTGAACTGTCACCATTGTCTTAAATGAACACATACATCTTTAAAAAAAAAAAAAAAAGTAAAGAAGAAACCCAGGCATTCTGTTGTGGGACTCTGGCACCTTAACTGCTGGGTTAAATGCCTGCCCTCTTAGGGATTTTATTTCCTGCATCTATAAACCTTCTGAGAAGGGATCCTCAGGCATTGCCAGACCACTAGAGGGGTTTTGGCTGAAAAAACTAAACACCCCCTGCAGAATGTGATCTTAAGTGATAGGAAGATGATGATGGAGGGGAGGCAGCAAGAGGAGGGTGCGCCTGAGAGGGCAGAGTACCTAAGAAGGCCGAGTTGGGGGAGGAGGGAAGTTGTGTCTGGGGAGGGGCTGAGTGGAGCAGAAGTTATGCGGGTGGGTTATTTGCTGGTTCTTCAGCTTGATTGAGGACAGAACAAGGAAAGCAAGTTGGGTTGGAAAAAACGAGATGAAAGTAGGAGAAACTTCTAGGTTTCCAGCTGAGTGAGAGCTGGGGAAGTCACAGAAGAGGAGGCACCTAACTGTCCTCTTGGGATAGTGAGCAAGTAGCTGGGAAGAAGGTGCCTTCTGGGGGAGGTGGGGCAGTCCACCAGTCCCCGCTTCCTGTTGTTGCCGCCTCTGGGAACCTGGCCATGTTGCGCTTGGCCAAGGCCCAGCTTGAGCTGTGGCAGCCTGCTCCCAAGGTCAAAGATATATTAAAGGTAAAGGGTAGATACCTATGCTGTCCTGCCATCCCTCCCTCCCTCACTCACTGCCATCTCCCACAGCTCATTGAGAGGTCCCCTGGAGCTGGCTGGAGGCAGCTGTGCCCCAGCCCCCACCAGGCCTGAAGAAGTGGAATAAGCTGAGATTTTTGGCCCTCTTCCTATTTCACTTGATGGTTTGGGTTTCAGATTGCTGATTCAGATTCACCAGAGACTTTCCCTACTCTACCTACCAGGCCAGAGAAGCCCATAAATGGCTTTCGCTGGACAGATGGTTCTACCCCAGAAAAACAGACACCTGAGTGGGTCACTGTGTGTGGGTGGCACTGCTCTTAGAGCCCTGTACCTCTAGCTCTTACTACAGGTTTAGTGTACCTTATCCAAAATGCTTTGGACCAGAAGTGTTTGAGATGTCTGATTTTATTGCATTTGGTGATATTTGCATATATATAATGAGTGAATTTGGGGATGGGACCCAAGTCTAAACACAGAATAGCTTTTGTGTTTCTTAAATACCTTGCCTAAATGTAATTTTGCACATTTTTGGTATGATTGTGTTCTGTGACCCATCAGTCTCAGATGCTGGCCCTCCTCACTCAAAAGGGAGGTGGGAGGCAAAGGATCGACCCATCCAAAACTTGTCCCCACTTTTTTGAAGATTTATTTATGTATTTGAAAGGCAGAATGAGAGAGACAGAGAGAGATCTTCTGTCTGCTAGTTCACTCCCCAAATGGCCATAACAGGCTGGGGCTGGGCCAGGCCTGGAACTTCATCCTGGTCTCCCACATGGGTGGCAGGGGACCAAGTACTGGGGCTATTTTCTACTGCCTTTGCAGGCACGTTATCAGGAAGCCAGGTCTGAAGCAGAGCAGCTGGGACTCAAACCAGCACTCCAGTATATAATGCCAGTATCACATGTGGCAACTTAACCCGCTGTGTCATAACACCAGTCCCAAACTTGCCCCACTTTGTTCTTCTCTCCATTGTCTCCGTTATGGTTTTGACCATACCACCCACCCAAACCCAGACTTTAGGGCTGCACTGTCCGATGTGGTACACTACTAGCCACATATGACTATTTAAGTTTAAATTCAATTAAAAATTTAGTTCCTCAGACATACCCAGCCACATTTAAAGTGCGCAAGAGCCACATGTGGCTAGTAGCTGCCGTATTACACAGTGTAGGTCTGGAACATTTCTACCTGCACAGAAAGAAGCTCTCTTGGATTACTGCAGGAGGCTTCTACCCATTCTCTCTGACCCCAGTCTCTTCCTCCTAGTGCAGAGTGGTACCTCTTTCTAAAATACACTTGTCACCTGGTCCCTCCCCAGCTTAAATCCATGTGGCTCCCTAGCATTCACGTACACCCTGTGATCTCCCTCTGTCCCTCTACCTGCCTCTTCCCATGTCATGGGTCCTCAGAGAAGTTGCAGCACAGCTATAGGAACCTGCCTCAGAGACTTGTTCTTGGGAGGCAGACACTGTGAGGCTTCCATGAAAACCCAAGTTCATGAACATGGAAACGATAGTGTCTTCTGGCTTTTGCCAAAATCCCATTTCTTTCAAATAGTCTGTTTCCTATACATTTCTTTGTTCTGCAAGTTAACTGCCTCTCTAATTTTTGCTACAGTTTCTTTAACTTGATGACTAATTTTGGCTTTAACAGGAGAATTCACTACAGGAGTTTTAGCAGGTTGGTTTTTTTTTTTTTTCCCCATTCTGTACAGAGGGCACCGTGGATCCATGGCATGGATCAGGGTCTTGGCTGTGTGACATATTCTGTTGGGCTGATGCAGTTTCCAGGAACCACTTCCTTTTGAGGCCTTTTCCCTTTCTCTTTCGTTTTCCCTGTGTTTTGAGGCCCTGCCTTCTCCACCCACTCCCAAAGGGGAACAAAGTCACTCTGAATGCCTGGGGAGTAGAAAACTAGCTCGCTGGAAGCATCTGCCAGGCAGAACGAGGTGCCTGCCTTGGCTCTGAGACTCCTCCTTGCCCTGCTGTGCACTGATAGCAGGTGAACCAGCTGGTGTTACAGTAATTATATCAGGAAGCAGTTCCTCCTCCTCATCTCCCCGACTTCAGGATGTGAATTGTATGTTCAGCTCTGTATCTGTGACACGAAAGAACCCTCTGCTGTTTGTTGAATAGATGAGTGACTGGTTGAGGGGGAAATGGACACTTTCCCAGGCCACCCCCACCCACCAACCTATTCTTTCTCTGGAAGCTCTTAAGTTTGGAACTCTTCATTGGATATCCTTTTGAGGCAAATTGCCCATCTACCAGAGTAGGTTCTAAGTCCTACAAGTGCAGTGAGAACTTGTCTGTCTCCCTTTCATGTGTCACTCAGCACCTAGGGAGTTGTCAAGTCTCAGAGTAGGTAAAGCCACCATCAGGGGTCTGGGGAGGGGACAGACCCAAGAACTCACCAGTAGTGGTTTGCTTTGCTCCCCAGGGGGCTGTTGTGGTTCCGACTATAAACAGTACGTCTACGGCGGCTGGGCCTGGGCCTGGTGGTGTATCTCCGACACTCAGAGGTAAGGGCCTGGGGTCCCCAAAGCCTGTCATCCCAGTGGGCAAGGAAGAGAAGGGTTTCCATCATCCTGCCTTACCCCACAGGTCAGCCAGGAGCACCTGCCATTGACCACTTGCAGTTCTGGGGAATAGGAGCCTCCTAAGCAGAAGGTGAAACGGCTGGCTCGGGTATGTGGAAGGTGCAGTCAGCAAGGTCTGGACTTGCCCTTCCTGGGTGCCCTTTTTTCCACTATAGGTGATACCGTTTCTGTCTCAGACAGCCCAGGGTCCTACTCAGGCAGCATCGTCATTGCCCAATTCTAGCTGAAAGTTACTAAAGAAGTCTTAGTTATGTATTCTTCTGGAGTGGGTGTTTGCCAGGAGGAAAGACTGAGGACACCCAGTACACAAACCTTGGCCTGTGCAGGCCCTGGGACAACCCGGGCAGGGGCCAAATGGCAGAGAATGGACATGGTGTCAGCTTCCATTCCTGCAGGTGCCATGTCCTTGAATTCAACCCAGGGTGGAAAATACTGGGGATAACTGCAGCTGTACTGAACTTGTACAGCCTTTTTCCTTGACATTATCCCCTCACGTACAATATAGTGATCTCCATAAAGTTTCTGACACTGTGTTAGGTATCAGAAATGATCTACAGGTGATTTACAGTATGCTGATGGTGATATGCATAGGCTGTATGCAAATACTGCACTGTTTTTTATGAGGGACTTGAGCAGTAAGGGCTTTTGCTATCAGTGAAGGTCCTGGAACCAGTCCTCTGGAGCCTGAGGGACACCTCACAGTCAGAAGTGGCTACTGTAACACCGAACAGTGGCTGGATTAGAGACAAGGGGTAGGGAACTGGTGAATTGGTGCTGGAGTCAGGCCAGACAGCTCTGGACCTCCTAAGTCAGCCTAGGAAGACTTAACTGAGGAAGGGAGATTTCAGTTTCCCAGAGAGCCCACCAGCCAGCCCCACCTGCTGGTGCCTCCAGAGCTCAGGCCAGCTGGCTTTCCATCGTTACCCACTTCCTGGTTATGGGAGATGGGTGTGGGGCAGGTTCTTCTGGAGCTGTGAAGATATGGGTATGTTGTAAAGGGGTCAGTTATCCAAAAGGGGAAGCCATAGAGATTCTGGTGGAAGTCCCCCCCTCCAAGCCCTGCCAGTCAGCAGAGGGAGGCCCCTGGGAGTCTGAGGGTATCTGTGGGTGGCGGATGGGAAGCATGTCACAGCTCTGTCACTTCCCCGGTTTCCAATCACCCCCTCCACTCCCACCTCTCCTCTCCTCTCCTCTCCACCCTGCTGGAGACTCTTCTCATCCAAGGTAAAGAGTGTCGGGCAGAGTCCTCAGTAGTGGTCATGGCTTCCACTTGAGAGGATCCCAGGCACTCTGGAGTAGGCCACTCAGCCTGGCAGAGGTCATGCCACCACCCCACACACCATGCAGTCCTGGCACAACAGAGCACCTTGTTCAGAGGGGTTGTGACTTACCCAGAGGCCTGTCACGCTGGGCATACACTGCCAGGGACGCACCCCTGCAGCCTTTCTCCCACATTCTTGGCCTCCTGCTCCCCCTTCTTGCCCAAAGGAACAGAGCTCCAGGAACAGGAGGGTCAAGCCTCCCTGATGGCAAGAGTAGGGGTGAGAAGTGGGGGGCAGCCTTGTACCTCACCCTAGGAAACTGTTCATAGCTAGGCCCAGCCATCGCCCTCTGGTCCCATTTGCTGGGTAGTCAGAGCCTGCAGCCCTAAGCCCTCTTCACTTTTTGGGGGGAAGCCCCTCCCCCAACCCCAGCATACTTAGGGGACTCTGTATAGACTGGAGCCTCTCAGGTCAGAGGAGAAGCTGAAGACTCAGCCTCCCTTTCAAGGCACTTTCTACAGCCATCCTTGGTTTGCCACCTACCCCTCCATGTCAACCAGTCTTCCTCCAGCCTCAGTGAACTCCAGCCTGCTGCGCTTGGCCTCCACCTCCTGTGCTTCTCCATGGGCCTGATGTGAGCCTCCTCCCTTACCTGAGCAATTCTACCTCTGGCGTCTGAGCTGCAGCCTCCGTCACCCTCCTGCCTTCCTCCCCCTGCCTTTCCTTCCTGCCTCCTTCCCCAGAAGAGAGCTTGGTGGTTCCTGACTGCTGGGTCGAGAGTCCTCTCAGGCCCAAGGATGCTAGTGTTTGGGGCCCAAACTAGGCAACCTTTGCATGTCTGCTTGGCTGGACCCACAGGGCTTGTGCTGTGAGAGCAGCCCTCGCAGAGTTGAGCTGGGGGCTCCACGTTGCCTCCTCCTCCCCATCCCCGCATTCATCTGTTCCTGCTCCTTCAGCCTCAGCCTCTTTCTTGTCTTCCCTTCATTCTTCTGCCTAAGGAGACATTCCACTCTGTCGACAGCCTGGCCTCTGCCTAGCCCACCCCCTGCACATGCTCGCACACACAGCTAGGGCAGGCTGGGTCACTCCCGGCCGCCTTGTTTTCTTTGCCAATACTCTTTCTCTGCCCCTGCCCAACTTCAGAAATCCCAAAACAGATTACTCTTTCATCTCCAGTTGTCCCCGTGAATATTCTGGCAGGAGTGCTCTCTCTCCCCCAGCCTTATTTGAGCCCCCCAGTCCCAAATCAGAAAATCTAAAGATTTCTTTGAGCTTTTCTGGCCTTAAATTGCCACCCTCTGTGTCATATGTAATACAAACCCTGAGTTTTTCTCTCTTTTTTTTAAGATCTGTTTGTTTATTTGAAAGGCAGGGTGACAGGGAGGGAGAGGGAGAGAGAGAGATCTTCCATCCACTGGTTTACTCCCTGAATGCCCACAACAGCCAGGCTGGATCAGGCCAAAGTCAGGAGGCAAGAACGCCCTCTGGGTCTCTCATGTGTTTGGCAGGGACCCAAATACTGGAGCCATTCTCTGCACATCAGCAGAAGGCTGGATCAGCAGCAGAATAGCAGGGATTCGGCCAGGCGATCTGGTATCAGATGCCGGCCTCCCAGGTGGTGGCTTAACATGCCATGCTATATGCCTGCCCCAGCTCTGAGGTTTTTGTATTGCAAAGACAGTTTTTGTGCAATGAGCAGGATTCAGTATTTCCTGTGGCTTATTAATCCCTAGGCTGGCCTCCCTCTCCTAGTTTCTGGAAATGCAGACTAGCCTGTGTTGAGAGGTAGAGGTTAGGCTATGTCTTCCAGATTCTGAGAGGAGTCTCATGGGAAAGGGAGGAGGTAGACAACACAGGTGCCCTGCACTCAAACCTCCTTCTCCAGGCCCCTCCTCCAGCCCAGCAGCTCCCTGGTGGAAGGGTGTAGGCCTTTGCTGAGCTGGCAGTGGGGGGTTGAAGTACTGAGAGCACCCCCAACCCCACCCCCAGGCATCAGGCATTGGTGCTTGTCTGGTAACCACTGTGTGTGTTTGCTGTGTCCCCTCCTACCCCTACCTGTCCCTACCTCTCCCTACCCCTGGCTGCTCCTCAGACTGTCTCTGGAGGTTATGACCATCCTGTGTCGCTGTGAGAATATTGAGACGTCGGAGGGGGTCCCGCTATTCGTAACAGGGGTTGCACAGGTAATAACCCACCTGCTTCCTCCTCTGTTTCTAACCTTCTCTCTTCCTGCCCTGTGGGGCCCGGAAGGCAGGAGTCGGATGGACTTGCTTCCTGAGAGTGCACCTCCTTCCCCTCTGTTCTCATCTCTGCTGCTCTGGGTGCCAAGATGCATCCCTGTACAGATCCAGGTCTCTTGCTGTTGCCCATTGAGGCTGCAAGTGGGGAAAGAGCAGGGGACCCTGGAAGCTCTGCCCAAGTCTGCCAGGGGGCGTCTTTGGATTGCCATGCAGCTGCCTGTGGCAAATCGGTTGTAGGCTAGGTTAGGTGACACCAAGCTTTCTCTGTAAGGTGCCCGTTCCGATCCTCATTGCTTTATTCACCAGCTCTCTAGTGAGCACCTTCCTGGTTTCAGGCACTGGGAGTGCAACAGCCAACATCAGAAGACCTCTATCCCTCAAAACCTGTATGCAGGCGGGCCCCAGGCTGCCATATCTAATCAGAAGGGTCCTCCCTGTCTCAGCAGCCCTCATGGGCTTGGAAGGGCCAGCATCAGTTCAGAGACCTGAGAAGCAGCTCAGGGCACCTTGTTTGGAATGGTAGGGCGCAGGCCCCCTTCAAGACTCGATTTGAAGCAGCCCTGTTCCCCTCCAAAGCCCGTCCTATATTTGAACCATCTGAAGATGTCCAGGTTTCTTTTAAATTGGTGATTGTGGTGCTTTGAGGAGTCAGACTGGGAAGAACCCCTCTTTATTTATTTTTTTAAATAAATACATCTTTTTTTCCTTTTTTTTAGGATTTATTTATTTATTTGAAAGAGTTATACAGAGAGAGAGAAGGAGAGGCAGAGAGAGAGGGGTCTTCCATGCACTGGTTCACTCCCCAATTGGCCGCAGTGGCTGGAGCTGTGCCAATCCCAAGCCAGGAGCCAGGAGCTTCCTCCAGGTCTTTACATGTGGGTGTAGGGGCCCAAGGACTTGGCCCATCTTCCACTGCTTTCTCAGGCCATAGCAGAGAGCTGGATCAGAAGTGGAGCAGTCTCGAATCGGTGCCCATAAAGGATGCCGGCACTGCAGGTGCTGGCCCCGAGAACCCCTCTTTCTAGCACACTTATTGGCCAGGAGGCTCCAGTGTTGCCCACCTGTGCCTAATGTCAGAGAGTAGACTTGAAGCTGTAGCCTGTTGCCAAGTGGAGAAACCAGGCAGGCTTTCTTGTTCAAGGTCAGGTGCAGGGTCACTTATATTTGACCAGGAGTGGTCAGACACCCAACCTGCCAGGCTAGCAGACAGAGCCTTCTAGGCAGCCTCCTGGGGCAGCCTTGGGTGGTGAGAAGACCCAGAAAAGGGGAGAGAGCCCTTGGGGGATGTTCACACAGCACCCACGGACAGCCCCCACGCACACCTTGGAGCACCAGCATCCACTTGCTGCCCTAGAACATACACACAGTTACACTGAGATGCACTCCCATCCCCAGGTCACCATGGCCACTTCTTTCTTGCTTCCTCTTTCTCACAATTCAGGCCAAGCTGACTGGAGCAGAGGGTGGGTGTATACATGTAGCCCGACCCCCCTCCCTCCCTTGGAGCTGCCTGCACCTCCTACCTGCCCTCCCCCTTCTCACATGGTCCCAGTTATGACCCTCCTCACAGGACCCTTGGCTCAGCCCAGCTGAAACAGTGAGGCACTGGACTCTGTCCCCACACCCCCAGGTCCTGGGTCCCCCAAGACCCATGCCCCTGTTTTGCATTTCTTGGCAGGATTTCCCTAGAGATTATGACGTTGCAGCCCCGCTGCGAGGACGTAGAGACGGCCGAGGGGGTAGCTTTAACTGTGACGGGTGTCGCCCAGGTATAGTAACTCAGCAGCCCTGCGCATGTCCGTTGAGCTGCCTCGTCCTCGTGCTGGGGTCGGGGGGAGGAAGAGACGATGGCAGCCAGTGGCCATCTCTCCAGTGCCCTTGCCCCCACCCCCACCTCCTGAGAGGGTCATCACTACCGGAACGTGCTCGCTCGGCCCCCTTGGCCACCCAGCAGGACTAACAGACACCCCTTCTCTCCTCAGCAGCCCGCGAGGGACAGAACCAGTGCTGAGGGCTCCCGTATCAACTAACCCTACCCCGTTCTTTGCAGGTGTTGGAAATGCCAAGCCTAGAGTCTACCCTGTTCCCTGGGAAGGGGGTGGAAGGACTGGGGCCCAGAGGGAGCAGCCATGTGAGGCAGGGGAGCTCTAAGCTCTGGGAGTCACAGCTGGAGACCTAGGTGAGGGGCTTCTTGCCATAATGTCCCTCACGACTTTCCAGGGCAGCAAGGCTCGACCATCAGGTAGGCCCCTGCTCAGGGGTTTGGCTGAGTACCTCGGGAAGGAAGGCATCCTCAGCTGCTCCCTTGTCCTGGCTGGGTGTCTGCACCCCTCCTTGTTTATTCTGTTTTGCCTACCCTGCCCCTCAGCCTGCAGGGCTCCCACCCATAGGGGAGCCTGTGCTCAGCTAGTAAGGGATCAGTGGGTGTCAGGGTGAAGAGACAAGCCCTGAACGCCTGTGAGGCCAGGGCAGGACCTGGGGCTGCCAGTGAAGACGACGTTGCCAGTGTAAGGAGAACTTCTGGGGCTGCCTGTCTCCCCATGACAGGCCTCAGTCTCCAGGTCTGAGAAAGGAGGGGGGCACAGCTACCACCCTCCTCTCCTCTGGGTCTGGGGCCTCCCTCTGCTTCCGAAGCCTGGCTCAGACACCTCTGTGACCCTGGCAGGTGAAGATCATGACAGAGAAGGAGCTTCTGGCTGTGGCCTGTGAGCAGTTCCTGGGCAAGAACGTGCAGGACATCAAGAACGTTGTCCTGCAGACTCTGGAGGGACATCTACGTTCCATCCTCGGTGAGGCCTGCCCAGCCTGGCAGGAGCCTGGCAGGGGTCCCCAAGCCAGGGCCAAGGTGGGGTTGTGGGGCAGGGGGACTGTCCCACCAAGGTGTCAAGTGGAAACATTTTCTCTCAAGCTTTTCATTTCAAAACTTCAGGTGACTAGAGTGAAGGAAAGGGCATTAGGGTGGAGTTGGGAGCTGCCAGTCTGCTCAGGCGCCTGGCACTGCCCAACACTTCCCTGTTCAGCCTGGGCTCTGCGGAAGGAAGTTCAGTGTTAAACCCTGTTGAAAAGAAACACCAGCAAGATGCAGCCCAGACAGCAGGACCCCTGCGTGCACCCAGACGTGCTCTTGCATTGCTGTCTTCCTCCCAGCTGGCTGGGTGTCTGTGGAGCTAGCCTGTGACCCTTCCGCCCCCAGGGACCCTGACTGTGGAGCAGATCTATCAGGACCGGGACCAGTTTGCCAAGCTGGTGCGGGAGGTTGCAGCCCCTGACGTGGGCCGCATGGGCATTGAGATCCTCAGTTTCACCATCAAGGTGCGGTGTGCTTGGAGGGCCGTGTCCCGCAGCATGCATCTGGGACGTGGGAGCTTGGCAGGAGGGGCCCCTTTGGGCCTATTACCCCTGCCTGTCATGACTTCCTTTCTCCCCAGGACGTGTATGACAAAGTGGACTACCTGAGCTCGCTAGGCAAGACGCAGACTGCGGTGGTGCAGAGAGACGCCGACATTGGTGTGGCCGAGGCTGAGCGGGACGCAGGCATCCGGGTATGGGGGGGATTTCTCTTCCACCCTCAGAGACTGGGACTTTGGGAGTGATGGGACCATGGTTCCTCAGGGTACCCTTAGCGCCTGTTCCTCCTGCTCCCAGGAAGCTGAGTGCAAAAAAGAGATGCTTGATGTGAAGTTCATGGCAGACACCAAGATCGCTGACTCCAAACGAGCCTTTGAGCTACAAAAGTCAGCCTTCAGTGAGGAGGTCAACATCAAGGTGAGAGGCCGCCGGACATCCTGGGTTGGAGCTCAGGGCTGAGCTCTTGGTGGCCAGGCTCTAATGTGCTGGCCTATTCCGCTGCAGACCGCCGAGGCCCAGCTGGCCTATGAGCTGCAAGGGGCCCGTGAGCAGCAGAAGATCCGGCAGGAAGAGATTGAGATTGAAGTGGTGCAGCGCAAGAAGCAAATTGCCGTGGAGGCGCAGGAGATCCTGCGCACAGACAAGGAGCTCATCGCCACTGTGCGCCGCCCCGCTGAGGCCGAGGCCCACCGCATACAGCAGATCGCTGAGGGTGAAAAGTGAGCACCCCCTGGGGTGGGAGTTGGGGTCTGCCCTTGGTGCACTCTCTCCACTCTGCTGACCACACCTAGGAAGGATGTTGTCAGGATGACTAAGGTAGGGAAAGGAGGCTTCAGTGCCTGGCATAGCATCTGGACAAAGAGCTGCCTGCTCAGTTCTTTCTCCACTTGTAGCTGAGAGCCAGTAGCCTCTCTCCAGCCAGAGCTAGGCAGCCAAGGTGCCTGCCTTCAGAAGTCTCCCACCCCTGGCAGCCACCAGACCAAAGGGCTGGAGAGGACCCTGGCACCTGCCACTGATCTACCCACCTGGGCTCCCCCAGGGTGAAGCAGGTCCTCTTGGCACAGGCAGAGGCTGAGAAGATCCGCAAAATCGGGGAGGCGGAGGCAGCGGTCATCGAGGCGATGGGCAAGGCAGAGGCTGAGCGGATGAAGCTTAAGGCTGAGGCCTACCAAAAATACGGGGATGCAGCCAAGATGGCCTTGGTGCTGGAGGCCCTGCCCCAGGTGAGGCTCCCACTCCAAACTGGGACCCAAGGGTTGAGTGTCCTCACTTGGCTAGCTTGGCAAGTGCCAGACTTCTGGAGGTCTTGTCGGTAACACGGTCACAGACTGGAGGGATTGATTGGGTGTGGGGGACAAGAACTACCCCAATGGGCCTCTCTTACCACAGACTGTAAATAAGGAGCGTGGGTAAGGTGGAGAAAGGAGGGAGATAAGCTGGGTATAGCAGGCGGATGGCGTCAGCATATCAACCATGCTCTGTGTCCCCCACCCCCAGATTGCTGCCAAAATCGCAGCACCACTGACCAAAGTCGATGAGATTGTGGTCCTCAGCGGAGACAACAGCAAGGTGACATCAGAAGTGAACCGGCTGCTGGCCGAGCTACCTGCCTCTGTGCACGCTCTCACGGGTGTGGACCTATCGAAGGTGTGTACCTGCCTCGCTGTAGTGGGGCTGCCTGGTGGCCCAGTGAAGAGGCCCAGGCAGAGTGGTCCTGGGGCCCAGAGCCAAGGCCTCATGGTATCTCTCATCCTTGCAGATACCCCTGATCAAGAAGGCCACCGGTGCACAGGTGTGAGGCTGCCACAGGCCCGCGCCTTTCAGCAGCCACCCGCCCCCCCTCCAGCACCCGTTTTAACACCACAGGAACAACGGGAACGTTACTGACTCTGGTGCCTTATTTTGTAGGGACCAGAAGTGCTGCGTGTTTAGGCCATCTCTGGCTGTCTTCCCTTCTCTCCTGTGTCTGTCTCCTTTTCCTCTCTCTCCCACATTCTCACTTTCACTGCCACATTCATCTAGTTTGTCTCTTCCACTCTGGTCTCCCCTTTTGTCTCTTCCTTTGTCTGTCTTTTTCTCTCCCTCTCCTCCACCCTCTGTGCACATCACTTACCCTATGCTGAAGATGTTTATTATAATCACTGTCTGTCTGTGGGGGGTGGCCCTGCTGCTCCTCAGATCCTGGTGCCTTGAAGTTCTCTGTGCATCTGATCATCCTCCCTGTGGCCCTGGCCAGAGCTCAGCAGGAATTCTGGGTGGGATGAGCACTCCTCTGTCCTGGCCTGGCCCTCCCAGCCTAAGCCCTGCCCTGGGGAGCCCACAGCCTCACCCATTCCTGCCCCTCTAAACCTGGGTAACCCTGGCTCTTCCCTACCCCAGGGACACAGGGGAAAGGGTCTTCTGTCTATAGCAGCTCCCTCACTTTACTACTGCCTTAGGAGGCCCCTGCTTGTGCTCAGGGAAGTCCTCTTCTTGGGCCTGTCCCTGCTACGTGGGGTGGGGATTGGTCCTAACTCTGCTAAGTTTTTCTGAGATCAGGATCTGGCCCTGCTGGGGACAAGAATATACGTAGACCCTCTTCCTGCTATGGCTGCACTGTCCTGGGTACCAGGCCCTTCCAGTGGGCAAGGCTGTGCCAATCATACACAGAATCAAGTGCTGTAAACCTATTGGCCAGAGTCTCCATGTGCCCTCTTCCTGGCCGGAGTGATAGGGTTCTAGCCATAGGAAACAGCCCACTCTTCTGTCTTCTTGCTTCAGTGGAGGCAGAGGAGCCCAGAGCCCAGGGCCCACACATCCTGGCAGGGGTGCTGTGGGTATCCCATAGTCCTAGTCCCTGATCCCTGGACCTGCCCCAACCTGTGTAGCTCTTCCTGCATGTGGATGCTGCATGTCTGGTGTGGGGCTTGGATGTTGCACTGCCCCACTGCCTGCCCTTTCTGGTAAAATAAAAATCTCTTCTGCCTATCTTCTGTGCTCTGTCTCTGTGACAGGAGAGACTGGGAACCAGGAACTAATCAGGTCTGTCACCCAGCCTCAAGGCTGCTCTCAGCTTGTTCTTCCCCACCCTTGCCACTGGGGGGCATTAGCACATTGGCCTTGCCTACCTAAAGCAGCCTGGGGCATGGTGGTGATTGGCCAAGATGCTGAAGCCAGTCTTAACTGAGCCCTGGGAGACAATGGCCCCATTGCAGGCAGAAGGTGGAGAGAGCAACAGGCTTGGTAGTATAGCCCACCTCCCAGGCTTGAGGACATGAACTCTGAAGACAGGCTGCTTGGATCTCAGCTTCACCTGTGTAATCTTAGACAAGCAATTTCATCTTTTTAGGTCTCAATCTTTTTATTCATTTTATAAATTTATCTGGTGCTTGCCCTGTGCCAGGCATTGTGTTAGGTGTTGGGAAGACTACAGTGCCTTTTACAGCTTACATGTAGGTCAAAATAAAATAAGAAAAATTGAATGTACAGCACACTAGGTAATGGTCAGTAATAATGAAGAAAGAAAAACAGGGAAGGGAATTGAAAGTTTGGGGAGGGTGCTGAGACGTTAGGATCCAAGGAAGGACTCATGGAGATGGTGGCACTGAAGAAAGTAAAGGAATGAACCATGCAGATACCTGCGGGGCAAGGTTTGCGCCCAGTGTGTCTGGTGTGATAAAAGAACAGCAAGGTCTGTGTGTTTGGAAGCAAGCAGGTGAGTGAGCAAGAATATTAGAAGATGAAGTTACAATGTGAACCTGTTTCCACATCCTGTAGAAGCTTAATAAAGCATATTTTAGGCCTTACATTGACATGGTAAACTGCTAAAGGGCCTTGAAGAGAAGAGTGATGTCATCTGACACATCTGAAAAGATTAAAAGATCATTCTAGGCATTCAAGGAAGAATACAAAATCTATACAATAACTGTTGCTGGAACCATCTGGGTTTGTATGGGGGGAAATTAAATCACAATCCCTACCTCACTCCATATGCTGAACTAGTTTGAGAAGGATCAGACACCTAATGTCAAAATAGAAACCATAAAGCTTATGGAATAATCAGAGATGTTTTTATGACCTTGGCGTAGGCAGGATTTCCTTAGACGAGAACTGAAAGGAGTTGGGTGTGTGATGCAGCAGGTTCAGCCTCTGCTTGAAATCCTGTATCCCATGTTGGAGTACTTGGTTCAAGTCCCACTCCTGCGCTTCTGATCCAGCTTGCTGCTATGGTACACCCTGGGAGGCAGCAGATAATAACTACTTGGGTCCTTGCCACCCACATGGGAGACCTGGATGGAGTTCTGGCCTCCTGGCTTTGGCCTGACCTATCCCTAGCTGTTGTGGGCATTTAGGGAGTGAACTAGCAGTTGGAAGATCTCACTCTCACTCTTAAGTAAATTTCCAAAAGATCACTAAGCATAAAAGAAAACGTACATATATTGGGCAAAGTATGACAGTACTTCAAAAACGTGGACAAATTAAAGAGAAGTTTGAAGCAAGCATTTGGCCTAACAGTTAAGACTTATTCCATATTGGAGTTCCTGGGTTCAATACATGGCTCTGGGTCCTCACTCCCATCTTACAGCTACTGCAGACAACAGTGATGGCTCAAGTAATTAGGTTCCTGCCACTGGCATGGAAGACCTGGATTGAGTTTCTGGCTCCTGGCTTTGGTCAGGCCCAACCCTGGCGATTGCAGGTATTTGGGCAGTGAACCAGTGGCTGGGAGCTCAGTCTCTGTTCCCCTCTCTCTCTTGTAGAGATGCTGCATAAATGCCTCTCAGGGGAGCACACCTCCCTGGAATTAGAGGCACTGCTGCAGTTTCTGCCCACACCAGAACAGGCCAGGAATGGGCACACTTGCCCCATGAAATGTGGCAGCAGAGCAGCAGGGGGCTAATGACATGAATTGGTACCTGGAGTGTTTTCAGGAATTTGTAAATTTGCAGGAGCACCTAAGTGGGCCTGTCTCTGAAGATTTACAACACAGCTCTAATCCCTATCTTAGACCACCAGACCAAATTCCTTTTCCCAAATCCTTAAGTTGATGTATAACCTTGCCTACATGCCTGCTGACTTGTAGACTGGCTGGTAACTTCTAAATAAAAGTGGGAGCACATAGCTATCCAGTGGCGCACTCTTAGAATGAACGCTCCCATGTCCTGTCTCCCCATTTGAAAAACCCTACATCTGGCGCCCAAACAGGGACCCTTGGCACATTGTGCAAGGGATGGCTCACTACGCCCAGCAAGGGTTATAGACTTGTCGTTCATCTCTTTCAAGATCCCAGTGAGTCATTAACATGGGGAATTCTCTCTTCCTGGCTCAACAGAAGCCTTCGCTGTCTTAAATATAAAGTTAAAAAATGAAAAAGTTATTTTGGTGCAGAAAAAATTTGCAGTCAATGCATATGAAGTATCTTCAAAAAGTTCATGAAAGGGCTGACACTTCAGCTCACTAGGCTAATCCTTCACCTGTGGTGCCGGCACACTGGGTTCTAGTACTGGTCGGTGCACTGGATTCTGTCCCAGTTGCTCCTCTTCCAGTCCAGCTCTCAGATGTGGCCCGGGAGTGCAGTGGAGAATGGCCTAAGTCCTTGAGCCCTGTACCCGCATGGGAGACCAGGAGAAAGCACCTGGCTCCTGGCTTTGGATCGGCGCAGCACCATTGAGGGGTGAACCAACAGAAGACCTTTCTCTTTGTCTCTCTCACTGTCCACTCTGCCTGTCAAAAAAAAAAAAAAGTTCATGGAAAATGCTTCTTTCCAAACTATGGATTTCAAAAATTTCTCTGCATCAAAATAAACTTAAATTTTAATTCCATTTTCATGAACTTTTTTGGGGAAAGATTTATTACTTGAAAGGCAGAGTTAGAAAGGAGCAGAGAGGGGGGGGGGGCCTTCAATCTGCTGATTCACTCCCCAAATGGCCACAATGGCCAGAACTGGGCCGATCAGAATCCAGGAGCTAGGAGCTGCTTCTGGGTTTTCCACACGGGTGCAAGGGCCCAAGCAGTTGGGCCATCTTTTACTGTTATTTTAGGACATAGCAGAGAGCAGAGAGCTGGATCAGAAGTGGAGCAGCTGGGACTTGAATGAGTGTCTATATAGGATGCTGGCACTGCAGGTGGTGGCTTTACCTGCTACGCCACAGTGCCAGCACCTTTTCATGAACTTTCTGACGTGTCCTTATAAGTCTATCAGATGAAACTTAGGAAAATGAAAGGGCAAGCATTGTCAGAAAAAATATTTACAATATAGTTCTGTAACAAACATACATTCCAAGAAATATGAAGAGCTACAAATCAGTACTAGAAAGATAACCCAGGATGAACATCACTGAATGCATGCCCTGCCAAGAAGAAAATGGAGAGAGGCAGAGGCAGCAGGGATGAGAACATCAGTGCTGCAGATGCAGTATGAAGGCAACTTGCACCCACAGAAGGCTGAGAGGACTCACATGCCGGGTGTGTTTGTAACAGGAGGTGCTGGCATATAAGATAAGAGAGAAGGAAATAAGAATGCCTCTAATTTGCCACAGCCATGAATTTGAACGCTCAGTATTGCAAATACACCAGTTCTCCCAAATTGAGAGGTTCAGTACAATCCCCATCAAAATAAATTCTCAATTGACAAACTAAATCTGAAAGTTACAGGAAAAGGCCAAAGGATCAAGAATAAGGACGGGCCAGCGCTGTAATGCGTCAATCCTCTGCCTGCAGTGCTGGCATCCCATATGGGCACAGGTTCTAGTCCTGGCTGCTCCTCTTCCCATCCATTCTGCTATGGGAGATGGCCCAAGCACTTGGGCCCTTGCACCGACTGGAGACCCAGAAGAAGCTCCTGGTTCCTGGCTTCAGATCAGCTCAGCTCTGGCTATTGTGGCCGTTTGGGGAGTGAACCAGCAGATGGATGACCTTTCTTTCTGCCTCTCTCTCCTCTTACTGTCTGTAACTCTACCTCTCAAATAAATAAAATCTTAAGAAGAAGAAAAAGGAAAACAAGCAGCTTGAAAAGAGCAAAATTGGATGATTTAATCTATCAGGTCTTAAAAGTTTTGATAATGAAAACTGTGATACTGGCACACAGTAGAATAATGAAGTAGAATGAAGACTATAGAAACAGACCCACACGTACGTGGACACTTACTTGGTTTTCTGAGCAGTGTGGCATTGAAGACCTGTGAAGAAAGGACAATCTTCAGTAAAAGATGCTGAATATGGAGGGAGACAGAACACACTTTTTTTTTTTTTTTTTTTTTTTTTTTTTTTTTTTTTACAGAGTGGACAGGGAGAGAGACAGAGACAGAGAGAAAGGTCTTCCTTTGCTGTTGGTTCACCCTCCAATGGCCGCCAAGGCCAGCACGCTGCGGCCGGTGCACCACGCTGATCCAAAGGCAGGAGCCAGGTGCTTTTCCTGGTCTCCCATGGGGTGCAGGGCCCAAGCACCTGGGCCATCCTCCACTGCACTCCTGGGCCACAGCAGAGAGCTGGCCTGGAAGGGGGCAACCAGGACAGAATCCGGCGCCCCAACCGGGACTAGAACCTGGTGTGCCGGCGCCGCTAGGCGGAGGATTAGCCTAGTGAGCCACGGCGCCGGCCGACAAAGGTTTTCTTGAAAGACACTACAAGGATCAATAACCATGAAAACATGTGAACCTATAAGAAATGAGAAGACAGCAGTGAGAGGACAGAACCTGTCACCTAGAGCTTTGTCCGTCCCCAGCTGCTATTACCAGTAACCTGCTCATTGGTGCAAAGGTCCAGCACCTTGTATGAAGCCCAGGAATAATTAAGGACTACTATGAGTCATGTTTCTGCTCCATTCCCAGCCTGAAATCAGAGATGTTAGGAAAGACTGGTACATATAAATGGAATCCTGAATCCAAGTAGTGGAGGGCATCAGGAAATTTCTAGGCCTTGTACAACCTGGCTCAAGTTAGCATACAGTTACTTTAGTTCTCCTAATAAAGATGCTTTTCTTTAAAAAGAAAAACTATAGGCCGGCGCCGCGGCTCACTAGGCTAATCCTCTGCCTAGCGGCGCCGGCACACCGGGTCTAGTCCCGGTTGGGGCGCCGGATTCTGTCCCGGTTGCCCCTCTTCCAGGCCAGCTCTCTGCTGTGGCCCGGGAGTGCAGTGGAGGATGGCCCAGGTGCTTGGGCCCTGCACCCCATGGGAGACCAGGAAAAGCACCTGGCTCCTGGCTCCTGCCATCGGATCAGCGCGGTGTGCCGGCCGCAGTGCGCCGGCCGCGGCGGCCATTGGAGGGTGAACCAACAGCAAAAGGAAGACCTTTCTCTCTGTCTCTCTCTCTCACTGTCCACTCTGCCTGTCAAAAAAATAAATAAAAAATTTAAAAAAATTAAAATTAAAAAGAAAAACTATAGAAGATTGATAAATTGAAATATTAATGTACCTGGGAAAGCAGTGAAAGATGGCCCAAGCACTTGGCAGGGGAATGGATGAAGAGCCAGGCTCCTGGCTTCAGCCTGGCCCAGCTCTGGCTGTTATGGATCCAGCAGATGGAAATCCCTCTCTGTCACCCTCTCTTTATAACTCTGCCTTTCAAAGAAATAAATCTTTAAAAAAATTTTTTAAGATTTGTTTTATTTCTTTGAAAAGCAGAGTTAACAGGGAGAGGGGGAGAGGAAATAAAAAGATCTTCCACCTGCTGATTCACCCCCAAAATGGCCACACCCAGGAGCTTCATCCAGGTACCCCACATGGGTGCAGGGGCCCTAGGGCTTGTGCCATCTTCCTCTGCTTTCCCAGGCACGTTAGCAGGGAGCTGGATCAGAAGTGGAGCAGCTGGGATGCAAACTGGCACCCATATGGGATGCCGGCATTACAGGCAGCAACTTAACCCATTATGCCACAGCACTGGCCCCTAAAAACTTTTAAAAGACACATTAATCTCTAGGGAGTTGTGTTGAGTGAGAAAAGCCAATCCCAAAATGTTACATACTGTATGATTAATTGTGGTGGAATACATGTAACATAAAATTTACCATCTCTTAACAATTTCCAAACTATAGTTCTGTGATACTAATGGCACTTCCCTTGTTGGACAACCTCTACCACCAGCCATCTCCAAAACCTCTTTATTTTATAAAACTGAAAACCTGGACCCATTAAACAACAACACCCCAGAATCTCCTTTCCCAAACCCCTGGCTAGCATTGTTCTGTCTCTGTGAATTTGACTGCTCTTGGTCCTCTACAAAGTGGAATCATCCAGTATTTGTCCTCATGTGACTGGCTTGTTTGACTTAACATATTGTTCAGGTTCATCCCTGCATTATAGAATGTGTCAGCATTTCCTTTCCTTTCAGGCTGAATAATGTCCTATTGTATGCAGATGTCACATTTTCCATTCATGGGCTGATGGGCACTTGGGCTGCTTCCACCTTTTGGCTATTGTGAATAATGCTGCTGTGAACATGGGAATACAAATATCTGCTCAAGGCCTTGCTTTCAGTTCTTTTGTGTATGTACCCAGAAGTACAATTACTGAACAATGTAGTGATGCTGTTTTTTATTTAAAAGCTTTTCCTTTTTAAAAAAGATTTATTTCTTTTTACAGATTTATTATATTTATTTGAAAAGTAGGGCAACAAAGAGAGAAAAACAGAGATCTTCAGTCTGTTGGTTCACCGCCTAAATGGCTACAGTGGCCAGGGCTGGGCCAGGCTGAAGCCATCTGACAAGGGAGGCAGGCACCCATGTACTTGAGCCATCTTCTACTGCTTTCCCAGGTGCATTAGCAGAGAGCTGTATCAGAAGCTGATAAATGGGGGATCTGTGCTCCCATGCCACCTTAATCCACTCAACTGCTTGCCCTAGTAATGCTATTTTTAATTTGTTGTTTCCCACAACAGCTACACTGTTCTACATTCCCACCGGTAATACATAAGGATTCCAACATCTTGGCATCCTTGCAGACACTTTTTATTTACTTTGTTGATTTTTATTATTATTATTATTTTTGACAGGCAGAGTAGACAGTGAGAGAGAGAGACAGAGAGAAAGGTCTTCCTTTACCGTTGGTTCACCCTCCAATGGCCGCCGCGGCCGGCCGGTGCACTGCGGCCGGCGCACCGCGCTGATCCGAAGCCAGGAGCCAGGTGCTTCTCCTGGTCTCCCATGTGGGTGCAGAGCCCAAGCACTTAGGCCATCCTCCACTGCACTCCCTGGCCACAGCAGAGAGCTGGCCTGGAAGAGGGGCAACCAGGACAGAATCCAGTGCCCCGACCGGGACTAGAACCTGGTGTGCCTGTGCTGCAAGGCGGAGGATTAGCCTATTGAGCCACGGCGCCGGCCCCAATTTTATTATTTTTAAGATTCATTTTTATTTATTTGGATGGCAGAATTAGAGAGAGATAGGCTTAACTTATTCTACCACCATGTCAGCCTTTTTATTTTTATAGTAATCCACCTAATAGGCATGAGGTATGTATAACTTTTTTTTTTTTTTTTTTTTTTGACAGGCAGAGTGGCAGTGAGAGAGAGACAGAGAGAAAGGTCTTCCTTTACAGTTGGTTCACCCTCCAATGGCCACTGCGGCCGGCACGTCACACTGATCCAAAGCCAGGAGCCAGGTACTTATCCTGGTCTCCCATGCAGGTGCAGGGCTCAAGGACTTGGGCCATCCTCTGCACTCCTGGGCCACAGTAGAGAGCTGGACTGGAAGAGGGGCAACTGGGACAGAATCCGGCGCCCCGACCGGGACTAGAACCCAGTGTGCCGGTGCCACAAGGCAGAGGATTAGCCTATTGAGCCGCAGTGCCGGCCATGTGTAACATTTTTGAAATGATTACATTTTAGGAATGGAGAACAGGTTGTTGGTTGCCAGGGAAAAAGAGGGGTGGAAGAAATGGGCATGGTTGTAACCATAGGGATCCTTGTATTAAAACTAGTTGTGGCCGGCGCCACGGCTCACTAGGCTAATCCTCCGCCTTGCGGCACAGGCACACCAGGTTCTAGTCCCGGTTGCCCCTCTTCCACGTCAGCTCTCTGCTGTGGCCCGGGAGTGCAGTGGAGGATGGTCCAAGTACTTGGGCCCTGCACCCCATGGGAGACCAGGAGAAGCACCTGGCTCCTGGCTTCGGATCAGCGCGGTGCGCTGGCCGCGGTGGCCATTGGAGGGTGAACCAACGGCAAAAGGAAGACCTTTCTCTCTGTCTCTCTCTCTCACTGTCCACTCTTCCTGTCAAAAAAAAAAGAAAAGAAAATAGTTGTTCAGTCCCTACCTTGGGGATAGATGAAATCATGTATGTGATAAATTCCTGTTGAACCTAACACACACTACAGACAAATGAGCACAAGTAAAACAGGAAATCAGAATAAAAATGGGTGGATATATCAGTGTCATCATCTAGTCACATTTGGTTGTGTCTGTGATGTTATACTATGGTTTTGTAAAATGTCACCATCAGGAAAAGTGTGCAAAGTATGTAAGATAGCTTCATACTGTTTCTTAAAACTGCATGGGAATCTACAATTATCTCAATAAAAGGGTCAACTAAGAGGCAAGCATTTAGCCTAGCAATTAAGATACCTGCATCCCATATCAGAATGTCAGTTTGAGTCCTGCCTCTGGCTCCTGACTCCAGCTTCCTGTTAATGCAGGCAACAGTGATGGCTCAAGTAACTGGCTTCCTGCCACATCAGGCAGGAGGCTTGAATTGAGTTCCCAGCTCCCAGGCTAGCCCTAGTCACTGTAGGCATTTTGTGAATGAACCAGTAGATGGAATCTCTCTGTCTCTCTCTGTCCCTCCCCTGCCCTCTCTCTCTCCTGCCATCTCAAATAACTAAAAACTTTTGCACCATGAAGGGGGAAGGCATTTGGTACAGTAATTAAGATATCACTTGGTGTCACAGAACAAAGTGACAGGGAACAAACGCCCGCAATTCTGCTTTGGTGTGGTGGGTGTGTGTGAATAAACGAGGCGTGGCAGCGGCAGCCTCAGTGCATGGGGAAGCGGGCAGTATGGCCAATGAAGCACCCACAGCAGCCGCCACCCACCTCCAGGAGTTGCTGCTGCAGCGGCTCCTGCAGAGCCACGTGGCCTGCACCAGGGCACCGAGCCCATCCAGGCCTGCTGTAGGTGCTGCCGCCTCCTGGAGATGGCCTGGAAAGCCACAAAGCCCACGATGGTGTGCTCACACTCCTCGGTCCCTGTAGCAGGGTCAACTGGCCGCACCAGGCGCTGGACAGGCCCTCCATGTGCCCACTTAAAGAGGACCCCGCACACACAGGCAAATGAGCCCAGTGGGCAGCTGCAAGGCCTTGGGCTGGGGGAGGCTGGGGCTCAGGTACTGCAAAGGGAACCCACGGGGGGCTGGGCTAGGGGGTCTGCCAGTTGGTGCTCACTGCTAATGTGCCTGGGAAGGCCACGGAAGATAACCAAGTGCTTGGGTCTCTGCCACCATGTGGGAGACCAGGGTGGACTTCCTGCCTCCTGGCTCTTGTGGTCATTTGGGAATTGAACCAGCAGATCAAAGAGCTCTCTCCCTGTCAAAAAAAATAAAAAAAAAAATAAAAAAAAAATATATATATATATGACTTGGGAGGCCAGCACTGTGCCATAGTGGGTAAAGCCACTGCCTATAGCAATGGCATCTCATATGGGCAGCAGTTTGATATCTGGCTGCTCCACTTCTGATCTAGCTCCCTGCTAATACACCTGGGAAAGCAGTGAAAGATGGCCCAAGTCCTTGGGACCCTGCACCCATGTGGGGGACCTGGATGAAACTCCTGGTTTCTGCCTGACCCAGCCCTGGCCCTTGTGGCCATCTGGGGAGTGAACCAGTAAATGGAAGATTCATTGTCTTTCTCTGTCTGTCTGTCTATTTCTCCCCACCTCACCCCCGCCTTTCCTTCTCTGTAATGCTTTCAAGTAAATCTAAAAAAAAAAAAAAAAAAAAAGATATTACTTGGGATGCCTTCATCACAGATCTGAACACCTAAGTTCAAGTCCCAGGTGTTCTCCAGATTCCTGCTAATGTGCACCCTGGGAGGCAGTAGGTAGTGGGCCCCTGCCATCTATGTGAGACCTGGGGATTCCAGGTTTTGGCTCCAACTTCAACTGTTCAAGTTATTTGAGGAGTGAATCAGCAGATGGGAAACACACACACACACACACACACACACACACCCCTAAGTAACTAAAATAATTTTAATTGTAAATAAGACACACACACAAAGAAAATTTAAAGGTAAACCTCAGAATCATGATAAAAGATATTTGCAGTACATATGACTGGGGAAAAAATTAGTCTTCAGAATATATTTTAGAAATCAAGAAGGAGAGGCCGGTGCCTGCTGTTCACTTGGCTAATCTTCCACCTGCAGCACCGGCACCCCGGGTTCTAGTCCCGGTTGGGGCGCCAGGTTCTGTCTCGGTTGCTCCTCTTCCAGTCCAGCTCTCTGCTGTGGCCCAGGAAGGCAGTGGAGGATGGCCCAAGTGCTTGGGTTCCTGCACCTGCACCGGAGACCAGGAGGAAGCACCTGGCTCCTGGCTTCGGATCGGCGCAGTGCCCCAGCCGCAGCACACCAGCCATAGCAGCCATTTGAGGGGTGAACCAACAGAAAAGGAGGACCTTTCTCTCTGTCTCTCTAACGCTGCCGGTCAAAACAAAAAAAAAAAAAATCAAGAAGGAGAAAAAAAAAAACAAACCAGATAACCCAGCAGAAAAATAGTCAAATGATGTGCTCAGGCACTACACAGAATGGCCCATTGATAGATGAAAATGTGAGAGGCAGATTATATTTTCCAAAGATAATGGCAACAGTATCTTCTATTCTACATGTTTATTTTATAGTGGGACTTTGGCAGCCCTTCCAGTTGGGGGAGAGCCAATACCTTCTTTCCTTGAAACTGGATGGATTTTTATTTTTTTATTTTTTATTTGAAAGGCAGAGTTAGGGGCCTGTGCTGTGGCATGGTAGGCTAAGCCTCCACCTGTGGCACCAGCATCCCATATGGGTGCTGATTCATGTCTCCACTGCCCCTCTTCAGATCCAGCTCTCTGCTAATGGACAAGGAAAGCAATGGAAGATGGCCCATGGGCTACTTCACTCACGTGGGAGACCCAGAAAAAACTCTTGGCTCCTGGCTTCGGTTCAGTCCAGCTTTAGCCATTGTGGCCTCTTGAATGAACCAGCAGATGGAAGATCTCTCTCTCTCTCTCTCTCTCTCTCTCTCTCTCTCTCTCTCTCTAACTCTACCTCTCAAATAAATAAAATATTTTTTTAAAAAAAGGCAGAATTAAACTCTCCCATCCACTGGTTCACTCGTCAGATGGCTGCAATGGCAGGGGCTGGACTAGGCTAAGCCAAGAGCCTGGCTTCATTCATGTCACCCTCATGGGTGCAGGTGCCCAAGCACTTGGGCCATCCTCTGCTGCTTTCCCAGGCACATTAGCAGGTCGATGGATTAGAAGTGGAGCCGCTGGGACTCAAACTGGCTCCCATTTGGGATGCTGGTGTTGCAGGCAGTGGCTTAACCTGCTACGCCACAGCGCTGGCCCCTGCCTGGATTTTTCTCACTACCTAGTCAATAGAGCATGACAGAAGTGACACTTTGCGACTTCTGAGGCTACATCATAAAGGACAGTGTAGCTTCTGCTTCATTTTCTGGAATACTCTGTTATTGAGAGGCAAGGAGAGACAGCCAGACAGAGTTTCCATCTGCTGATTCACTCCCTAGACGCCCACACCTTCTGTGGCTGGGCCAGGCCGAAACTGGGAGCTTGGAACTCGATCCAGGTTTCCTGTCTGGCTGGCAGAGACCCAACTACTCGAATCATCACCCGCTGCCTCCTAGGGTCTGCAGCAGCAGGAAACTGGAGTCAGGAACTGGAGCTGGGACCACAGCCCAGGTACTCTGATGTAGAACAGGTGTCTCAACAAGTGTCTTAACTGCTGCCAGACACTGGCCCTTGGAATATTCTTTGAGCTTTCAGCCACCAGGGAAGTAGTCTGACTGTTCTGAGGTCAGTGCACTGTGAGCAAGTCCAGAGACCAAGGGGTAGGGCCTGGGCCGCATGAGGAGAGATACTTGACCAGGCCCAGCTTCTGTGGCTGCTGTCTGGCTGCATAGGCAAGGAAGACCCCAAGCCAATTCTGCCTAGCCAACTTTCTAAACTCCAGAACCCTGACACTGTGTGAGATAGCAAAAGGACTGTTTATTCTTTAAGCTTCTAAGATTTGGGATTATTTGTTACACAGTAATAGATAATGGGAATAGCATAGTAATTGGAACTCTCCTGCATTGCCTGTAGGGATGTGTCTCTATAAAACCACGTTCAAAAGTCTGTTTGACAGACTCTGTTAGAGCTCTGTTAGAGCTGTGGCACAATGGTTAAGATCCTGCTTGGCATGCCAAATCAGAATATCTGCATTTAAGTTCTGTCTCCATTTTAGCTCCCTACTAACGTACACCCTTGGAGGCAGGAGCTGATGGCCCAGCTACTCAGGTTCCTGCTATATGTGTGGGAGACTCAGCTTTGAGTTCTGTGCTCCCAGCTCACCTCAATCTCAGCTGTTGAAGGTATCTGGAGAGTGAACCAATAGATGGAAGATCTCTCTGTTTCTCTATGTCTCTCTTCCTTTCAAATAAAAAAAAAATTTAAAGACTTATTTGTTTATTTGAAAGATGGGGGGGGGGGCTTTTATCTGCTGGTTCACTCCCAAAATGATCTCAATGACTAGGGCTAGGCCAGACTGAAGCCAGGAGCCAGGAACTTTATTCTCTTCTTCCATGTTTGGCAGGGGTCCAAGTACTCAGGACATCTTCCCCTGCCTTCTCAGGCACATTAGCATGAAGCTGGATCAGAAGCAGAGCAGCTGGGACTCAGACTGGTACACCAGTATGGGATGCAGGCAGTGCAAGCATCCCAGTGGCCTTAACCTGCTGTATCACAATGCTGGCCCTGAAAATAAATTGCAAAAAGAAAATAATCCATTAAACTGAATCTAAACATTCCCTTTGCACTACACAGAAATATGCATACATGTAAGTACAAAAATATTCATAGCAGGCCGGCGCCGCGGCTCACTAGGCTAATCCTCCGCCTAGCGGCGCCGGCACACCGGGTTCTAGTCCCGGTTGGGGTGCCGGATTCTGTCCTGGTTGCCCCTCTTCCAGGCCAGCTCTCTGCTGTGGCCCAGGAGTGCAGTGGAGGATGGCCCAGGTGCTTGGGCCCTGCACCCCATGGGAGACCAGGAAAAGCACCTGGCTCCTGGCTCCTGCCATCAGATCAGCGCGGTGCGCCGGCTGCAGCGCACCGGCCGCGGCAGCCATTGGAGGGTGAACCAACGGCAAAGGAAGACCTTTCTCTCTGTCTCTCTCTCTCACTGTCCACTCTGCCTGTCAAAAAAAAAAAATATTCATAGCAGCATTACAGATCATGGCCCCCAAGTTCAAACAGCCAAAATGTTCATTAATGGTACAATGAAAAAGTGGTTTTACAGTCATAAAATGGAATACTATGCAGTAACAAAGATAAACTAACTTCTACTACATAGAACAACTTGAATGAATCTTGCAAACACAAAGTTGAATGCAAGAAGCCAGACCCAAATTAATACATATTTTGTCATTCCATTAGATAAAGTCCAAAAACCAAGCAAAGCCAACTTATGACATTAGAAGTCAGGGTAGAAGTCACCTGTGGGGGAAAAAAGAGAAAGGACAGAGAAAGGACACAGGAGGCTCCTGCAGTGTTCTGGTGAAGGGCTGGCAATGTTCTGTCTCTTGCCCTGGGTGGTGGTTACATGGGTGTGTCCAGTTTGTGATAATTCACATAGACTTCCTAAGTATCTTGTATAAGGACACTTCCAGAGGTTCATGCAAAAAAATAGAATTAAGAGATAAGCTTATCTTGATGCACAAAATTTTGAAATCCATGTATATGAGAGGTTTTCAAAAAGTTTAGGGAAAATGTGTACTATTAAAAAAAAACCATACATGGATTTCAAATTTTTTGCATCAAAATGAGACTTGTTTTTTAATTTCATTTTTCCATGAACTTTTTAAAGTAGTCTCCTGCTTCAGTAAAAAGTTAATTAGCGGCAGGCTTTGTGGTGCAGCAGGTTAAGCCATGGCTTGGGATGTCCACATCCCATACTGCAATGCTGGATTGAGTCCTGGACATTCTGCTTTCAACCAGCTTCCTTCTGCTGCCTCAGAGGCAGCAGATAACGTTTCAAATGCTTAGAACTCTGCCAGCCATATGGGAGACCCTGCTGGAGTTCCTGGTTCCTGGTTTCAGCTTGGCCGAGCCCAACCTGTTGAGGGCATTTGAGGGGTAAGCCAGCAGGTAGAAGATCTCTCTTTCTTTTTTTGTTTTAAGATTTATTTATTTATTTGAAAGTCAGAGTTACACAGAGAGAGGAGAGAGAGAGAGGTCTTCCATCTGCTGGTTCACTCCCCATTTGGCCACAATGGCCAGAGCTGTGCCAATCAAAAGCCCAGAGCCAGGAGCTTCTTCCAGGTCTCCCATTCAGATGCAGGGGCCCAAGGACTTGCGCAATCATCTATTGCTTTCCCAGGCCTTGGCAGAGAGCTGGATTGGAAGTAGAGTAGCCAGGTCTTGAATCAGTGCCCATATGAGATGCCAGCACTGCAGGCTGCAGCTTTACCTGCTACGCCACAGTGCCAGCCCCAGAAGATCTCTGTTTCTTTCTTGCTCACTCTCTGTTACTCTACCTTTCAAATAAATTAATACATCTTTCAAAATAAATAATTTAAAATAAATTGCCTTCAAGATTTTTGGCTTGTCTGGAAGAATGGAGATGTTATTTACTGAAATGGGAAAAACATTTGAAGGAGCAAATTGGAGGCAGGATCAGGACCTCAGTTTCACTTTTGTTTTTTTATTTTTCACTTTATTTGAAAGGCTAAGAGACAGAGAAGAAGAGAATCTGATGGACACACAGAGAGAGCATCCATCTGCTGGTTCACTCTTCAAATGCCTGTAACAGCTGAGGCTCGGCCAGGCCAAAGTCAGGGGCCTGGAACTGAATTCAGGTTTCAATCTATATGGATGGTAGGGACCCAAGTACTTGAGGCATCATCTGCTACCTTCCAGCCTGCTGGATTCCTCCCAGGAAGCCATCATCTGTATTGCCAGGAAGCTGGATCACAAGCAGAGTATCCAGGACTCAAACCAGGCACTCTGAGATGGGATGTGGGTTTCCCAAATGGTGGTTCAACCTCTGCTGCAAATGCCTACCCCAGGAACTCAGGTTTTTTGTTTTGTTTTTAAGATTGATTTACTTATTTGAAAGGCAAAGTTACAGAGAAGCAGAAGCAGAGAAAGGCAGCTTTACCCGCTGTGCCACAGTGCCAGTCCTAGGAACTTAGTTTTGGTCATTTTATGTTGAAGGTGCCTAACAAAGATATTGGGGAGTAGCTTGGGCTGGAGACATGGATTGGGGAGTCACTGAGTGTAAATGGTATTTAAAGCTGTGGGACAAGATAAGATCAACAAAGGAACAAGTGTAGAAAAAAAAAAAGAGGTTCATTGATTGAGCCTGAGGGGCAGGTTCTTGGCACATCAGTTAAGACACTGGTTGGGGGTGGGGCCTCTGGCATTGTGGCACAGCAGGTTAAGCCATGGCCTGCAACACCAGCATTCCATAGGGGTGCTGGTTCAAGTCTTGACTGATCCAGCTCCCTGCTAATAACCCTGGGAAGGCAGTAGAGGATGGCCCACATGCTTGGGCCCCTGTACCCATGTGGGAGACCTGGATGAGGCTCCTGGCTGCTGGCTTCAGCCTGGCCTATTCCCAGATGTTGCAGCCATCTGGGGAGTGAACCAGCAGATGGAAGATCTTTATGTGTATGTGTGCACACATGCGTGTCTCCTTTCTATGTAACTCTGCCTTTCAAATTAATTAATTAATTTTTTAAAAAGACGTTGGTTAGGATACTCACATCTAAGTTCCTGGGTTCCAGCTCTGCCCCCCAATTCCAGCTTCTTAATAATGTGCATTTTGGGCCGGCGCCGCGGCTCACTAGGCTAATCCTCCGCCTAGCGGCGCCGGCACACCGGGTTCTAGTCCCGGTCGGGGCGCCGGATTCTGTCCCGGTTGCCCCTCTTCCAGGCCAGCTCTCTGCTGTGGCCAAGGAGTGCAGTGGAGGATGGCCCAGGTGCTTGGGCCCTGCACCCCATGGGAGACCAGGAAAAGCACCTGGCTCCTGGCTCCTGCCATCGGATCAGCGCGGTGCGCCGGCCGCAGCGCGCTGGCCGCGGCGGCCATTGGAGGGTGAACCAACGGCAAAGGAAGACCTTTCTCTCTGTCTCTCTCTCTCACTGTCCACTCTGCTTGTCAAAAAAAAAAAAACAAAAAAAAAAAAACAAAAAAAAAAATAATGTGCATTTTGGGAGGCAGCAGATGATGGTTCATGCAGTTGGATCCTTGCCACCCTTTTGGGAGACCTGGAGACTCCTGACCTAGCATCTGTCTGACCCAGCTTCAGCCATCCTGGGCATTTAGGGAGTGAACCTGAAAACAGGGATCTCTTTTGGTCTGTTTGTCCCTCCTCACTCTGCCTTTCAAAATACATTTTTCAAAAAGATATATTTGGCCGGTGCCGCGGCTCACTAGGCTAATCCTCTGCCTTGCGGCACCGGCACACCGGGTCTAGTCCCGGTCGGGGCGCCGGATTCTGTCCTGGTTGCCCCTCTTCCAGGCCAGCTATCTGCTGTGGCCCAGGAGTGCAGTGGAGGATGGCCCAGGTGCTTGGGCCCTGCACCCCAGGAGAAGCACCTGGCTCCTGCCATTGGATCAGCGCGGTGCGCCGGCCACAGCGCGCTGGCCGCGGCGGCCATTGGAGGGTGAACCAACGGCAAAGGAAGACCTTTCTCTCTCTCTCTCTCTCACTGTCCACTCTGCCTGTCAAAAAAAAAAAAAAAAGATATATTTGTGGGGGCCAGCACTGTGGCCTAGCAGGTAAAGCTGCCACCTGCAGTGCCAGTATCCCATATGGCCCTGGTTCGAGTCTTGACTGCTCCACTTCCCATCCAGCTGTCTGCTATGGCCTAGGAAAGCAATAGATGATGGCCCAAGTGCTTGGGACCTTGCACCCACATGGGGGACCCGGAAGAAGCTTCTGGCTCCTGGCTTCGGATCAGCCCAGCTTCAGCTGTTGCGGCCATTTGGGGAGTGAACCAGCAGATGGAAGACCTCTCTCTCTCTCTCTCTCTCTCTCTCTGCCTCTCCGTCTCTGTGTGTAACTCTTTCAAATAAATAAATCAATCTTTTATTAAATCAATCTTTTATTAAAGATTGATTTATTTATTTGAAAGTTACAGAGAGAGGGAGAGACAGATCCTCCATCTACTGGTTCACTCCCCAAATGACTGAAGTGACCAGAGCTGGGACAGGCCAGGAGCTTGGAACTTCATCTAGGTCTCCCAGATGGGTGGCAGGGACCCAAGCACCCATTGAACCATCTTCTAGTGCCTTCCCAAGCACAGAGGAAGCCAGATGAGAAACAGTGTAGCTGGGACTTGAACCAGCACTCAGATACAGGATGCCAGCACTGTAGGCAGCAGCTTAGCTCGATATGCCACAGTGCTAGCTCTTGAAAGAGTCTTGAAGGCTGCTGGAGAGGAGGAAGGGCAATGAAGTGGGGGTGGGGGTGAAGAGGGGATGCATCAGTACCTGCACTGCAACCAACGGACTTCCAAAGTGAGGAAAGCCAGGCCTCTGTCCTTAGTACTTGGAACCAATCTTGGAGAGAGAGGAGTGGATAATACAGGGCCTTCTGCCTGCGCCCTTAGAGGCCTGCCTAGGTTGCTCCTCTTCACCTTGGGCTTCTCTGAGCCCATTGTGGAGCAGAAAATGGCCCAGTGGGCAGAATGGGCTCCTTGAGGGCACAGGTGATGCTGTTCCCCACTTCTTGGCTCTCATGATTCCAGTCTTGGAAACTGGAGTAGGGGGTACAGGCCTACTCCTCACCCTACTGTCTAAGTCCCGAGGCCTAAGGGTCCAGCATAGAGTGGGTTAAGGATAAGGGTCCTGGAACCTTTGCCTCTGGAGTGGGTGGAACTGTCGTCAAAGAGCCTTGTCTGACTGCCTATCTCTCCAGGCAGTCCAGGCTGCCTATCTCTCCCAGAGCAGCTGTGAGGCAGACAGATTGTTCTGGGAGGGAGGCAAGGGCTTGGCTGATGGCGGGAAGGATTTGAGGATGTAGGGGGCCCAGGCTCCCTGGGGATCCTTTCTGACCCAATAACTACCTTCAAGGCTGTGTCTGGGGGCTGGAGGGGGCATAACTCAAGTCTGGACATGGCAGAGGGGAGGTCCCTTGACCCAAAGAATAGGGATTGGTTGCTGCTGAATCGACTTAGGGAGGGGTTAACGGGAACATTTCCATTTCTGACTCCTGTGTCTCAGCAAGTGTGCAGAGATCACACCATTGCACATGTCTGCACAGGTGTCTGTGTGAGCACACATACCTTTGTGTAGGTGCCCCTTGGAGGGGACAAGTAGGGAAAGCCAGTTGGGAAGGAGCCTGACATTTGTTGAGCTCCTACTGTATATGGGCCAGGCTCTAGGTTAGACATTCCTGAGTAACTGACGCCATCTTGGCACGGCCTTCTCTTTCACCAACTTACACTGTTTCATAGCCATCACAGAAAAAAATGAGGAAGCCAAGCCTCCAAAATCGGGGGCAGAGGCCACGATCACTCAGCAGGCAGTGGTGGGACACTGACTCTGACAAATCCCAAACTGTGACTTTTCCCTCCTGGCTGTGAGTGTGTCCTGAGTAATGCTCAGCTGGGAAAACAAACAGGCACTCTAAGGCCCAGCCTCTGAATTGTGAAGGCTGAAGCTCTGTGGTTCCAGGGTGAGTGGGCTCTGTGAGAGGTCCTGGTTGACAGGCTGCAGGAGGTCAGAACAGAAAGGAGAGAGGACCGTTGCTGGGTTGGAGCTGGCCAAGAGCAGCAGTGGGAGAGGCTTCAAAAAGGGGCTTCAGGGGGCAGGCATTTGGCCTAGTGGTGAAGATGCATATGCCAAGACTGGCATTGTGGTACAGTGGGTTAAGCTGCTGCCTGTGATGCCAACACCCCATATGAGTACTGGTTCAAGTCGTGGCTGCTCCACTTCTGATCCATTTAATGTTCCTGGGAAAGCAGGAGGGAGAACAGAATAAAGCTGCTGGCTTCAGCCCAGCCCAGCCCCAGCCACCCAACCATTGTGGTCATTTGATCTGGAGAGTGAATCAGTGGATGGAAGATCTCAATCTCTGTTTCTCTCTGTGTGTCTCTCTCTGTCTCTCTGTCTGTCTGTCTCTCTCTTTCTGCATGTGTGTATAACCTTGCCTTTCAAATAAATAAATAAAAATTTTTTTTGACAGGCAGTGTGGATAGTGAGAGAGAGAGAGACAGAGAGAAAGGTCTTCCTTTGCCGTTGGTTCACCCTCCAATGGCCGCCGCAGCCGGTGCACCGCGCTGATCCAAAGGCAGGAGCCAGGTACTTATCCTGGTCTCCCATGGGGTGCAGGGCCCATGTACTTGGGCCATCCTCCACTGTACTCCCTGGCCACAGCAGAGAGCTGGCCTGGAAGAGGGGCAACCAGGACAGAATCCGGCACCCCGACCAGGACTAGAACCCGGTGTGCCGGCGCCACAAGGCGGAGGATTAGCCTAGTGAGCCACGGCACTGGGCAAATAAATATTTTTTTAAGATGCATGTGTTCCATATAGGAGTACCTGGGTTTGATACCTGGCTCTGGCTTCTGATTCCAGCTTCCTGCTAATATAGACCTCAGGAGGCAGCAAGTGATGTCTCAAATTGTTGAGTCCTTGTCACCCATGTGAGAGATGAGATCTAGTTTGAGTTCCCAGCTGCTTGCTTCAGGCATCTGGGGAGTGAACAGCAGATGGAAGCTCTTGAATAAATTTCAAAAAAATGTGTAAAGGATTGGATGGCGAGATGGAGTGTGAGAAGGGAACGTAATGAGGAAACTCCTGTGTCCTTCAAGGGCTTTCCCACACTTCCTTTCACGGAATGTTTCCAAGGGTCTTGTGAGCTAGGTTTCATTGTCATCCCCATTTCCTAGATGATGAGATGAGGGTTGGAGAGAAGGAAGCAGTATGTTCAGAATCACGTTACTGGTAACTGGAACACTGGAACAGCTCAGGTCTGAGTCCCTCATGTCTTAAAACTCAAACATGCCCAAGAAGACATACAAAATCACAGTGTGTTTGTGTGCAGAGCCTGGGGTCTGGAGTCTGGAGTCCTGTCTCTTACTGATTTCCCATGGGACTCAGGGCCATGCATTTCCTCCCCGAGCCTGAGTTTCTCTACTGTAAAATTGGCATGCGGCTGTCTTTTGGAGACTGAGAGATATTGGCAAAGCCCACAGAGAACCTATGCCTAGGACCCACCCCCTCCTTGGAGGGGCTCCAGGAGCATCTGCATATGTTGCTCCTGAGACTAACAGGCACACGGGGTCGAAGGGGACGTGCTGAGTACTGAGCACATGCTGAGTGTGTGCTGTCACCAGGGATCAGCATCTGTTCAGTGTAAGGTGTAAGGATAAGGCCCATGAAGGAGATGAATGAGACAGGGGCTCCACTCATGGAATAGGTGGAGATAAACAAGGCTTCAGTGGAACTTACTGGAGTAGGATGAGGAAAGCAGTAAGAGCAGGTCTAAAGCCTGGTTATAGGGGGCAAGAGTCAAGGAGGACAAGAGAAGTTTTACAGATGCATCGAGATGCAACCCAGCTGGGGCAAACGGCTCCCACATGAGTGGCAGGGGCTCAACTTCTTGAGCCATTATTTGCTCCCTCCCAGGATGCATTAACATGAAGCTGAATCAGAAACTGGTACCTACATTGTTGTTGTAGTACATCAGGTTAACCCCTACCTGTGACATCACCCTCCTATATCTGAGCATCTGTTCATGTCCAGCTGCTCTGATCCTGATCCAGCTCCCTGCTAATGTGCCTGGGAAAGCAGCAGAAGATGGCTCAAGTACTCCCACATGGGAAACCTGGGTGGCGTTCCAAGCTCCCGGCTTTGGCCTGCCCGGCCTTGGCTGTTGGGGCCATTTGGGGAGTGAATACAGCAGATAGAAGATCTCTCTCATTCTCTCCCTGACACTCTGCCTGTCAAATAAATAAAAATCTTTTATGTATGTGCTCTGTATCTCTGTGTATTGGTGTCTTTGTGGGCACATACATTTGTGCATCTGTGTCTGTGTACCTGTGGGTGTCTGCTGCTGCCTTTTCTGTTTCTCTTTGGGCCTTGGTCCCTGATGCTGGCAGATGGAGGATTCTCTGGGCCTTTGGATGGTTCTCTTCCCTTCCCTGGGCCTCCATTTCCTCACTTGAATGTATGAAGGACTGGAGTGCCATCATTTTGAAGGACCCTTGCATACCTGACTATCCTTAACGTCACCATTTATGATATGGTGGAACGACTTCTTCCCAAGAAGGTCTAAGCAAGAGTCAACACCTTAAAGCTGCAGTGGAGGCCCTGGAGTTAGACTTCAGAAATAAAAAGGCCCCAGGCCAGCCTGCACTGGCTTCAGGAGAGCCGCACAGCTCCTGGTCTGAAGCAAAAGCTGTCAGAATTTGAGGCCAGATCCAAGGGCCCAGATGGCGTCCCCCAGCCCTGTGTTGGCCAGAGTCTCCAGGTGATCTGCAGTAAGGTGAGGGACTCCCAGCCCCGCTCCCTGTGGGGGCACTGGGAAGGCAGAGGACTGGAAGAACAGCCACCCAGGAAGAAAGCCTTGGGCGGGAAGCATCTTCAGGTCCTCTTCTGGCCCCTGCAGTCTCTTGATAAGCAGAAAGTTTTGGGCCCCCCACCCTGATAGCCCCACATCCACTTATCAGGGGCCCCAGACTACCCCACCCAAACCCAGACTGCTGCAGCCCACACCCTGATCACAGTAGCCCCCACCCCCGGCCAGGGGCTGCCTGAGAGCTCTCTCTCTCCTCAACCTGCATGACCCCTAAGTTCTGCCCATGCTCTCCTTTGGAGTGGGCCCCCAGGAACTAGGCAGAAGTCTAGGCAGAAGACATGAAGCTTGGCCTTGGTGAACAAACCCTCATGTCAGTAAAGGGGCTTGAACTGTTGGTGGGGTTTCTGGGTTGAGGTGGACTGGTAGGAAGGTGACAGGATGGAAAAGGGGGCCACAGGGAGGCAGGAGCGGACATCATAATTCCTCACCTGGTTAGAGCGCCTGAGTTTATGACACTTTCTCACTTGATTCTGAGGCTGGCAGCATGTGGCCCAAAGTCACAGAGCTGGGATGGGCACTTGGAGCAGCAGCTAGATGCTGCCTGGGCTCCTGCATCCATGTCAGTGTCTGGGTTTGAGTCCTGGCTCCACACCCAGATCCAGCTTTCCTGCTAGAGCTCACCCTGGGAGGCAGCAGGTGATAGCCAAAGTCCATGGGTTCCTACCGCCAACATGGGAGACCTGGATTGAGTTTCAGGTACCTGGCTTAGGCCTGGCCCAGCCCCAGCTACTGTGGGTATCTGGGGAATGAAACAACAGATGGAAGATCTCTGTCTCTTTCTGCCTTGCAAATAAAACAGAAGTCACAGAACTGAATGTTATAGAGTTGAGACTGTCACTCAGGGCCTGTCACTTCTAAATCTGCCTCTTAGTGGTTCTGAGCTACCTTCAAGGATATTCGATGAGGGGCTGGCATTATGGCATAGAAAGTTAAGCTGCTGCCTGCTCTGCCAACATCCCAAAAAAGCACATGGTCAAATCCTGGCTGCCCCACTTAAGATCCAGCTCTCTGATAATGCACCTGGGAAAACAGTAGACGATGGCCCAAGTGCTTGAATCCTGCCACTCATGGGGGTGGGGGGGACCAAATGAAGCTCCTGGCTCCTGGCTGTGGCCTGTCCCAGCCCTGGTTGTTGTGGCCATCTGGGGAGAGAACCACCAGATGGAAGATCTGTCTTTCCCTCTCTCTGTAACTGCCTTTCAGGTGAATAAGTAATTTTTTTAAAAGGAACATTTCATGAGGGTAGGTATTGTGGTGCAATGGGTTAAAGCTGCCACTTGGAACACCTGCATCCCATATCAGACTGCTGGTTTAAGTCCCAGCTTCTCCATGCTTCTGACTGATCTTGCTAATGTTTCTGGGAGGCAGCAGGTGATAGCCCAAGTACTTGGGTTCCAGATACCCACCTGGAAGACCTGGGTTGAGTTCCTGGTTCTTGGATTTGCCTTGGCCCTGCCCTGGCCCAACCCTGGCTGTTGCAGGCATTTGGGTAGTAAATTGGCAGATGGAAGATCTCTCCCTCTCAGTCACTGTGCTTTTCAAATGAATAAATATGAATAAGTTTTTAAAAGAATATTCCATGGCTTTCAGGTGCAATAATAGGCCTCACCTATGGCATCAGGGTGGAAAAGGGTGAGCATTAACTTAATTGAAGCCCTTCTAGGGAATGGCCCCAGCACTGCTCTCAGTGACTTACCCATAGCTGTTCATGGAGGTCTTACAGCTCTGTGAACTCGGGACTTGATATTTCTACTTACTAATGAGAACAGGGAGGGTCCGTGAGAGAAGTGGTTTGCCTGGGAGAGTCACAGCTTTGTGTGTCTGCCTGCCTGGGCCAAGGTCCCCCCCCACACACACACCATTAGGCTCAGCTTGATGCCAGTCACTCCACAGGAGCATGGGAGAGATGCATTAGTGAATACAAGAGAATCTCAGCGTTATTTGCTTAACGTGAATAATCATTCACTCAACAGGGGAAGACTTTTCTGCACAAACTTGGCAATTTAAAGACAGGAAGGGTTAACTAGCCAAGGAAGGAGGGAAGATGATGTTGAGCAGAGGGTAGCACATATACCCCAGTTCTGTGGCAGAAAGAAACAGAACACCTCCAAAGAAAGGAAGTAAGACGCAGTCTGCACTCCTACTCCCCTCTCGTGTCTGGTCCACCCTTGAAGGAGAGTGACTGCCTCCTGAACACTGGCTGCGTTACCCAGAACAGGAAAGTGGAAGGAGCATTCCCAGAGAGGGAGTCTAAACAGCAGAGCCTTGCTTTGAGGACCAAAGAACTGCACAGCGCCAACTCTCACTGTAAGTACTTGGGGCCCCTACCCTCTTTCTTAGGCTGGCTCCATGAAAGCTGGGGATTCAGCTGACCACAAATCTCCCAGCAGAACACCCCCGATGCTGGAGACTTTGCCAGGGCCTTGGTAGGCAAAGATTCTCCCTGCCTGCCTAGTTCTGGGCTCCTTAGGCAGACAGGGCAACATAGACAGGGTCTGGGAAATTTAGGCTGAGGGCTCCTATGAGTTTGCCCCCACCCCCCGCCCGATTCCAGAGACGCAGCTGCCTGGACCCTCCCCATTCTATATTCAGCTAACATTCTCTGTCACCCACCCACAAAGAAAACACAAAACAAAGGAACAGGAAAAAAAAAAACTCAAAAAACAAATGGAAAAAAACCCAACCAGGCCTCTGACCAGCAATTAAGCTCTAAAGCAGGGGCTGGGACTGTTGTTTATCTTCCTCAGCCCAGCAGACAGATGACCCGCTTCTTGGGGGTGGGAGTGAAAGATGGACCTTAGGTTTAGTAAGGTCTTCAAAAGATTGAATGAGGGACCATGTTGTGGTGCAGTGGGTAAGTTACCACTTGCAACGCCAGCATCTCATATAGGAGCACCGGTTTGTATCCCAGCTGCTCTGCTCCAGCTCCCTGAGAAGCAGCAGATGGCCCAAGAACTTGGGTCCCTGCCTACCCATGTGGGAGACCTGGATGTAGTTCCTGGCTCCTGGTTCAGCCTGGTCCAACTCTGACTCTTGGGGGCACTTGGGGAGTGAGCCAGCCAGTGAAAGATCTGTCATTCTACTTTTCAAATTTGTGAAAATAAGCCTAATGAGGGGCAGGCACTTGGCCTAGCGGTTAAGCCCTCAGAATGCCCACAACCTATACCAGAGTGCCTGGGTTTGATTCTGATCCTGATTCCATCCTTGCTGAGGTATTCTGGGAAGCAGTGGTGATGACTTAAGTACTTGCCTTCCTTGCCACCCAGTGAAAGACTTGAATTGAGTTCCTAGTTCCTGGGCACTTGGGGAGTGTACCGATGAATGGGGAACTGTCTTGAATTAAAGTAATAATAAAGGCCCAAAGAGGAGAAGGATCAGGGGCCCAGCAGGGGAAGGGTTAAGAGGCAGGGCCTTCTACAAGGGGGGAGGGGGAGCCCCACCCAGGGGAGGAGCTGATGGATTAAAAAGCAAGCAGCTTGAGAGCAGAGCTTGGGCTAGGGCTTCCCTGGTATGCAGTGCCAGCTCCAGGTAAGTGCTCCTTCTCTGGGTGTCTGCTTATTGGTCTGACTGGAACCTGCTGCTTCATCATGTTACTCTGGCTTTTTAAACTCTGGCTCTGGGTTCCTAAGAGATCTCAACCTATCCTAGCTTTGCAGGGGCCTCTTTGGGCCAGTCCCCTTACTCTAAACCATTTGGATTGTGCCTGAACAGAGAATCAAGGAGATGCTGGCCCAGGGGGGAGCTGTGGAGCAGGGAAAAGGGTGGGGGTGGGGGGTTCTCTCCGCAGCTCCTGGCTCTCCCTGCCCACAGAACTCTCCATGTCAAGCTTCCTGTGTCCGCGGCAGGACCCTGGCTGGGATATCATCATATACTGTAAGTTTGAGATGAGACACTACAGTATAGATGATGTACTAGTAAGGGCACCCCCAGCTCTGGAACCTGAAGAAGACGCAAGGAAGATGCTGCAAGCCCAGAGGCTCACCACTCAGTCCATCACAGCCTGCCCACTCCCCGTGCACTTGGGAATGGCGAGGAAACCGTTACCATTACTGAGTTTAGTAATGGTAACGGTTCTCTTGCTGTACCCAGAAAATGTGCCAGGAAGAGCACTCAAGATTCTGGAGCAGAATACTGGGAGGGAGGGACACTCCAGCTCCTAAAAAGGAGGTGGGGTAAGGAAGATGGGTTTATTTTCTCTTTCCTGTTCTAAAAAAAATAAAGATGATAACCACAATGCTTATTTTATTTTATTAGCATCTGAGACTGGGGAGTGGAAGGGGTAGGAGGGATCACAGACTTGGGGAGCAGGTGGGAGGTGCTGTTTCACCTTCCATGGCTTCCTGGTGGAAATACGGAGTGGGGAAGAGCGATCTGGGAGAAACTATGGGCAGGGTGGCACGCTCCCATGAAGGGGCCAACTTCTGAGACCAAAGTAGCTGTGGCCCCAGGCAGAGAAGCGACTTGGGATGTGAGCTAAGGTAGGTTCCTTCCTCCAGGAGACTGGCTGGGCAGGGGCTGTGCAGTGCCCATGCCCCTCATCAGTTTTTGTGGGCCCTGAGGCAGGGACAGTGCTGGTCAATGACCTCCGTTAGCAGCTTGAGCTGGGATGCCCTGGGAGAGGCAGCAGGGAGCTCCTCATGTGAGGAGCTTCACAGACAGGCGTATCTGAACGTCACAGAGGAAGATGTTCATGAGGTCACGGCCCACCTCCTGTGCAATCTGGGAGATTACCTGGCCCTTCTGACCAATCAGGATCCTCTGCAGGCAGGTCAAAGAGAGGGACACAGTCTTGTTGGCAGGGTTCCAGGTGGAGGGTGGGGAGGAACCCCCTCCCTAACACAGTCTTGGTCCCTCCCCTGAGCCTGGCTGCACTTACCACATGAGACTCTTTAGGCACCAGAAGTTTCTGTAGAATCACCAGTTCCCCACATGGTCCTTCCTCCCACACCACTGTCTTCTGCACAGGGAGACATCATGACAATCAGCCCATCCCCTTGCCTCTCTGGTACCAAGCTGTGCTGCTCTGGGTGTATGCCTGGCACAGAGGCCCATAGATCCCTTCCCTCTGCCTGCACCTGCTGCACATTGTAGGGCACCTCCTGGGGCAGGTACTCCAGGAGCTTCGCTCGGATGACGTTGGCACAGATCTCTTCAGGTGTCTGGCTAGTGAGGACTCTGCTGTGGAACTCCCAAGGCCCGGGCTGAGCCTTTGCCAGGAGGTACTGCTGTGGGCACAGAGAGAACAGAAGGGTATCTCATCCCAGCCAGGACTTTCCTACTCACAGTTGTTTCCAGGAGAAAATCTGAGGCCTGTCTTCACATGGTGAAAACCAAGAGCCAGGCTACAGCCAAGGCTAACTGACCTTAAGTGTTCTAACATCCTCCTGGCTTAGGGCTGACAACATGAAGATGTCCTGGAAGTGGGGCCAGCCAGTCACCCGAGCGATTCCTGCAGACTGTGTGTTTGAGTCCTTAGCTACTGGGCTGGGATGATGGGAACCGGGCTTTGAGCGAAAGGCTTGCTTCATCTGGATCTTCTTGCCATTTACTACACCTTCAGTGAGGGCTGCTGTGAGCTCCAGGAGAACTGACTTCTGCTTCAGGCAATCGACCTGGGCATGGGGATGAGCAAAGGGTGGAAGGTCAGCAAGAGAGGTGTCTTGGAGGGAGCCAGACCCCTCCCTCAGGTGGGCAGTGCCTACCTTGTTCATGACAAGGATGCTGGGGACCTGGGCAAACTGGGTCAAGCACTGGACTATCTGGGGGCTGAGCTGGTTCCGAGTCCACTTGTCTGAGACATCCACAAGAACTACCACTAGAAGATGGCATGGTAGGCAGAAGGACAAGGATGTGAACACTCTTCCTCTTGCTACCACAAAAACTCATGGTTTAGTCTCTGGCCATCCCCCTTCCCCAAACTACCAGGAATAAAAAGCCGTTAAAGTGGGCTTCATAATCCCATCCTAAGCCTAACCAAGATCAGCAGATTCCATGCTCTTCCATGGATCTTCCAACAAAGAGGGCTCCAGTTGGTGCCTATGGAACAGACATAAAGCAGTAAAGAATCTATTAGCCGATGCACTGCTAATGAGGGATGGGATGGGATGGGACATAATGAGGAGGTTTTCCAGCCCCTATGATGGACTCTCCCCACCCCCTCTTCAATCCCTTCCCCTCTACCACCTCTTCCCACAGCCACTACCTCTTCTGTTTTACAGGACTGATGATGCCAGGTGTGTCAAGTAGAATCTAAACAGAAAAAACAGATACTCAGAGCCAGGAGAAAAGATTAGACTAAGGTGTAGGGGAGAGAAGCCACCCTTGATGTCAGAAGCCGCCTTCCCTTCTGGGCCAAGCTGTTACTGGCTTTAAATATTCACCTTTCAGCTTTGTTTTAATCCCAGAGGGGACATAGGAGGAAGAAGCTGACTGTGACTACATGGGAGGTTAGAAAGCAGTAAAGAGGAATGAGACCTTATGGACTAGATGCCAAAGAGGGACAGACAGAGACACAACTGCAGAGGCCTAAAGGAAGAGACCCCCCCTTCCCTCAGGTAAGTGAATCTAAGCAACATTTCCTTCAAGCCTAGTGGTAAGGGAGACCCTCTTAGAATTACCCTCCATCCTGTTTCCAGAACTTCCTTTGTAGGTACCTACCACCTGGGTCTCCTTCTCTGTAATGACCCCCAGAGCTTGACATCGAGTGGTGTGCACCTTCTTGGAGACAGGGAACACCTGTCAGGAACAAACAAGTCCCAGTGAGATTCTAGATTCCCATTAGGACCATACATGAAGGAAATTACAGACAAAAAGGGGGATGTGTGTCAAGGGTGCAGCATACTTTTCGGCCCAGCAGCTGGTTGGAGAGTGTTGACTTCCCTGCATTTGGGGCTCCAAGGATGACTACTCGTAGGACCCGGGGATTCTCAGGCATGTCAGGGGGATGGACCAAGAGGAGATCTTGCTCACCTGTGTGTGGGTAAGGAGAGGAGAGAGACACAGTGGAATCTGGATTCCTGTCAGGTGCTCAGTCCTGCCCACTCACAAAGGAAGCAGGGATGCAAGATAGTGCACCAAGCTGAAGCTACTTAGACCTAAAACTGAGACTTAGGTTAGCCCTTAATTTGCTTATGGGACTATACAACGTTTTCTAACCTCTCCAAGACCCTTAGTTTTCTCATATGTAAAGTGGAGTTGATATTAACAGTACCAATTTAACTATAACTTCCCTTTACAATTGGCAATTATGTAAAACCATTCAGCACAACTAGCGCTTAGCATACTCAATTACTGCAGGTAATTATACTATGCAGCTGTGCCTGGGAAAGGTATGTGCATGTATAAAAGTACAGACTGACTAGATAAAATCAGAAATTCCAGCCGGCGCCGCGGCTCACTAGGCTAATCCTCCACCTAGCGGTGCCGGATTCTGTCCCGGTTGCCCCTCTTCCAGGCCAGCTCTCTGCTCTGGCCTGGGAAGGCAGTGGAGGATGGTCCAAGTGCTTGGGCCCTGCACCCCATGGGAGACCAGGAGAAGCACCTGGCTCCTGGCTTCGGATCAGCGCGGTGCACCGGCCGCAGTGCGCCAGCCGTGGCGGCTATTGGAGGGGTGAACCAACGGCAAAGGAAGACCTTTCTCTCTGTCTCTCTCTCTCACTATCCACTCTGTCAAAAAAAAAAAAAAAAATCAGAAATTCCTCCAGCTCTGACCATCTCGCCTTGCTAAGAGTGTCTGAAGGCTCTACAAACTTCCTCAGTCTATCTGTATTAGCTTCTTTTTTTTTTTTTTTTTTTTTTTTTTTGACAGGCAGAGTGGACAGTGAGAGAGAGACAGAGAGAGAAAGGTCTTCCTTTGCCGTTGGTTCACCCTCCAATGGCCGCCGCTGCAGCCGGCGCACCGCGCTGATCCGATGGCAGGAGCCAGGAGCCAGGTGCTTTTCCTGGTCTCCCATGGGGTGCAGGGCCCAAGCACCTGGGCCATCCTCCACTGCACTCCCTGGCCACAGCAGAGAGCTGGCCTGGAAGAGGGGCAACCGGGACAGAATCCGGCGCCCCAACCGGGACTAGAACCCGGTGTGCCGGCGCCGCAAGGCGGAGGATTAGCCTAGTGAGCCACGGCACCGGCCCTGTCTGTATTAGCTTCTTGACACTGCATTGCACTTGCCGATTTAGGTCTCCAGACTCCCCACCAGACTCCAGTCTCTGCTAACTGAAGAATAAAGCGCGCTATTTCCCAAGTGTAACTCAATGTCTTGACAAGTCGGTAGGACTTAGCGTGCATATATTGGATTGTTTTCCGCGTGTGTCTGTGGCTCTTCAATCTCACACTCTTTGCATTTCTGATCATGACCAGGTCGGTTCCCTCTCCCTTCCAAACTGTTAGAATATAGTATCTTCAGGGCCGGCGCCGTGGCTCACTTGGTTAATCCTCCGCCCGATGCGCTGGTATCCCACGTGGGCACCGGGTTCTAGTCCTGGTTGCTCCTCTTCCAGTCCATCTCTCTGCTGTGGCCCGGGAAGGCAGCGAAGGATGGCGCAAGTACTTGGGCCCTACTCCCGAATGGGAGACCAGGAGGAAGCACCGGGCTCCTGTCGGCGCAGCGCCGGCGGTAGCGGCCATTTGGGGGGTGAACCAATGGAAGGAAGACCTTTCTCTCTATTTGTCTCTATATATATATGTATGTATATAGTATTTCTCTGCTAGGAGATCCCTGGGAGCTCTCAGGGTGTCAAAATAGCTATCTTTAAAATAGGATCAAAGGCTGGCACCGCGGGTTCTATCCCGGTTAGGGCGCCGGGTCTGTCCCGGTTGCTCCTCTTCCAGTCCAGCTCTCTGCTGTGGCCCGGGAAGGCAGTGAAGGATGGCCCAAGTGCTTGGGCCCTGCACCCGCATGCGAGACCAGGAGGAAGCACCTGGCTCCTGGCTTCGGATCGGCACAGCGCGCCGGCTGTAGCGGCCATTTGGGGGGGGGGGGTGTGAACCAACGGAAAGGAAGACCTTTCTCTGTCTCTCTCTCTAACTGACAAGAAAAAAAAAAAAAAGGATAAAAGACTATATCCCCTGATACAGAACTTTCAGTACTAAAACCGTGTCAGTCCCGGGAACACCTATCTGGACCCTTTACCTCTGTGCATGGAAACGGCGGGTACGAAAGGAGTCAGCGAACTGTCAGGCTGAGGGAATCCGAGTAAGTGGTCCAGAGCTGAGACCTGGCCATAACGGCGAGAGTCCGGGGCCAGGCGGCGACCACAGGAAGCCGTACCCACGGCACAGGACACGCCCCTCCGTTGACGGCCTGCTACTAGTAAGGGTAAGGGGGTCATCCACCCCCTCGCAGCGTTGGGGATCGGCCGCCAGAGCCCTAAAACGGCTCGAACAAGCTCAACCCCACGCCAGCTGGAGGCAGCCATTACAACCGCAATGCACCCTGGGAGCCGACCTGGAGGGCATCTGTGATTGGACAAAACGGCCGACAAACTAGCGAGTAGAAAAGAGCTAGAGCGGCCCAAACAAAGCGGAGACTTACGGGATGTCGGAGGTAGTAGGAAGAAGAAAGGCTTTGGAGAACCGCGGAGGCTAAGGAAAGGGAAACGTGTGTGGAATTTAGAGTCTGTGAGCGTGAGAATCGTTTAGGATTTCCTAAGAACAGTGGGAGGCCACGAGGCCAAACAGGCAGAAATTGTCCTCCTGGCGCCGAGGGAGCGGCTGTGCGCGTGCGTCTGTCTCCGTTAAGGTTGTTTTTAAGTTCTGTCGTGGCTCAGGCCTGTGGGATTCCCTCCCAGTCCCGCTTCGGCTTGTCCTTTTGGGCGGCGGTGGCCCCTAGCAGTTTGCACCTTTGCTTTGTGCTCGCCTCTTGCAAGTGGGCCCTGGATCGGTGTTCGGATGAGCAGCCGATCCGGATGTGCCACCTGTAGACATCGGCTGCTCTGCTGTGGAGAAAGAACAGGGGTCGGCTTAGCCACCTGGAATCTGCCGGTCTGTTCTAGGAAGTCTGAGGATCTCATTCAATGTACTCTGACCTATTTGTGGCTTCGTGCTCTCTTCAACGTTTAAAGCCTCTTGAAACAGATCAATCTTGCGGGGATTGGGAGGATGAGAATGTAATAAGCATCTACTATGTGTAGACCCTGTCCATATGCTGGAGAACCATCCATGAACAATTTGAACAAAATTTCCACCGTAGAACTTGCATCCTGGTGTCTTCAGACCGGATCGGCTCAGCTCCGGATGTTGCGGCCATTTGGGGAGTGCACTACGGGATAGAAGACCTCTCTCTCTCTCTGTCTGTCTGTCTCTCTCTGTGCCTTTGCCTGTATCTAACTCTGCCTTTAAAATAAACAAATCTTAGGAAGGAAGGAAGGGAGGGATGGAGGGAGGGACATTAGTGACCTGACAGGGAGTTTGAGTACAGTGGTTTCAGTGGAAGCCTAAATGGATTGGGTTTAAGAGAGAATGAGGCCGGCACCCGGCACCCCAGGTTCTAGTCCCAGTCGGGGCGCCGGATTCTGTCCCGGTTGCCCCTCTTCCAGGCCAGCTCTCTGCTGTGGCCCGGGAGGGCAGTGGAGGATGGCCCAAGTCCTTGGGCCCTGCACCCCATGGGAGACCAGGAGAAGCACCTGGCTTCTGGCTTCGGATCAGCGCGATGAGCCGGCCGCGGTGGCCATTGGAGGGTGAACCAACAGCAAAAGGAAGACTTTCTCTCTCACTATCCACTCTGCCTGTCAAAAAAAAAAAAAAAAAAAGAAAAAGAAAAAGAGAGAGAGAGAAAGAATGAGAGGAGAGTAATTTTATTGTAGTTATAATACATAACCTATATTCCTCTTCCCAGGGTAAAAGAACAAAAAGAGGTAATAGAAGAGCAGGAGAGGACTGTGGGGTTAAGAGAAGCTTTTTTTTTTTTTTTTTTTTTTTGAGATGGAACATTGTTTGCTTGTGGCAATGACCCGATAGATGCGGAGGTTGGTAACATGGAACAGAGAGGGGAGAATTTTGAAGGGTGGACAGAAGCAACTGGCGAGGCTGCTGTTGTAGGAATGGAGGATCAGAGGGTCTCTGAATGACACAGAACTGACAGAGCCAAATGTACTCATGGTTTACAAATGGCGCCAGGCTCCAGCTTTCAGGCTGCTTTCTCTCCTTTTTGGAACATGATATTCTGAATGTTCTTTGGGCATATGGGTGCCCAGAGAACAAGATGCCATTAAATATGGAGGACAGCCAGCACTCAGAAAAATATGAAGCTCAGACAGTGAGGTGAAATGCCATTTCAAGTGTGATTTGCCTGAAGGGAAAATTTCAGGCTAAACAATAAGTAGATGAAGAGCTTAATTATATAAATGAAAAATCATACAAGGGATGCAGGCTAAGTACTGTTGTGCGAGCAACAGAAAATATTGGCAAAATGCCAGGGATGACACGAAAAATTGAGGGAAATGAGTCAAAATGCCTTTTTAAATTCTCAGGAATTTCCCCACAAAGGATAACAAGGGGGAATTTTTTTATTTTGTGAGGAAAGGATAATCAATTGAAACATGACATAAACGTATGGGTTCCTATACACTACTATTTGTTAGCTGTGTGAATTTGGAAAAGTTTTTTTTTTGGTTTGTTTGTTTTTGTTTTTTTTTTTAAGATTTATTTGAAAGGCAAAGTTACAGACAGGCAGAGGCAGAAAGAGAAAGAGAAGTGTTCCATCTATTGGTTCACTCCCAAATTGGCCACAATGGCCAGAGCTGTGCTGATCTGAAGCCAGGAACCTGGACCTTCTTCCAGGTCTCCCATGCAGGTGCAGGAGCACAAGGACTTGGGCCATCTCCTACTGCTTCCCTAGGCCATAGCAGAGAGTTGGATCAGAAGTGGAGCAGCCAGGACTCAAACTGGTGCCCATTTGGGATGCTGGCACTGCAGGCAGAGGCTTTACCTGCTATGCCACAGTGCTGGCCCCAGGCCATAGCAGAGATGGATGGGAAGTGGAGTAGCTCGTTTGTCTGTTTGTTTAAAAGTCAGAGTTACACACAGAGAGAAGGAGAGGTAGAGAAAGAGAGAGAGGTCTTCCACCTGCTGGTTCACTCCCCAGGTGGCTGCAACGGCTGAAGCTGTGCCGATATGAAGCCAGGAGCTTCTTCCAGGTCTCCCACATGGGTGCAGGAGCCCAAGGACATAGGCCATCTTCTACTGCTGGATTGGAAGTGGAGCAGCCAGGACTCGAACTGGTGCCCATACAGGATGCCGGCACTGCAGGCTGCAGCTTACCTCTATGCCACGGTGCCAGCCCTGTACTCCAGTTCTTGACTCTAGCTTCCTCCTCGTGAGACCATGGGAGGCAGTGCTGATGGCTTTACCCACTATGCCACAGCGCTGGCCCCAGAACAGCTGGTTCTTGAACTGGCACCCATATAGTGTGGTGGCACTGCAGGTGGGTGCCTCTGCCCATTACACCACAGCGCAGCCCCCACCCCCTTTTAAAATTTACTTATTTGAAGGGCAGAATTACAGAGACAGAGAGAGAGATCTCCCAATGGCTGGTTCACTTTCCAAAAGAATGCAGCAGCTAGGACTGGACCAGGCTGAAGCCAGGAGCCAGGAATTCCATCCAAGTCTACTAAGTCGGTGGCAGGGGTCCAAGTACCTGGGCCATCTTCTGCTGCTTTCTTGGGCACATTAGCAGGGAGCTGGCTCAGAAGTAGAGCAGCTAGGACTCAAAGCAGTGCTCATATTGGATGCTGGCATTGCAAGCAGCAGCTTAACTCACTGTGCTACAATGCTGGCTCCTAGAAAAGTAATTTAAACTCTCCTATGTGTGTCAATTTTCCATAAAATGAAGATGATCATAATCATATCTATCTAATGTATATTCATAACAGTGTAGGCTCTCAATGTTCATGGAATTTGGTCCATGAATTATCTTTTGTGTATACAATTTCTGCATGCACTATGTTTCTTTCAAAAGCATTTATTTAAAAAATGCTTAATCTCTCATTTTTTGTTTTCAAAAAACAAAACTTGCCTGACCCCAAATTCTATTCCAACTAAATGTCACTTTATCTTTCTTGCTAGAATAACAAGCATGCTGTAGGGAGAAGCAGAGGGATTCCAGAGATTTAAAGGGATAGAGACAGAAGGATTTCATACATAAAACCCTCCAGTGGCCTCCTGTTGCAACTAGATTAATCCAAAACCCTTATATGGCTTGTATACACTGGAGGCTTCAGCCATACTCATTCTTTCTATCCTTGAATATACCAAGATCATTTCTGCATTAGGACCTTTACACCTGCTATGTCTGCCTCCTGTTTACTTCCAAATCTGCTCTCTGTTCCCTATTCAGGTCTCAGCTCAACTATCACTTCCTCAGAAAGGCTTTTCACGGTGTTTATTGCTACCTGAAATGATCCTAGATTCAGCAATTGGTGTAGGGGGTTAAAATGCCCCTTAGGCCAATGTTGTGGCATGCCAGGTTAAGCTGTATATGGCCATGTCAACATCCCATATTAGAGTGATGGTTTGAATTCTAGCTGCTCAGCTTTTAATTCTGCTCCCTACTAATGTGTCTGGGAAACAGCAGGTAATAGCCCAAGGGATTGGGCCCCTGCCACACATGGGGAAGACCCTGATGGTGTTCCAGGTTTCTGGCTTTGGCTTGGCCCAGCTTTAGCAGTTGGTACCTTATGGGGAATGAACCAGCAGATGGATGACTTCTCTCTCTCACACATACTCTCTTTCTGTCACTCTACCTTTCAAACAAACAAATCTTAAAAAAGTGCCCCTTAGGCCTGCATCTTATGTTGGACGTCTTGGTTCAGGTCCTGGCTCTGCCTTCTGGTGCTGCTTCCTGCTGATGCACACCCCAGGATGCAGCAGGTGCTTGCTAAGGTAGTTGGGTCCCTGCCACCTGCTTGGGAGACTTGGATTGAGTTTGCGGCTTCTGGCTTCAGCCCTTATGGCCTAACCCTGGCTGTTGTGGGTTTTGGGGAATAAACAGAAGATTCTCTCTCTCTCTCTCTCTCTCTCTCTCTCTCTCTCTCTCACACACACACACACACACACACACCTCTTGCCTTTCAGATAAATAATTTTTGAGGAGATCCTGTTTAGCAAATATCTGATATGCTGAAAGTGGGGTCTTCCTGATTTTGATGGCCCCAGTCTGACCAAGTCTGACCCCATAGCTTCACTGACCTCAGAATAGAGTACAAAGTAATTAACTGGCTGTGGTTTACATCTCTAGTTGCAAAGCTTGTCACTGTTCTTTCCAATCTCAACTGAATTTCTTTCAGACCCCCAATTGCCTAATATTGTTTGTCACTTCCAGGCCTTCATATGTGCTCTTCCTTCCATATCTGGCTAAATCCTCTCTTAGAACCTTGTATCTTCTTCTTTTTCTTTCTTTTTTTTTTTTTAATTTGAAAGAGTTAGAGAGCTAGAAACAGAGAGAGAGAGGTCTTTCATCCACTGGTTCACTCCCCAAGTAGCCGCAATGGCTGGAGCTGAGCCAATCCAAAGCCAGGAGCCAGGTCTCCCACGTGGATGCAGGGGCCCAAGGAGTTGGGCCATCCTCTGCTGCTTTCCCAGGCACATTAGTAGGGAGCTGGATTGGAAGTGGAGTAGCTGGGACTCGAACCAGCGCCCATAAGGGATGCTGGCGCTGCAGGCCAGGGCTTAACACACTATGCCATAACACCAGCCCCCCTTGTATCCTCTTATGACAAGGCAGATTATAATACAATGATTAAGTATACAAAGTATAAAGTTTTAAAAAATTATTTATGGAGAGGCAGAGGAGATGGAGTTGGGGAGGGGAGAGAGAGATATCTCCCATCTGCTGGTATGTCTCTCCAAATGTCTGCATCTGGAGCTGGGAGCCTGGAATTAAATCCATGTCTCACACATTGCCTTTTAGGGTCGGCTTTGACTCTAAGCTGAAATCAACAGCCAGAGCCAGAAATTGAACTCAGATGCTCTAATATGGGATGCAGCCATCTTAGCCTCTAGGCCAAGTGCCTACTCCATACAGATTATAGAACCAGAAACCCTGTGTTTGATTCTCAGCCTCATTATTTACTATATGACCCTGAGCAAGTAATTTCTAATTCAGTTTCCTCACCTACAAAATAGGGATAATGACAGCACCCTCATGATGATTGAGATAATTGATACATTGTAAATGCTTGGTAGATAGTGAGTGTTCTGTGTTTGGTGTTATTTTGTATGTCCCCTGCTAGACTACAAGATCTTTGAGGACAGGGCCTGTGTGTTCACTGCTGTATTTCCTGCACCTAGAACAGCGTCTGGCCCATAATAGAGACCCAACTAGGGCTGGCGCTGTGATGTAGCAGGTTAAAGCCCTGGGCTGCCATGCTGGCACCTGGTAAGGGTGCTGGTCCTAGCCCTGGCTGCTCCACTTCCAATCCAGCTCCTTGCTATGGCTTGGAAAAGCAGTGGAAGATGGCACAAGTGCTAGGGCCCTTGCATCGGCGTGGGAGACCTGGAAGAAGCTCTGGGCTCCTGGCTTCAGATCGGCTTGGCTCAGGCCATTGTGGCCATTTGGGGAGTGAACCAGTAGATAGAAGACTCTCTGTGTCTCTACCTCTCTCTCTGTAACTCTTTCAAAAAAAAAATATATATATCTATTTTAAAAAAGAGACCCAGTTGATTTAAAAAAAAGATTTATTTATTTATTTATTTGAAAGAGTGACAGAGAGGCAGGGGCAGGGGGAGAGAGAGAGAGAGAGAGAGAGAGAGAGATCTTTCATCTGCTGATTCACTCTCCTGTTGGCATCAACAGCCGAAGCTGTGCCGATCCAAAGCCAGGAGCCAGGAGCTTTCTCCAGGCCTCCCAGGACTTGGGCCATCTCCCACTGCTTTCCCAGGCCATAACAGAGAGCCGGATTGGAAGTGAAGCATCCGGGACTTGAACCAGCACCCATATGGGATGCCAGCCCTGCAGGTGGCGGCTCTACCTGTTATGCCACAGTGCCGGCCCCAAGACCCAGTTGATTTTTAACCAATGACGGAATGAATCATCTCTTTCTCTGGATTGGCTCTCTCCTTGTAGTAGCAACATGGCTGCAGCAAATTCAGGAATTATACATCCAGCTGCAGTGGGAAAGACAAGATTTTCCCAGGATCAGATTTCTCCTTGTGCCTTTTGGCTCTATCTAGGCTATGTGTCCACGCCAGAGACAATCACTGTAGCTCAGGAAATGTTACGTACATATTAAATGATAGGCTTGGGTTAGTGCTACATGCCTGGAGTGAGCCTGAGGATGGAGCAGGGTTGGTTCTCTGAATGACTCACTGGACATAATAAATAAATGTTTAGTGGGGCAAAAAAAAAACCTCATTATTCTGCCCATGGTAAAAAATTCAAGTAGGCCCAGCATAGTTCAAATATAGGAAGATTTACTCTTGTTATGTGCGTTCCAGCAGGGCACCAGCAGCAGTTAGGAAGGCACAGTTCCCTAATACGTCAGGGTTAACTATGGTCTTCTTTTTAGGCGTCCATTCTTCCTGGCTCTGCAGTTGACCTGTGGTATCGAATGTGTTCTCTTACCAAATGGTAATACTTTTACAGTTAACTACAACTCTTCTGAGCCAGGAGTAAGAGACTGATCCTGGTTGTTACCCACAGGATGTCCTGCCTTCCTACCATGCTTCTATTAGCTCTTGCCTTTTTTTCCTCTTTTTTTAATCTTAAGATAGGCCTACAGAAGAAAAAAAAGTTCTGGCTAGGTGGGAGGGAGGGCATACATTGGGTCTGCATCTTATGTAGAGTTGCTTCTCCAGTGTCTGCATTAGATGCAATGTACAGGCAGCATATGGTGAAAATTGCAAACATAGGGCCGGCATTGTGGTACAGTGGGTTAATCCACTACCTACAGTGCTGGCATCCCATACAAGCACTGGTTCAATTCCTGGCTGCTCTACTTTGAATCCAGCTCCCTGTTAATGTGCCTGGGAAAGCAGAGTATGGTCCAAGTCCTTGGGCTTTTGCTACCTACATGGGAGACCCAGATGGAGTTCCAGGCTCCTGGCTTCCACTTGGCCCAGCTCTAGCAGTTGTAACCATTTAGGGAATTAACCTACAGATGGAATCTGTCTCTAACTCTGCTTGTCAATTAAATAATAAATAAGTCTTAAAAATAAAATTACAAATATCTGATAAGAAAGAGTCCTTAGACTCTTACGTGCTTCTCTGAGAAGGTGTCGGGGAGTGACTTTTTTGTTTTCTCAAAAGATTTATTTATTTATTTATTTGAAAGGCAGAGTTATAGAGAAAGGGGAGACAAAGAAAGGAAGATCCTTCATCCACTGGCTCACTCCTGAAATGGCCACAATGGCCAGGGCTGGGCCAGGCCAAAGCTAGGAGCCAAGAGCTTCTTCCAGATCTCTCACATGGGTGCAAGAGCCCAAGCACTTGGGCATCCTCTATTGCCTTCCCAGGCACTTTAACAGGGAGCTGGATTGCAAATGGAGCAGCAAAGGCCTTGAACTGGCACCCATATGGGATGCTGGGTCACAGGTAGTGGCTTAACTTGCTACATTACAATGTCAGCCCCTCTTTCTTTTCTTTCCTTTCCTTTTCTTTCTTTCTTTCTTTCCTTCTTTCCTTCTTTCCTTCTTTCTTTCTTTTTGACAGGCAGAGTTAGACAGTGAGAGAGAGAGACAGAGAGAAAGGTCTTCCTTCCGTTGGTTCACCCTACAAATGGCCGCTACGGCTGGCACGCTGTGCTGATCCGAAGCCAGGAGCCAGGTGCTTCTTCTGGTCTCCCATGCGGGTGCAGGGCCCAAGGACTTCGGCCATCCTCCACTGCCTTCCCGGGCCACAGCAGAGAGCTGGACAGGAAGAGGAGCAACTAGGACAGAATCCGGCGCCCCAACCAGGACTAGAACCCAGGGTGCCGGCGCTGCAGGTGGAGGTTTAGCCAAGTGAGCCACGGCGCCGACCCCCTTTATTTCTTAATGGCTTGAGAACCCCATTATATGCACCTGTATATTTCTTCCTGCCTCCTTTCACAAAAAAAATATTAGTCACGAGCAGTCTCTATTATCTCTAACGTCTCTGTGAAATACCATTTTCGCATTCTCAACCTTTACTCAGAGGTTATTTTTGCTTCTTTACAAAATGAAGAAAATGTCCATTAATCTTAGTCTAGGAGTTAAAAGATTCATATCAGATCCTGGAATCAGGAATCATTTTTGTATAGAGTATAAAACATCCTTACATCCTTTTTTTAAAAACAAAAATTTATTTACTTATTCCAAAGGCAGAGAGAGACAAAGATCTTCCATTTGCTTCTTCACTCCCCAAATGCTTGCAACAGCCAGGGCTTTTTTATGCCAAATCCAAGACCACTCAATCCAGGTCTAGGTACTGGATCCCTCATCTGCTGCCTCCCAGGGTACACGTTAGCAGTAAGCTGAGCTGGGATTCCAACCAGGCGCTCTGATATAGAATGCAAATGTTCCAAGTAATCTCTCAAGTGCTGTGCCAAGTGCCCACTCCTTAACATCTTTCTCTGAAAGAAAATAGCTTCTCTCCTCCTTCCCTCCCCTATTCCTTTCTGTCCAAACTTGGTAGATGGGAGGCCAAGCCTGGAGATAACATGAAAATGATGTCAGTGGTATCCTTAATCTTGTACCTGCTTTTCCCTTTGGTGGCAGTGCATTGCATTGCCAGCTCCTTTCAAGTCTGTAATGTTGAAATACCAGGACTTGATCGAGCTTGGTACCTTGTTATACCATAGCAGCACCGTGGTTTTGGGGCTGCAAGTTTGGTCTCACTGGGCTAAAGATCTGATTTTCACAGCCAGTTTACAAATGGCCAGCCTCCATAGTGAGAGCTGGAGCTATAGGGGGACTACTCTGCTGCAAATTCCTTGACGGGCCATATAGGATTTCTAGGACATTTCCATCCAATAAACAGCACGAACATGAAAAATATGTCCTCAACTTAGCAGTGTCCCTGTGCATTCAAGGTGAAGTCACCACCTTAACAAAGTCCCTAGGGCTTCCCAGCACCTCCTGACCAGTAGTGTTTTCTGGAATGTCAAAGTTCCCAATTACATAAATACTCTTAATGCATTCTAGACGCGATGGTCTTCTTGAAAGAAACTCAAATTTATTATCAGTGGTCGCCTTGGAGCACCTGAATTCACGCCTTAAAGGCAAGCAGGATCCAGAATGTTGGAAACACCATTAAATCTGTGGTCTCTTACAGCAAGTACGGCCCAAGAATTTAGTAACCTAGGAAAGGCACTCAGAAGCCTCAAACCCCTAGGCAGAGGTCAAATTCCCTAGGCCTAATGAGTATTCATTGCCAGCGGCCATGTCCACCTGACTCAGAGATCCAGGCCATCAGGCACTGAGGAAGACGCTCCCTGCGCGAGGTGCGCAGGCGCGGGCGGCCCAAGAGGGCCCCGACGCTCGAGGCTGCGCAGGCGCAGGAGCAGCTCCCGGCGAGTCCCGACGGCGGCTGCGGTGACTGAGAGGGGCCGGGGCGTGGAGCTGCGGTGGTGGCGGCGGGCGGCAACGGAGCAGCCATGAGGGCCGGGCCCAGTCACCGACAGTGAGTGTGATGGAAGGGAGTAGGCGACAGCGGGGAAGGAGGGTTGTCTGGCGGAAGGATACCACGATGTGGGGGAATGAACTCTGCCTGTCGGGGACTGAGGGGTGTGGGGGAGGGACAGTTTGAGGTGGGAATTTGGGGCACGGGTGGCCATATCGGAGGCTCCGGAGCTGGGTCCCTTGTGGAGGGAAGGAGTTGCGCGCTGTGGAGTGAAAGCAAGTCACGGCAGGGCCAGTGTCTTGAGCTCCCTCGTTTGTCATCATCCCTTCCCCCAGGAGCTTTCGGTCGCCTCTCCCTTTCCGCTTCTTTCAGAGAATGGTCGCGGGGGGTGGTGGTGGTGGTGGAGGAGGATGAAAGCCCAGCTGCAGCTGAAGAATCCAGCTCTGAACCAGGCAGGGAAGGGCCGGTCGCCCGGAGTTAGCTGGGCTACTCTGGGCAAAGGATCGAACTCAGGAGCCCTGTGTTTGAAGCCCGGAGCAGTCTGGGCAAAGAGCTAGGGGCTTGCAGTCAGACAGGTTCGAAACCAAGTCCAGTGCTGATAAAGCTGATAGATAACCTTGGGCAGGCCCCACTTAGCCTTTCTGCACCTTTGGAAGATGTGCTTCAAACCAGCTATTGGCAGTCAGTATGCTTGTGATTGAGACTGTTGATGATTTAGTGCTGATGCTAATATATCACCAAGATTATTCCTGGATTTTACTCTTTTTTTTAAAGGTTTATTGTATTTATTTGAAAAGTAAAGTTATAGAGGAAGAGAAAAGGAGATCTTCCATCCATTGGTTCACTCTCCAAATGGCTGCAACAGTCTAGGGGAAAGAGGACCATGCCTAAACCAGGAGCTTCTTCGGGGCCTCCCACGTGGGTACAGGGGGCCAAACACTTGAGCCATCCTCTTTTGGCTTTCCCAGGCGCATTAGCAGGGAGCTGAATGGGAAGTGGAGCAGCTGGGACTCCTACAAGTGCACCCATTTGGGATGCTGGCGTGGCAGGCGAAGGCTTTACCCGCTAAGCCACAAAGGTGGCCTCTGGATTTTACTCTTGACTGTTGTTAATGCAATGACTGATTTCTCTGTCCAGGCCCAGCCTTATTGTTTGTAAAACCTGCATAAGTTTCTTCAGTGATTTGACAAATTAGCCATCAGATTCTGTAGGAAAAATACTGTTTTATATTTGTGGGGAAAAAAAAAAAAGGAATGGCATGTAGCTGCTCATCCAAGAGGAAGGAAATGGAGAATGGAGGGCCGGTCTGTTAAATGTTTTCTGAACATAGCTCACTCAGGTTCTCTTGTAGCACAGTTGGCACTAATGTGTTTTATTATGAGTTGAGGAAACTACTTTGAGACAAGCTGGGAGGGCTGCCCAGTGAGGGGTGTACGAATGCAATTTGTTATTTTTAAATTGTAAAAAGTATTGCTTTTGCAAAGAAGTCTCTGAGTTGCCCCAGGGCCCTGTCTCTATTCTGGAGGTCAGATGAGCGTACAGCAGCTTTTCAACTTTTTTTGTTACCCTGTCTGTCTCTGGAACCTCCTGGGCAGAGTGTCTCACAGAAAAAGACAGAGCAGCTGTTCAAGAGCCCAAGGGGTGGCTGGTTCTTTTCTGAGAGGCTGGAGGGACACTCCTGAGCCTTTGTTGTTGTTGTTTTTTAGGGTACACAAAGCATTGGACAGAGTTAAACTCTGTGCTTCCAGAGAGAGAACGTGGCTTTGTAGCTGCAGCTTTTGAGAGAGGTGCGAACTCCTTTCGAAAGGACAGAAAGAAACAGATGCTTCAGCTTTGCTGGCTCTGAGAACTGGGAGCTTGAAACGGTGACGCTTTTGGAAGTTAGTGAGTGGTTCGTCTTTAGTTGACTAAAGGTAGGCAGTGGCTGCACTAGCTCTTTGAAGATACACAGATAAGGGAAGTGAATTATTTTATAGGAATGGAAGACATGACCCCTAGTTGTCATTACTTTTTCTGTCTGTAAAACATGTTTAACCTCTCTTTCCTCAAAGTGCACAGTAATGTATGATTTTAAACTTTTGAGTTCTAGTTTCACGGCAACCTTAATAAATTCCCTGTTTGTAACACTGATTATTTAGAGGAGAACATTTGTTACTGTTGTATTAAATCATTACAGTATACAAATTTATTTTTTTGTTTTGTTTTGAAGATTTATTTTTTATTTATTTGAAAGAGTTACAGAGAGAGGTAGAGTCAGAGAGAGAGAGAGAGGTCTTCCATCTGCTGGTTCACTCCCCAAATGGCTGCAATGGCCAGAGCAGAGCTAATCCAAAGCCAGGAACCAGGATCCTCTTCCAGGTTTCCCATGCAGGTGTAAGAGCCCAAGCACTTGAGCCATCCCCTACTGATTTCCCAGGCCATAACAGAGAGTTGGATCGGAAGTGGAGCAGCTGGGTCTCAAACCAGTGCCCATATGGATGCCAGCACTGCAGGTCAGGGTGTTAATCTGCTGCACCACAGTGCCGGCCCCTGCTTAGTACTTTTAATGTTGGTAGTACATTTTCTCTCTATTGGAAATTTCTAGAAGTTCAGGCAAGCTCATAAATACCACTCGTGTTATGTTATGTTAAAGTAATAGATGTTTGTTCAGCTGTGATGAGAATTTCCTGTCCTTTTCTCCTATTTTCTATGCTATTTATGGTGATTTTTATATAGTAGATGACAGTTAGCAGATGAGGACTTAACCTGGGAGAGGGAAAGGGGTGGTGAGTGCATTGAATGATTGCCTTTGTGTGAGCTGTCTGTCCGAAGTGGGAATGAGCTAGGGGATATAAAGTCTTCCAGTGATACTCTGACCTAACAAGGGCTAAAATAAAAGGAATAAGGTTTATTAACTCAAAAATGAATCAAAGTTCTTAATGCATCTCATTGCTCAGGGAAAGCTTTTTAAAAATGTTCCATTTAAAAACAAAATTTTGGTGTTTTTAATCCTATTTTTTACTAGAATATTGGTGTAAAAATAATCTTTGTTTCTTTTTTTTTTTTTTTAATTTATTTGACAGACAGCGTTAGAAAGTGAGAGAGAGACAGAGAGAAAGGTCTTCCTTCCGTTGGTTCACCCCCGAAATGGCCGCCACGGCCGGAGCTACGCCAATCCGAAGCCAGGAGCCAGGTGCTTCCTCCTGGTCTCCCAAGCGGGTGCAGGGGCCCAAGGACTTGGGCCATCCTCCACTGCCTTCCTGGGCCACAGCAGAGATTTGGACTGGAAGAGGAGCAACTGGAACAGAATCCAGCACCCCAACCGGGTCTAGAACCTGGGGTGCCAGCACCGCAGGCGGAGGATTAGCCAAGTGAGCCGCGGCGCTGGCCATAGAATAGATTTAACTCAGTGAAACTGTAGGTTACTCCTGATGATTGGAGGGTAAATGATTCAAGAGTGGATCTAGGTACTGGTGTTGTGATGCAGCAGGTTAAGAAGCCATCAGCAAAGCTGACGCCGTGGCTCAATAGGCTAATCCTCCGCCTTGCGGCGCCGGCACACCGGGTTCTAGTCCCGGTCGGGGCGCCGGATTCTGTCCCGGTTGCCCCTCTTCCAGACCAGCTCTCTGCTATGGCCAGGGAGTGCAGTGGAGGATGGCCCAAGTGCTTGGGCCCTGCACCCCATGGGAGACCAGGAGAAGCACCTGGCTCCTGCCATCGGATCAGTGTGGTGCGCCGGCTGCAGCGTGGCGGCCATTGGAGGGTGAACCAACGGTAAAGGAAGACCTTTCTCTCTGTCTCTATCTCTCTCACTGTCCACTCTGCCTGTCAAAAAAAAAAAAAAAAAAAAAAAAAAAAAAGCCATCAGCAGCGTTGGCATCGCATATGGGTGGTGGTTCAAGTCCTGGCTGCTCCGCTTCCAATCCAGCTCCCTACTAACGTGCCTGGGAAAACGATGGAGAATGGCCCAGGTGCTTGGTCCCCTGTACCCATGTGGGATACTGGAAGAAGCTCCTGACTCCTGGCTTTGGCCTGGCCCAGCCCCAGCTGTTTTGGCCATTTGGAAATGAACCAGCAGATGAAAAATCTCTGTCTTTCCTTTTTGTTCTGTAACTCTGACTTATAAATAAATAAATCTTAAAAAAAGTACAAAGATTCTCATTAAAAAAAAAAAATGAATGGGTTGGGGCCAATGCTATGATGTAAAAGGTTAAGCCTCAGCCTGCAGTGCCAGCATCCCCTATTGACACCAGTTCCTGTCCCATTGCTAATCCATCTCCCTACTAATGTGCCTGGAAAGTAGTGAAAGATGGCCCAGGTGCTTGGATCCCTGCATCCACATGGGAGACCTGGAAGAAGTTCTTGGCTTAGGCTTGGCCCATTCCTGGCCATTGCAACGATTTGGGAAGTGAACCAGCTGATGGAAGATATCTCTCCTCCCTCTCTATCTTTGTCTTTCAAATAAATATATATATATATTTTTTTTTGATAGAGTGGACAGTGAGAGAGAGAAAGATCTTCCTTTTCCGTTGGTTCACCCCACAATGGCCGCTGTGGCTGGTGCACCGCATGGATCCGAAGCCAGGAGCCAGGTTCTTTTCCTGGTCTCCCATGCGGGTGCAGGGCCCAAGGGCTTGGGCCATCCTCCATTGCACTCCTGGGTCACAGCAGAGAGCTAGACTGGAAGAGGAGCAACCGGGACAGAATCCGGTGCCCTGACCGGGACTAGAACCCGGGGTGCCAGCACCGCAGGCGGAGGATTAGCCTTCAAATAAATAAATCTTAAAAAAAAAGTGGATCTGTGGATCTATTGGGACCAGCATTGTGGTGTACATGTTCATTTTTTTTATAGATTTGTTTTGTTTTGTTTTGTTTTGACAGGCAGAGTGGACAGTGAGAGAGAGAGAGAAAGGTCTTCCTTTTGCCGTTGGTTCACCCTCCAATGGCCGCTGCGGCCGGCGCGCTGCGGCCGGCGTACCACGCTGATCCAAAGCCAGGAGCCAGGTGCTTCTCCTGGTCTCCCATGGGGTGCAGGGCCCAAGGACTTGGGCCATCCTCCACTGCACTCCCGGGCCACAGCAGAGAGCTGGCCTGGAAGAGGGGCAACCGGGACAGAATCCGGCGCCCCGACCGAGACTAGAACCCGGTGTGCTGGCGCCGCAAGGCGGAGGATTAGCCTATTGAGCCAGGGCGCCGGCCTTTTTTATAGATTTTTAAAAATTTTTATTTGAAAGGCAGAGTTACAAAGAAAGGAGGAGAGACAGAGATCTTCCATCTACTGATTCACTCTTTTTTTAAGATTTATTTATTTATTTGAAAAAATTACACAGAGAGAGAAGGAGAGGCAGAGAGAAAGATAAAGGTCTTCCATCTGCTGGTTCACTCCCCAATTGGCTGCAATGGCTGGAGCTGTGCCGATCCAAGGCCTGGAGCCAGGAGCCAGGAACCTCCTCCGGGTCTTGCCACGTGGGTGCAGGAGCTCAAGGACTTGGCCCATCTTCTGCTTTCCTAGGCCATAGCAGAGAGCTGGATCGGAAGTGGAGCAGCTGGGACTTGAACCGGCACCCATATGGGATGCTGGCACCTCAAGCGGTGGCTGTACCCGCTATGCCACAGCGCCGACCCCAACTGGTTCACTCTCAAATGGCCAGAATAGCTGGGGCTGGGCCAACCCAAAGCAAGAAGCTCAGAACTTCTTTCAAGTCTCCCATGTGGGTGCAGCGGCCCAAACACTTGGGCTGTATTCTGTTGCTTTCCCAGGAGCATTAGCAGGGAGCTGGATCAGAAATGGAGCAGCCAGGTCTCAAACTGGCGCCCATATGGGATACTAGCATTGCAAGTGGAGGCTTGACCTGCTAAAACCACAACACCTGCCGTGGCACAGCAAGTTCAGCTGCTGCCTGCTATTTCCGCTTCCCATATGTGTGCTTTACCTCCAATACAGCTTCCTGCTAATGTTCCTTGAACAGCAGTTGAAGGTGGCCTGAGTACTTGGCCACCTGCAGTCCATGTAGGAGATCGGGATGGAGTTCCTGGCTCCTGCCATTGGCCTGTCTTAGCCCTGACCATCATGACCATTTGGGGAGAGTGAACCAGTGAATGGAAGATCTCTGTCTCTTCCTTTCTCTTGTAATCTGCCTTTCAAATAAATAAAATCTTTTTTTTTTTTTTTTTAAAGACTAGATCTATGGTTCACATAGTTTTCTTATGATTAGGGTTTGCTAGTTTAGTACAGTTAGTTACCCTTAGTGATTGCTCATTAAATATTTGCTGAAAAATGATAACCAGGGGAGGGTTGTGGGTGGGAGGGACGGTATGGGGGGGAAGCCATAGTAATCCATTATTCGTACTTTGGAAACGTATATTCATTAAATAAAAGTTAAAAAAAAAAAAAAAAAAAAAAGAAAAATGATAACCAATGATCAGGAATCATCATCAGTAAACATGGGTTCAGATCTTCTGCAGCTTTATTATATATCTTTGAATATGCTCATCTAAAATGTCCATTCCTTAGGTTTTTCATCTATAAAGAAAATAAGGGGGGGTACCAGTGCTGTGGCATGATGGGTAAAGCTGTGGCCTACCCATATCCCATATGGGCACCTGTTTGAGTCCTGGCTTTACCACTTTTGATCCAGCTCCCTGTTAATGCATCTGGGAAAGCAGCAGAAAAAGGCCCAAGTGCTTGGACCCTGTACCCATGTCAGAGACCCAGATGAAGTTCCTGGATTTGACCTGGCCATTGTAGTCATTTGAGGATTGAACCAGCGGATGGAAGTTCGTTCTTTCTCTCTCTTTTCTCTCTCTCTCTCTCTCTCTCTCAGCCTCTGTACCCCCCCCCCCCCCGTAACTCTGCTTTTCAAATAAATAAATAAATCTTTAAAAAAAATGGTACTTCATGGGGTTGTTTTTAGAGTTCAGTGAGATTAATACATGAGCAATGTTTAGAATGGTGCCTCATATTTGGTAAATGCTAAATAAATAGTAATTGTTCCTAGTGTTTGCTGACTACACGTTCTTAAAACATTTTTTAAGCTTATGTATCTGAAAGGCAGACAGAGACAGATCTATCTGCTGGTTAATTCCCCAAATCCCTGCAATGGCTGAGGGTGGGCCAGTCTGAAGCCAGTGACTAGGACTCAGTCCAGGTCTCCTATGTCAGTGGCAGGGACCCAAATACTTGAGCCATCATCTGTTGTCTCCCAGGGTATGTGTAAGAAGCTAGGTCAAAAGTGGATCTGGACCCAAATGAAGGCACTTCATTGTGGGATTTGGCCATCCCATGTAGCATCTTAACCACTATGCCAGATGCGTGCCTTTTATATACTCTTTTCGTGTCTGAATCTTTGCTAGTCAAAGATGATTATGACATAGCCCCTGCCCTGTGGCAGTTCACAGCCTAGTGAAAGAAACAAATATGCAAAGTAATCACTGTAGAATGTAATGCATTGATTTCATCCAGTCTGGCGTTTCAGTGATTGTAAGGAATGTTGCTAATCAGACTGACATGCTATCAGTTATAAGAAGTATCTTTTCAGAGATTTTAAAAATGCGGGGAAAAAAAGTCTTAGAATTGGTGAAGTAGAGTAAATGACCTAGAGGAGGTACAGTTTGTTATAATAATTCATGGGCCGGCGCCGCGGCTCACTAGGCTAATCCTCCGCCTAGCGGCGCCGGCACACCGGGTTCTAGTCCCGGTCAGGGCGCCGGATTCTGTCCCGGTTGCCCCTCTTCCAGGCCAGCCCTCTGCTGTGGCCCGGGAGTGCAGTGGAGGATGGCCCAGGTGCTTGGGCCCTGCACCCCATGGGAGACCAGGAAAAGCACCTGGCTCCTGGCTCCTGCCATCGGATCAGCGCGGTGCGCCGGCCGCAGCGCGCTGGCCGCGGCAGCCATTGGAGGGTGAACCAACGGCAAAGGAAGACCTTTCTCTCTGTCTCTCTCTCTCACTGTCCACTCTGCCTGTCAAAAAAAAAAAAAAAAAAAAAAAAAAAAATTCATGAAAAGTTGGATGCAGCTGTTATCTTTCGGCATCCTATATTGGGCCTCCAGGATAGGCCCTTGTGCACAAGGAATTTAGGACATTCCTAGTAGACAGTAATGCTGAAAATGGAAGAGGAAAAGGCATTATTATTTTTTTTTAAGATTTATTTATTTGAAAGGCAGAGGTGGGGGTGAGAGGTCTTCCATCTGTTGTTTCACTCCCCAGCTGGCCACAGCTGGAGCTATGCCAATCCAAAGGCAGGAGCCAGGAGTTTCTTTCAGGTCTCCCATGTGGGTGCAGGGGCCCAAGGACTTGGGCCATTTTCTACTGCTTTCCCAGGCCATAGCAGAGAGCTAGATTGGAAGTGGAGCAGCCAGGACTTGAACTGGTGCCCATATGGGATGCCGGCACTGCAGGCGGCAGCTTTACCCGCTGTACCACAGCACTGGCTCCAAGGCATTATTGATATATACCACTGTATCAGGACAAGCAAGGGGGAAAATGAGCTAAGACTTTGGCAGAGTAATATTTTATAATGCAGCAGACCAGGGCAGGGAGGGAGCTTGGAAGGTTTTCAGAGGAAACATAAGCCTAACAGATTTGAAACTCCTAAAATATTATAGCAATTTAAAGAAATAATTCTGGGGCAGGTGCATGGCATAGCAGTAAAGTTGCTACTTGGGAGGCCTGTGTTTTATATCAGAGTACCTAGTCAAATCCCAGCTATTCCACTTTTTTTTTTTTTTTTTTTTTTTTTTTTTTAATTTTTAAGGCAGAATTACAGAGTGAGAGAGGGAGTGACAGAGACAGATCTTCCATCTGCTGGTTCACTCCCCAAGTGGCTCCAATGGCCAGGGCTGGACCAAGCTGAAGCCAGGAGCTTCTTATGGATCTCCCACGTGGATGCAGAGGCCCAAGCACTTCATCCATTTTCTGCTGCTTTTCCAGGTGCATTAACCGGGAGCTGGATTGGAAGTAGAACAGCCAGGACTCAAACCGGTACCCATATGAGATGCCAGCATTGCAGGCCATGGTTTAACCCATTATGCCACAGTGCCCCCCACCCTTTAGATTTTTTTTATTTATTTGAAAGGCAGCGTTACAGAGAGAGGGAGACAGAGGGAGCTACTATACTTCTGAACCAGCTTCCTGCTAACGTACATCCTGGGAGGCAGCAGATGATGGTCTACCATCGTGGTAGCTGATATGCTACCTATATAGGAGACCTAGATTGAGTTCTGGGCTCCTGGCTTCAGCCTCTCCCATCCCTGGCTGTTGAGGGCATTTGGGGACTGAACCAGCAGGTGGTTCTGTCTTTCTGCCTTTAAAATAAAACGAAAAAGATGATTCTAATATAACAAATTTGAGAAGTCAGAGTTGAGTGTGAGAAGTAGAGTGGCCACGAGAAGGCCTGCAGCCTCTCAGCTGACCAGAGGGGAAATATGTGTGAAGTCACTGTACTCCTGGTGAGAAGTGAGTATTTTCTTAGGGAAGTGTTTAATATCTATTTCTGTCTTTCCACTGCCTCTCAAGGTCTTGATTTTATCCTTCTGAGAGCTCCATGACTTAGAATGAAGAGGAATCCAATTTGACAGGAAAAATTCTGAATTTGCTTTATTAGAGATATATTTAATAAAAGGAGGGAAATAAGTAATCCAATTTAATAGCTAAGTAATGAAATGGTGGTTTGGTGCAGTATTGGATTATACTATTTAATAGGAAAATATGGGTCATTTAAGAAGTGGTTAAAGATTTACTTACAAGTTTTCTGGGAATTGACTAAAGCTAGTAGGGAAAAACATGAAAAATTAGGAATAGGGACTGGTGTTGTGGCACAGTAGGTTAATGTCAGCTCCCTGTATGAGTGCTGGTTCAAATCTCAGCTGCTTCACTTCCATTTCAGCTCCCTGTTAATGTGCCTGGGAAAGCAGCAGTAGATGGCCTAACAGGTTGTGCTCCTGTAACCTAAGTGGGAGAGCCAGATAGAGTTCCAGGCTTCACGTGCACCAGCAGCAAGCTGGATCAGAAGCAGAGCAGCCTGGGTTCAGTCCAGCTGGCTCTGATACTGGGATGCTGGTGTCACAAGTAGCATGTTTGGGGGCCAGTGCTGTGGCACAGCAGGTTAAAGCCCTGGCCTGAAACCTCGGCATCCCATATTGGTGCCGGTTCTAGTCCCAGCTGCTCTGATCCAGCTCTCTGCTATAGCCTGGGAAAGCAGTAGAAGTTGGTCCAAATCCTTGGGCCCCTGTACCCCTTGTTGGACACCCAGAAGAAGCTCCTGGCTCCTAGCTTCTGTGGCCTGGAAAAACAGTAGAAGATGGCTCAAGTCCTTGGGCCCCTGCACCTGCATGGGAAGACCAGGAGGTAGCTCCTGGCTCCTGGCTTTGGATCGGTGCAGCTCCAGCCATTGGGGCCAACTGGGGAATAAACTAGCAGATGGGAGACACCTCTCTCCCTCTCGCTCTCTCTGTCTCTCCTCTCTCTCTGTAACTCTGACTTACAAGTAAATAAATCTTAAAAAAAAGAAAAGAAATGAAAATAACTGACAGTGTGAAAGATTTAAAAAACTGAAATTGGCGTCAGAGACTAGTTAGTTAGGAAGTTGTGTGATAATCACTTGAAAGATATTGAGGATCTCAGGGTGGTAATGGTGGAGTTGTGCTTTCATTGACTTTATATTGAAGGATAAGTAAGGAAAAAGGAATTATCAGATATGGAATTGAGGGGCCAGTGTTTTGGTGTAATGTGTTAAGCCACTGCCTGCAGTGCAGGCATCCCATATGGGCACCAATTTAAGTCCCGGCTGCTCCACTTCTGATCCATTTCCCTGCTAAAGCACCTGGGAAAGCAGCGGAAAATGGCCCAAGTGCTTGGGTCCTGCCACCCACATGGGAGACCTGAAGAAAGCTCCTGGCTCCTGGCTGAGACCAGCTCAGATATGGCCATTGTGGCCATTTGGGGAGTGAACCAGGGGATGGAAAATCTCGCTATCTCTTCTCCTCTCCCTGTAACTGTGCCTTTCAAATAAATAAAATAAATCTTTAAGAAAAAGAAGAAATGGATTTGAGGTCAATGTTGTGGCACAGTGATTAAGCTGCTGCCTGTGACTCCAGTAATCCCATATGAGCTCTGGGTTGAGTCCTAGCTGCGCTGCTTCCAATCCAGCTCCCTGGTAATGCACCTGGGGAAGCAGTGGAGGAGGACCTAAGTCTCTGGGTTCCTCCCACCATGTGGGAGACCCAGATAGAATCCCAGCTCCAGATTTTGGACTAAGCCCAGTCTTGGCATTTGTGGGCCATTTTGGGAGTGTACCAGTGGATGGACGACCTCCCACCCTTCCTACCTCCCTTCCCCTGTAACTCTGCCTTTCAAATAAATAAATAAATCTTTATTTTTTTATTATTATTTTTTTTTGACAGAGTGGACAGTGAGAGAGACAGAGAGAAAGGTCTTCCTTTGCCGTTGGTTCACCCTCCAATGGCCGCCGCGGCCGGCGCGCTGCGGCTGGCGCACCACACTGATCCGATGGCAGGAGCCAGATGCTTCTCCTGGTCTCCCATGGGGTGCAGGGCCCAAGCACTTGGGCTATCCTCCACTGCACTCCCGGGCCACAGCAGAGAGCTGGCCTGGAAGAGGGGCAACAGGGACAGAATCCAGCGCCCCGACCGGAACTAGAACCCGGTGTACCAGCGCCACAAGGTGGAGGATTAGCCTAGTGAGCCGTGGCGCCGGCCCAATAAATCTTTCTTTAAATAAGTGGATTTGAGGGGCTGGTGCTGTGGTGCAGTGTCGAGTTCATGTAGGCACAAGTTCAAGTCCTGTTCCACTTCCAATCTAGTTCCCTGCTAATTTGCCTGAGAAAGCAATAAATTCTTGGCCCCCCTGTACCCACATGGGAGACTCTGGTGAAGCTCCTGGCTTTATCCTGGCCCAGACCCAGCTGATATGGTCATAGGGGAGTTAACCAGTAGATGGAAGATACCTCTTGCTTATTTCTTCTCCTCTCTCTAACTGCCTTTCAAATAAATAAATTAAAAAAAAAATTTTTTTAAAGGGATTTGAATTGCTACCTTGGACAACTGAGTAAATGGTGATGTCATTAATACAAGAATAAAAAGAAGGTGTTGTATTTGAGGGAAGATGGACTTGATTTTGGTATATTAGTTTGAGGTTTCTGGGAAATCCAGGAGTAAATATTCAACAGGCTTCTGAATATGTAGGTTTTGAGTTCAATAGAAAGGTTTATAAGGGAGAGATTTTGCAAGTCATTAGTATATGTAGTTAAAACCAGCTTGATGACCTTGTGAGTCTTAGCTTCATTTGCTTTATATGTTGTTCATTCACATCTTCTTGGGGATTAGCTTTATGGGAATGTGGTATTAAAGTGCCTTCTCCACAGTAATTCATACATCTTTTTCCTTACCTTTCCAATTTTTACGTAATTTTCAAATGTTTATTTCAGAGACAGAGCTCATATCTGCTAGTTCACTCCACAGATGCCTGCAACTGAGCCGAGATTTCAATCCAGATCTCCCGGTAAATGGCAAGAACCACAAGTACTTGAGCTATCACCAGCTACCTCCCAGGGAATGCATTAGCAGGAAGCTGGATTGGAAGAAGAGGCAGGACTTGATCCTAGGCACTGGCATATGGGATATGGGTGTTGGACATGGTGGTTTCACCCTCTGCCACAATGCCTGCCCCAGTTCTTTTATAAATATGGAAGGAGAAGGAATATTTTCCACTAAATACCTCAAATTAGAAACTGGCTGATTTTTATGAACCAGACAGAATCTGAGAAAATTTGAAGAATTAGGGTATTAAAAATTAGTTTTCTTTTTTACTTTCTGTTAGAAAGGCAGAGAGACAGAGATATTCCATCCATTGTTTTACTTGCCAAATCCCCACAACTGGGTCAGGCCAAAGCCAGGAGCCTGGAACTCAATCTGGGTTTCCCACATGAGTGGCAGGATCCAAGTACTTGAACCATCATCTGCTGCCTCCCAGGAAATGTATTAACAGGAAGCTTGATCAGAGATGAAGAAGAAACTGGGACTTGAACCAGACAGTGTGGTATGGGATGCATTTGTTTATTTGAAGGCAGAGTTACAGGGAGGGACAGAAAGAGAGATCAATCTTCTATTCTTTGGTAATTTGTCAAATGGCCGCAATGGCCAGGGCTGTGCCAGGCCAAAGCCAAGAGCCTGGCTTTTTTTTTTTTTTTTTTAAGATTTATTTATTTGAAACTTGGAGTTACACAGAGAGAGAAGGAGAGGCAGAGAGAGAGAGAGAGAGAGGGGAAGAGAGGTCTTCCATCTGCTGGTTTACTTCCCAATTGGCCGCAACAGCTGGAGCTGCTCCGATCTGAAGCCAGGAGCCAGGAGCTTCTTCCGGGTCTCCCACGCGTGTGCAGGGGCCCAAGGACTTGGGCCATCTACTGCTTTCCCAGGCCACAGGAGAGAGCTGGATTGGAAGTGGAGCAGCCAGGACTTGAACTAGCGCCCATATGGAATGCCAGCACTGCAGGCGGCAGCTTTACCCTCTATGCCACAGCTCTGGCCCTGGATTTTTTTTTTTAAAGATTTGTATATTTGTTTGAAAGAGTTACAGAGAGAGGGAGAGAGAGCGAGCTCATCCATCCGTTGATTCCCTCCCCCAGACTGGGCCAGGTGGAGGCCACGAGCCAGGTTCTTCTTCCAAGTCTCCCACATGGGTGAAGGGGCCCAAACACTTGGCCCATCTTCTGCTGCTTTTCGCAGGCCATTAGCAGGGAGCTGAATTGGAAGTGGAGCAACTGGGATAGGAACCAGTGCCCATGTGGGATGCTATCATCACAGGTGGTGGCTTTATCCCCATGCCATAATGCTAGTCCCCATAAGCCTGGAATTCTATTTGGGTCTCCCACATAGGTGACAGGGCCCAAGTATTTGGGCCATCTTCTTTCAAGTGCGTTGGAGCTGGATTGGAAGTGGGACTTGAACCAAACTGGCACCATCTATATGGGATGCCAGCATGGCAGGCAACCGCTTAACCTTTTCTTGTACCACAACACTGTCCTCTCCAACAGGGTGTTTTTAACCTAGTGATATCAAGTTTGTTCAGAACTAGGTTTGGAAACTCATGCTACCTAATTCTGTTGTTTTCTGCATAATTTTCTTTCTCTAGTTTATTAAAAACACTGTAATAAATATACTTTATTAAATGATATATATATGTATATATATATTTATGTTGCTTTTTGGAAAGACAGTTTGGTATTATTTAGATGCTTTTGTTTTTTAGTAGTTCATGACTTTGAAATGAAAGCAAATACATGTTTTATAAAAGAAAGGAATATGAGGACTGGCATTGTGGCATAGCAGGTTAAGCTCTTACCTGCAAACCCTGCATCCCACATGGGTGCCAGTTCAAGTCTTGGCTGTTCCACTTATGATCTGGTTCCTTGCTAATGCACCTGGGAAAGCAATGGAAGATGACTTGGGCCCCTGCCACCCATATGGGAGACTCAGATGGAGTTCCAGGCTCCTGGCTTTGACCTGGCCATTGCTGACATTGGGGAGTGAATCAGCACATGTAAGACCTCCTATCTTTGTAACTCTGCCTTTCAAATAAATAAAATAGATCTTAAAAAGGAACATGCAGGGTGTCTAAAGTTTGTAGATTTTAGCTAAGTTTTTTTTTTTTTTTGGACAGGCAGAGTGGACAGTGAGAGAGAGAGACAGAGAGAAAGGTCTTCCTTTGCCGTTGGTTCACCCTCCAATGGCCGCCGCAGCCGGCGCGCTGCGGCTGGCGCACTGCGCCGATCCGGTGGCAGGAGCCAGGAGCCAGGTGCTTTTTCCTGGTCTCCCATGGGGTGCAGGGCCCAAGCACCTGGGCCATCCTCCACTGCACTCCCGGGCCACAGCAGAGGGCTGGCCTGGAAGAGGGGCAACCGGGACAGAATCCAGCGCCCCGACCGGGACTAGAACCTGGTGTGCCGGCGCCGCTAGGCGGAGGATTAGCCTAGTGAGCCGCGGCGCCGGCCTGCTAAGCATTTTTAATATTGATATTAAACAATGTCTGGCTTTGAGTGGAAAGCCAAATATCAGGAAACATAAATATCCCTAGTTCTTGTCTTGGGTGAAGGCTGAATTCCCCATAGTTTTCATTTAGTCCCAATTCCATGAGGATTTAATGTTTAAAAAAAAAAAGAAGAAAACCATAGATTAAAAAAATTTAACACTTGGGGCTGGTGCTGTGGCTTAGCGGGTACAAAGCTACCACCTGCAGTGCCAGCATCCCATTTGGGAGCTGGTTCAAGTCCTAGCTGCTCCACTTCGATCCAGCTCTCTGCTGTGGCATGGGAAAGCAGTAGAAGATGGCCCAAGTCCTTGGGCCCCTGCACCCACGTGGGGGACCGGGAGGAAGCTCCTAGCTCCTGGCTTTGGATTGGCACAGCTCCAGCTGTTGCATCTCTCTTTTGGGGAGGAAACCAGCAGATGGAAGACCTCTCTCTCTGCTTCTCCTTCTCTCTTTGTGTAACTCTTTCAAATAAATAAATCTTTAAAAAATTTTTTAACTCTTTATTATGGAAACTTTCAAATGTATGTAAAAGTAGATAAGACTATATAATGAACACCTATCATTCTACTACAATAATTGTTGGAACTCATGCCAATCATGTTTTATTTAAGTATCCTTGGCCCACTAACCTATTCTAAATTTTTTGAATCAAATCCCAGACATCATATAATTTCATGAATAAATATTTTAGTATGTATTTCTAAAAGATAAGACTGAAAATAAACTCAAAGAGTTAACAAACATTTCTTTCAAAAAATACTTATTTTATTTGAAAGGCAGAGTTAGAGAGAAAGGGAGAGGGGAGTGAGAGGTCTTCCATCAGCTGGTTCACTCCCTAGATCACTAAATGGCCGGACCTGTGCCGATCTGAAGCCAGAAGCCAGGAGCTTCTTCTGGGTCTCCCATGCGAGTGCAGGGGCCCAAGGATTTGGGCCATCTTCCACTGCTTTCCCAGGCCATAGCAGAGAGCCGGATTGGAAGTGGAGCAGCTGGGACCGGCCCCCATATGGGATGCTGACACTGCAGGCAGCAGCTTTACCCACTATGCCACAGCACTGACACCAGCAAACATTTCTTAATATCAGAGATTCAATTAGTTTTCACATTTCCCCAGTTATCTCATTTTTTGACTGAAACAGTATACATACATCATAGTTTTCATGTCTACTATTTATCTTTTATTTTAAATTATTTTGTTTGTTTGAGAGGCACAGAGACAGAGAAACAGATAGCACCTATGTGCGGGCTTCCTCCCAAAAAGCCAACATTGGTCTGGGCTCGGCTGATACTAGTCCAGAACCCTAAGAACTAATGAGCTGGGAACCCAGTCCAAATCTCTCTATGGGTAGCACAAACCCATCACTCCTGCCTCCCAGGGTCTGCACTAGCAGGAAACTAGTATTAGGAACTAAAGCTAGAAACTGAACCCCGGCACTTCAGTGTGGGATATGGGTTTCTTTAGCACACCATTAGGTTAAATCTACTCTTGCCAATTCTCTATTATTTGCTAGGTTTGCATGTTGCCAAATATGATACAAGTAAGTTTCTTTACCCTAGTCTCTAATTCCTATCCTAGGGCACTGTTCTGTACCCTAAGACATTTCCTCCACTTCAGTGCATGAAAAAGTTTTCAGGACTGAGATTCGTTTGTATGCCATCCATCTCAGTTCTCCCAGGCATCATTTAATGGACATATAGAGTGTTAGGACTGGAAACCTCCTTAAATATTTTGAAGTTACATGTTTTGGCTCCCAGGTGAGTGTAGATTTTTGGTTTTGGGAAGAGATTGGGGAACTTGGCTGTGATTTTTAGGCAACTGGAGTAGGTCCAATATTGATTAACAGAATTTCCCTCTTGTCTGGCATCCAGCCTTTTCTCTCTCTACTTGTTTCTTCTGAGAGGCAATTTAAACTATTTGCTAGTCTTTCTGGATTGTTCTCTGTTTTGCTCTTATTTTTCTACAACCATTCAGCTTTTCCGTAAGATCTCAAATTTATTTTCTTTTTCTTTCTTTTTTAAAAAGATTTATATATTTATATATTTTATTTGAAAATCAGAGATACAGAGAGGGAGAGAGAGAGAGAGAGAGGAATCTTTCATCTGCTTTTTCTTTCTCCAAAATGGCCACATTGGCTGGGGCTGGGGCTGTGTCAGGCTAAAACCAGGAGCCAGAAACTTCTAGGTCTCTCACGTGGGTACAGGGGCTCAGGCACTTGGCCATATCTGCTGCTTCCCCAGGCACATTAACAGGGAGCTGGATTGGAAGTGGAGCAGCCAGGACTTAAACCAGGCCTATATGGGACGCTGTCATTGCAGGCAGTGCCACCTAATCTCTTTCTAGTCTTCTAATGTTATTCTTGGCCAGTGCTGTGGCTCAATAGGCTAATCCTCTGCCTGTAGCTCTGGCACCCCAGGTTCTAGTCCTGGTCGGGTCGCCAGATTCTGTCCTGGTTGCTGCTCTTCCAGTCCAGCTCTCTGCTGTGGCCCGGGAGGGCAGTGGAGGATGGCCCAAGTCTTTGGGCCCTGCACCTGCATGGGAGACCAGGAGAAGCACCTGGCTCCTGGCTTTGGATCCACGTGGTGCACTGGCCGCAGCACGCTGGCCGCAGTAGCCGTTGAGGGGTGAACCAACGGAAAAAAGGAAGACCTTTCTCTCTGTGTCTCTCACTGTCCACTCTGCCTGTCAAAAAATAATAATAATAATATTATTCTTCCTCAATCTTTCTCTCAAAAGTTATCAAATAGTTGCTGGCATCATGGCATATTAGGTTCAACTGCTGCCTGCAATGCCAGCATTCCATATTGGAACCCCAGTTTAGCCTGGTCCAGTCCTGGCCCTTGCAGCCATTTGGGAAGTACACTAGCGGATGGAAGAACTATTGTGCCCCACCCCCATCTCTCTCTGTGTCTCCCTCTGTCACACTGCTTGTCGAAAAAAAAAAAAAAAGCAGCAGCAGCCTATCATTTGAAGATTATCTTTACTTCTTCCATACCTGTAGTTTACTGTATCCATACTTATAACTAACTTTTCTTTACTATGAATCCTTCCTTCATTTTGTTACATAACTGTGTGTGTATGTCGTTCTCTTTTTATCTGAATCTCCTGTCCAAGATTTCTTTCCCCCAACTCTCTAGTCTCACTCTGCCTCCAAGTACTGCTACTTTTCTCTTCTGTTTATAAAAGTATCTTTCTGTGCTCTTTTCACTTTGTCACAGCCAGTTTTTCTTCAATTACTGTAATTTTGTTTTGTCCTCACCACTCCACTAAAATTGCTGTGTTCAGTGACCTAATTGTCAAACTCAAATGATAGTTTTCAGTCCTTAGCTTATTTTACCTCTCTGCCTTTTTAAACTCTTATACTGTACACTCCTGATTTTTCTCTGAGCTCCTATTCCTTTGTTTCCTATGTAGTCTTAGTCTCTTTTCTCTCAGCAGTCCCTAAATGTTGCTGTTCGCAAGGATTTTGTTTCTAGCTACCTCCTCCTTCTCCTTTCATGGTGAAAATAAAAAAAAGTGTACATATATAAAATTAGCCAGTGATCTCAATTTAGTTGGCAGTATCCAAAGCATCATAATCAAGAGTCAATGAAAAATATGTCTTCTCTCCATTAGACCGGATCAGGATGTTTATCTTAGTCTCCTCTTGTCAGAGTTTCTCCACTGCCTGATTGACCTGGTGATCATTGGCCTTGGCTGTAAAATGAGCATAAGTGTGTTGTTTTCTCTGTCTCACTCCCGAGGATACTCTGAGGATATTTAGGCTCTCTGTGGAGCCACAGTGTCTTGGGATGCCAGAAGGTGAATGAGGTGTGAATTGTTTTTGGTTTGGTTGTGTGTGTGTGTTGGGGGAGGGGGAGGCTATGGATGCCTTTCTCTCTCTCTCTTTTTTTTTTTTTTTGACAGGCAGAGTGGACAGAGAGAGAGAAAGGTCTTCCTTTACCGTTGGTTGAGCCTCCAATGGCCCCTGCAGCTGGTGCGCTGCGGCCGGCACACCGTGCTGCCCTGATCTGAAGCCAGGAGCCAGGTGCTTCTCCTGGTCTCCATGGGGTGCGGGGCCCAAGCACTTGGGCCATCCTCCACTGCACTTCTGGGCCACAGCAGAGAGCTGGCCTGGAAGAGGGGCAACCGGGATAGAATCCAGCGCCCCGACTGGAACTAGAACCCGGGGTGCAGGCACCACTAGGCAGAGGATTAGCCTATTGAGCTGCGGTGCCGGCCCTGTAGATGCCTTTCAGTACCACTTTCTTGGCCTTCAAAATCTTTGCCTTGTTTTTTTTTTTTTAAGATTTATGTATTTATTTGAAAGGCAGAGTTACAGAGAGGCAGAGAGAGAGAGAGAGAGAGAGAGAGAGAGAGAAGTCTTCCATCCACTGGTTCACTCCCCAGATGGCCGCAACGGCCAGAGCTGGGCCAGTCCGGAGTCAGGAGCCAGAATCTGTTAGCTTCTTTTGGGTTTCCCACGCTGATGCAGGAGCTCAAGCACTTGGACCATCTTTTACTGCTTTCCCAGGCCATAGCAGAGAGCTGGATCAGAAATGGAGCAGCCAGGACTCAAACCAGCGCCCATGTGGGATGCTGTTACTGCAGGCAGACAATGGCTTTACTAAATATGTCATAGTGCCAGCCCTTTGGTTTTGGTTTTGTGAGGGGCAGGAGCTTCCTTCTTTACCTTAGCATCAAAAGCTTTTAAAAATTTGCAAGTGATATAGTTTGCTACACATACATACTTCCCCCATTTCACTTTATGTAGCTCAGATCTCTCTTCCTCCAGAACATACGTGGACATTCCTTATATACTTCAGAAGTCATTCTCTTCCCCACAGAATATAAACCTTCTAAATTTCCTTATTGAATGGCATCAATAACTACACAGTTGCCTAAATCAAAAATTTGGATTTGACTTTGATTCCTTATTCTCCCTTAGCCTTATCTGTGATCCTCAGGTCCTTTTGTTTTGTTTTGTTTTTTAAAGAATTATTTATTTATTTGAAAGAGTTGCAGGGAATTATTTTGTCTGGTTCACACCCCAGATGGCTGCAATGGCCAGCGCTAGGCTAGATTGGAGCCAGGAGCTTCATGCGAATCTCCTACATTGGTGGCAAAGACCCAAAACTTGGGCCATCCTCTGCTACTTCTCCCAGGACATTAGAAGGGAGCTGGACTGCAAGTGGAAAAACTGAGACATGAACTGGTACCCATAGGGGATGCCTGCATTGCAGGCAGTGGCTTTACTTACTGTGCCATAACTTTGGCTCCCCCACTTTCTTAACCTTCAAGATCTCCTAAATCTGCCTTTGGAATTACAACAATATGGCCAATGTCTTGGATTGAATAATTTTCATTTCTTGTTTTAAGAAAATATTTATTCATTTTTTATTTTATTTGAAAGGCAGGAATGAGTGGGGGGAGAGACAGAGAGAGGGAGGGAAAAATAGACATTTTCCATCTGCTGATTCATGCCTTAATGCCTGCAATGGCTGGTGCTGGACCGGATCAAAGCCAGGAGCCTGGAACTCAATCTGAGTCTCTCATTTGGGTGGCAGGGAACCAGGTACTTGAGCCATTACCTAGTGCCTCCCAGGGTGTGCATTAGCAGGAAACTGGAATTGGCATTGGAGCTATGTGAAAATGAATTGCGGGCAGGGGCCGGCGCCATGGCTCACTTGGTTAATCCTCCACCTGTGGTGCCGGCCTCTAGTCCTGGTTGCTCCTCTTCCAGTCCAGCTCTCTGCTGTGGCCCAGGAAGGCAGTGGAGGATGGCCCAAGTGCTTGGGCCCCTGCACTCACATGGGAGACCAGGAGGAAGCACCTGGCTCTTGGCTTGGGATCGGCATAGCTCCAGCCATAGCGGCAATTTGGGGGTGAACCAACAGAAGGAAGACCTTTCTCTCTGTGTCTCTTTCTCTCACTGTCTAACTCTATCTGTCAAATAAAAAAAAGGAAAGAAAATGAATTGTGGGGGAAAGGTCAAGACTGGAGACAAGAAGACTAGTTTTAGGACTATTGGAATAATTCAGATGAAAGTTGATTTGATAACTTGTACTGGGGTGATGGTAAAAGGGCTGTGGAGAGTTGAAAACAGATTTGGTGTCTTTTAATGAAGTTGACAAAGCTTGCTTAGGTATTGTCACAGAAGGGGGAAGTGAGGCAAAGAAGAATCATGGATAACTTCCAGAATTACCGGCTACAGCAAGTAAGCTAAATGAACGAATTATTGAGAGGGTTTGGAATGGTAGAACATATTTATCAAGAATTCTGTTTTGGTTGTGCCAATCTTGAGATTATTGAAACGGAGATACAAGATAGGTGGTTGGGTAGAAAAGGCTTGCATCCTGGGCAAAGTCTGAGTTGGAATTGTGGACTTGAAAGTCATCAAATATAGATGGAATTTGAAGTTGTGGAATTTATTTATGAGGTCATCTAGGGATGGTTTGTATCTAGAGAGGAGAGTTCTCAGCAACAAAGAACAGCCAGTGAGGCAGATGGAAAACCCAAAAACTAATGTTATAGAAGCCAAGTAACTAGGGGTCAGTATAGTGGGTAAAGCTGCTGTCTGCAATGCTGGCACCCCATATGGGCACCTATTCAAGTCCAGGCTGCTCCCTGCTAATGTGTGTTGGAAAGCAGCAGAAGATGGCCCAAGTTCTTGGGCCCCTGCACCCGTGTGGGAGACCTGGCTCCTGGCTTCGGATCGGTGCAACTCCAACCATTGCTGCCATCTGTATCTGACTTTCAAGTAAAATCTTAAAAAAAAAAAAAAAAAAAAAAAAAAGTGGATTAGCTGGCACTCAAACTGGTGCCCATATTGGATGCTGGTGACACAGTAGCGGCTTTACCCACTGTGTTACAGTGCTGGCCCCTGGAAAGGCTTATTTTGCTCAAGGTTGTGAAGGTTCAAGTCCAAGATCTTGTGATCCCATTTATTTTGCCGCTGATAAGGGTGGCAATGGCAGACTGTGGACCTTGAGCAGAGAAAGTCACATGGTGAGCCAGGAAGCAACGTGAAGCCAGACTCCACTTTATAACCAACTCTGTCTTCAGACTTAGCTTTTGTGGGGATGCTCAGATGACCTAAAGACATCCACTGGGCCCACCTCCTACATGCTATAGATTCTGTTTCCACCCTTTTTGTATCATTAACTTATGGCTTTAGGGTTTAAAATATCTGCATGAATTTGGGAACCAAATATATTTTTTATTTAGTGTTTATTTCTCCTTCACTTTTTTTTTTTTAATATTTATTTATTCGAAAGGCAGAGTTACAGAGAGGCAGTGGCAGAGAGAGAGAGAGAGAGAAAGTATTCCATCTGCTGATTCACTTCCCCAAATGGCTGCTATGGCTGGAGCTGGGCTGATACAAAGGCAGGAGCTTCTTCTGGGTCTCCCACTTGTGTGCAGGGGCCCAAGGACTTAGGCCATCTTCTACTGCTTTCCCAGGCCACAGCAGGTAGCTGGATCAGAAGAGGAGCAGCTGGGACTAGAACCAGCGCCCATATGGGATGCCAGTGCCACAGGCAAAATGTTAACCTACTGTGTCACAGCACCAGCCCCATCTCCTTCACTTTTTAAAACAGTTTATTTCCATCTACATGAAAGGCATAGTGATAGAGAGAGGAGAAAGAGGAAAAGAAATTATCTTTCATCTGCTGATTCACTCCCAAATGCTTACTTCAGCCAGGACTGAGCCAGGCTGCATCCAAGAGTCCAGAACTCAGTCCGGGTCAGGAGTCAAATCTTGTTCAAACCATATCATTGATTATATATTTTTCTTGTAATGTTGTCATCTTTTAATGTTTTTATACCATTATTTTAAGTGGATCCTGTTCTCTAAACATCTGCTTTAACTGATATTATGAGCAATACAAGTAACTAAAGAGAGAATGGTGGTGGTGTTAAGGGTTGGGTCTCTGGCCTTGGAAAAGCAGACTGGCTTGACCTTGGCCTTGTGGTGCATCAGATTTCTCAGCTGTCAGATGAAGATAACAGGACCAGTTTAGCTCAGTGGGTGGTTGTGAGGTATGACTACTAATGAAAATAATTGTAAAACACTTTTTCCAGTTAAAGTGTGATACAGATGCTAAATAATAGTTCTTTATTGGGATGTTGTGAAAATTAACAACAAGCTGTCTGTTAGAGGCCTTAAGTTCCTTTTGAGAAAGGTGATATATTTTTGTGAATACTATTTAAGGGAAAAATAGCTTCACATTTAGGAAAAGATATTGCTACCATGATTTCTGGAAAGCAAATATTATGGAATCATCATGAAATAACTTTTTATTGAAGAGAGATTTATCCCTAAAGATCTTTTAGAGGATTCATATTACAGGAGTTTTATCTTTTTGACTTTAGAATGCTGAATGTTTAAAGGACTGGAGTGATTTATTTATAATTAAAGCATCACAGCTGATCAATAGAACCACTCACAAAAACATTGAAAAAAGCATTTTAATTTATTGTAGGCAACACCATAGAGACAGTTTAATGCAGGGCTAGGTGATGGTTTCAGTTTGGCTTTGAAGAGGGACATTGTGACATTTTAGGCACAACTAACACTCTTTCTTTCACACTTGAGTCTAAATATAGTCAGTGGCATGATTACCTATAATGTAGTTAAAAACTCTTGAAATTTTGAATCTGTTCAACTGAATTTTTCTCAGCCTCTGAAGTGACATGCACAATAAAGAAAAAGTAGGATGTGATCTAAAACTGATGAGGGAAAACTGAAGTAGTTGAGTGATAGTCTGTTGGTGTGCTCAGAACTTTGCTGACAATTCAGTTGGGATCTTGTGTATTGTTTTCAGAGCAGGGATCTGTGTATTGCTAATTTTAGAACAAAGTGACATGAAGATAATAGCTTTACTTAGGTTGGAATTAAATCATTTTTCTGGAATTTGAGTTCTTCCAGAATCCATTACCTCTTTTTTATCAAGGACAAGTACAAGGCTTAGTTTTCTTTTCCTTTTTGATGGGAAAACTACTTGCTTTTGCTGTACCACACCATTATTTGCTTTTGTTTTATATTTGGTGACTGAAAAAGGGGTTTCCACAGCAAATACATTTGAGTAAGTTTATTTTCTCTCTCTCCTTCCCTTCCTCTCTTCCTTGCTTCTTTCTTTTCTTTTCTTTTTTTCATTTCTTTTTTTTAGAAGCGGAAAGACTGATGAAAGAGATCTCCATCTGTTGGTTTATTCACTCCCCAAATGTCTGCAATAGGACGGGGCTTAACCAAAGCTGAGAGATGGGAACTCAATCTGGGGTCTCCCTTGTGGGTGACAGGGAGCCAAGAATTTGAGCCATCATCTGCTGCCTCCCAGGGTGCCCATTATTAGGAAGCTGGAATTAAGAGTGTAGCTGAGGCGGGTGCTGTGATGTAGCAGGTAAAAGTTGCTGCCTGCAGTGCTGGTATCCCATAGGGGTACCAGTTTGGGTTCCAGTTAATCCACTTCTGATCCAGCTCTCTGCTAGGGCCTGGGAAAGCAGTAGAAGATGGCTCAAGTCCTTGGGCCCCTGCACCCGCATGGGAGACCTGGAAGAAGCTCCTGGCTCCTGGCTTTGGATTGACACAGCTCTGGGTGTTGTGGCCATCTGGGGAGTGAACCAGTGGAAGGAAGACCTCTCTCTTTCTCTGCCTCTGTATAACTGTGCCGTTCAAATAAATAAATAAACCTTAAAAAAAGTCTAGCTGAGACTTGAACACAAGCAGTCTGATATGGGATGAAGGTGTCCCCAGCTGTATCTTTTTTTTTCCCCTTCAATATTTATTTATTTGAGAGCCACACAGAGGAGAGCCAGATCTTCCATCTACTGGTTCATTCCACAAATGGATGCAACATACAGGTCTGGGTCAAGCCTAAGCCAGGAATCAGGAACTCTAATGTGGATTCCCACATGGGTAGCTGAGGCCCAAATACTTGGGCCATCTTCTACTGCCCCCACTCCCAAATTGTGTCTTAACCCCTGTGCCAGAGATGCCTGCCCCAAAGCTTACCTTTTTTTTTTTTTTTTTTAAAGAATCTGTGGGGGCGGGCTGTGGCACAGCAGATTAAAGCCCCAGCCAGCAGTGTCAGCATCCCATATGGGCACTGGTTTGAGTCCTGGCTGCTCCACTTTTGATCCAGCTCTCTTCTATGGCCTGAGAAAGCAGTAGAAGATGACCCAGGTACTTGGGCCCCTGCACCTGTGTGGGAGACCCTAAAGAAGTTCCTGGCTCCTGGCTCCAGACCATCTCAGCTCTGGCTGTTGCAGTCACCTGGGGAGTGAACCAGCAGATGGAATAACTCTGGCTCTACCTCCTTCTGTAACTCTTTCAAATAAATAAAGTAAATCTTTTAAAAAATAATCTGTTTATTTTGTTTGAAAGTCTGAATTACAGAGTGAGATATAGAAAGAAAAAGAGAGCTTCCACCCTCTGGTTCACTCCCCAGATGGCTGCAACAGGGAGCGCCGAGCAGGCTGAAGCCACGAACTTCATCTGAGTCTTCCATGTGAGTGGCGTGGAAGTTGGGCCATTTTCTGCTGCTTTTTCCAGCCATTAGTATGGAGCTGGATCAGAAGTGGATCATCTGGGAAATGAACCGGCACCCATATGTGATGCTGGCATCCCAGGCGGCAGCTTTATCTACTGTGCTACAGCACCGGCCTCAAACTTACATTCTTAAAAGGCTTTTTTCCCTCTATTTCTGTGGCAGGGACCCAGCTACTTGAACCATCACCTCCTACAACCCAGGAAATGCACTTTAGTCGGAAACTAGAATTGTGTTTGGAGCTAGTACCCAAACCCAGGCACTCTGATATGGAATGCAGTGTCCCAAGTACATCTTAACATCAAGCCAAATGCCCATCCTTTATATTTTGGTTTTAGTTTCTTTAAATTTGATTTGTACTTTGCTTGTACCCGTTCTGTTTAATAGTACTTCCCAGAGTATTTCACAAAGCTTCTATCCTAAATAATTCTAGGATTGTATAATGTGAGGCATCCTTAATTTTATTTTGTCTTCGTTTTTTTAAATTCAGACTAGCCAAGGTGTTTCTCTGGAAGCTTGCATTTTGGCAGTACTGTCATGTTAGAATGCCTTTACGACTGTATGGAAAAAGGCTTTTCATCACTATGGAATACAGTATATGTAATTTTTGACCATATACATTTCTTCTGTAACTTACTGGTTCATGTGCTTATATGATCTTCCCCTTTGACTCTGTTTTTCTCATTGACTTATAAACAGTGGTCATCTGTTGTTTTTCATAAATGTTGCAAATATTCTTTAAGGCTATGAAATACAAGTAAGAAGGCAGGCTGTTGCCTTAAATGCTAATCCAAGATGGTGTTTGGTTAAATTGTAAATTGTTTCCTTGGTTGTTTGAGCAAGGGTAAGCTTTTGTCTCTCCCCTTCCAGAGATGCATAGAAAAGCTCCTTCTGTCTGAAATAAAGTGTTGGCTCTGTGTTGGTTATAATTTGCTTTTCTGGCTGGCACAGCCTTTTTTTGTTTTCTGTCTTCTGACAGATTATAGAATTGTGGGGAAACAGCGTCCAGGGCTTTTTCAGGAACCGTGCCATTTTATCTACAGGAGAAGCCATTGGCTTTGGCACTGGAAGAGAATTGGCTCTGCATTTAAAGATGCCAAATCATGCTTGATTCACAAGTTTGCTTTCTCATTTTTGTCTATGTGTGTGAAATTTGTTCAGGATGTTGGCTTTTTTACTTTTTCTGCCATGTGCTACCCCATCAGTATGAGAAATTAACACTTACCCTGTCTCTCTACCTTAAGACACTCAACCAACATCCCAAACCATAGCAAAGACACAGCAGTCATTATGAGAATTAAGGGAAAATATATCACCCATGTGTTTTCCTTTGGTGCCCTTATGGTGACTTTGAGCTTTAATTCTGGTTTATCATTATTGATTAAAGGCTTTTCTGCAGACTCTTATTTAGGTATGGAAATGATTTGCCAACCAAGATGACTCTGAACAGAGGTTTTTCAAAGATATAAGTGAAACCTATCAGAGTACTCCATTTCCTAACTTGGGAAACTTAATTTGTATAAGACAGTGTATTTAGGAATTCTACTTACTGATTTCCCACTCTTCAGTGGAATCTAGTGTAATTCATCCTGATTTCAAATGAGAATTTTTTGCTGTTTGAGCAGTCTTAACTTCCTTTGTATTTGCTACTTTTGTACCTTTAAAACTTTTATAGTTGATTTTGAAATCTAGCCAAGTAGTTATTTTAGCAATTCTTCCTCAACAAATAATGCCTGTATGTTCTGTAGATAACAGTTTAAAGATACCACCTACATATACTTTCTTTGAATTTAGATCAAGGCAAGGAAGATTGTTAATAGAATAAGCCAGTTTGGATAGACTGTTTACAGTGAATTATTATGTGGATACATGTTTTCCTCTATCTACCAAAAATATTTCTCCTTATGTCCTGCTCCCAGCCTGCAGTCTCCCTGGGTTTTGGCTCTCTTATACATTCTGTTATTGATCAATGGATAGATAGATATATTTATTTGAAAGGCAGAGAAGGGAAGGGACAGAGACAAAGAGATCTTTTTTGTTTTTAAAGATTTATTTATTTGTAAGAGTTAAACAGAAAGGAAGAGAGAGAGAGAATCTTCCATCCACTGGTTCACTCCCCAGATGGGCACAATGGCTGGGGTTGGGCAAGGCCGAAGCCAGGAATCAGGAGCTTCTTCCAGATTTTCCACCTAGGTACAGGCACTCACACACTTGAGCCATCTTCCACTACTTTCCTAGGCGCATTGGCAAGGAGCTGTATTGCAAGTGGAATAGTTTAGATGTGAACTGGCATTCTGATATGGAAAGCAGATATTGCAACCTGCCATGGCACATTGCCCACCCCTGCAGCTCTGTTCTAGTTTGCTTTTATTTATTTATTTATTTATTTTTGAACTGTATATTTCCCCTAATTTAAGTACCTTAAAGACAAGGACTGTATCTTATCATTAAAAAAACAAAAAACTCATTTATCCATTGGAAAGTCAGAGTTACACAGAGAAAAAGAGAGACAGAGAGAGGTTCCATTGGCTGATTCACTCCCCGGATGGCTACAATAGCCAGGGCTGGGTCACACCAAAGCCAGAGCTAGGTGCTTCATCTGAGTCTCCCATGTGGGTGGCAGGGACCCAAACACTTCAGCCATATTCCATTACTTCCTCAGGCCATTAACAGGGAGCTGGATTGAAAGTGGAGCTGCTGGGGTATCAACGCTGTGGTGCAATTGGTTGAGCCACGGCCTGTAACAATGGCATCCCCTGTGGGTGCCAGTTTGAGTCCCAGCTCCTCCACTTCCAATCCAAATCCCTGCTGATGTGCCTGGGAAAGTATTGGATGATGCCACTGCACCCATATGGGAGGCCCGGAAGAAGCCCCTGGCTTCTGGCTTTGACCTGGCCCAGCCCCAGTCTTTGAGGCCAGTTGGGGAGTGAACTAGCAGATGGAAGACCTCTTTATCTGTCTCTTCTTCATTCTCTTTTTAAGTCTGCCTTTCAAATAAATAAATAATTAAATTGAAAGAGAGAGAAATGGAATAGCTGGGATGTGAACTGGCATCGAAATGTGATGCTGACATTGCAGGCGGTGGCTTTACCCACTATGCCACAACACTAGCCCTTAGTCATCTTTTTGTCTCTCTAGTCCAGTAGAGTTTCTGGCATATATAAACATAGTATGGGGTGATATGAGTAAATGAGTGAATAAAATGAAATTCCAAAGATACACTGAATGAATTTTATAATTCCCTCTAGTGTCTGAAATACAATATGCAGCCAGTTTAAGAAAAAATACCTATCTTCCAACTGTTAAAGGATATCTTGCTACATTGAAATAACAGTGTAAGGCATTGGCTTTTTTTGTTTGGTTGTTTGTTTTTAACAGTCACACTTGTTTCAGATCTGCTGTCTCTTTAAGTCTAGTGAACAATAAAATTACTTTTAAAAAGTCTCTGTGCTCTGTCATGGGTTTTGGATTTTATAAATGTCATGTAGCCTGCAAATCTGTTGGGAAAGTGCCTTAAGGTTCAGCTTCTTATTCACTTTAGATCTTTGTTACTGTATTTGTTACTCATTTCTGCTGAAAATTATATTTCAATTGGTGTAGATTGTCAAAGTCACTTTTTTGTTTTATTGCTAGTTATACATGCCATTTGGAATATTTGCAAAATAGTGCGCTCACGAAATAATGAGGTACAAACTGTAATCAGACAAGATAGATTTTACCTAGTTTTCAGTCCAGGTGAGTGTTGCCATCTCTTTCTGAGAGATGTTTGTTTTATATATTAATATATTTTACTGATTATAAAAGACATATTCAACAAAGAAAGTTTAAAAATTATAAAGAATCTATAATTTTACTCAGCTAATTTTAAAAACTGCAAAATTAATGCAGTATATACTTTTAAAATTATTTTTATTTGAAAGGCAAAGAGATAGCACTTCCATTTACTGATTCATTCCCCAAATTCTCTCAACTTCTTTCTGGTCAGGCTGAAGTCAGAAGCCAGAACTAAATCTGGGGGCCGGCACTGTGGCATGGTAGGTTAAAGCCCAGGCCTGCAGCGCTGGCATCCCATATGGGTGCTGGTTCAAGTCTGGGCTTCTACACTTCTGATCCAGCTCCTTGTTAATGCACCTGAGAAAGCAGCAGAGGATGGCCCAAATCCTTGGGCCCCTGCACCCACAGGGGTGGCCCAGAAGAAGCTCCTGGCATCGGACTGGCCCAGCCCTGGTCATTGCGTCCATTTAGGGAGTAAATCAGCAGATGGAAGATCTCTGTCTCTACCTCTCTGTAACTCTGCCTTTCAAATAAAAATAAATCTTAAAACACACACACACACACACACACACACACACACACACACACACAACTAAATCTGGGCCTCCCAAGCTGGATGCCAGGGATCCAAGTACTTGAGCCATCACCTGCTGCCTCCTAAGGTATGCATTACCAGGAAACTGGAATGAAGAGTGGATCCAGGATTTACACTTGAGATGGAATTTGGGCATTCTAAGGAATGTCTTAATTGCTGTCCCAAATGCCTGCTCCTTAATTTTTTGGGGGGGGGGGGGATAAGAGTAAGGCAGGGGCTGGCACCGTGGCTCACTTGGTTAATCCTCCACCTGTGGCGCTGGTATCCCATGTGGGATACCAGTTGCTCCTCTTCCAGTCCAGCTCTCTGCTGTGGCCCGGGAGGGCAGTGGGGGATGGCCCAGGTGCTTGGGCCCCTGCACCTGAGTGGGAGACCAGGAAGAAGCACCTGGCTCCTGGCTTTGGATCAGCATAGCTCCAGCCATGGCAGCCATTTGGGAGGTGAACCAACGGAAGGAAGACCTTTCTCTCTGTCTCTCTCTCTCACTGTCTCTGTCAAAAAAAAAAATATATATATATATATAAAATTAAGGCAAATATAAAAATTGACAACTCTTATCCTCCTTTTAATGGCAACATTGTTGACAGATTGGTGTGTATATATACTTGCAGGTATTTTCTTGGAGATATATATATATATATATATATCTATCTCGGTATTCATAAGTGCTATGTGAGAGGCTGGTGTTTGACCTAATGATAAAAGGCACTGCTTGGGCCTGCATCCCAAATTGGAGTATTTGAACTTAGGTCTGGTTCCCCTCCTGAGGCCAGCTTCACGCTAATGTGCATGAAGTTGGATCCCTGCTATTGACATGGGCCTGGTTTGAGTTTCTGGCTCCTGGTGTTGGCTTGGCCCACCCCCTTCTGTTGCTGGCATTCTGGGAGTGAACTAGCAGAAGATGTCCATCTTTCTCTGCCTTTCAAATGAATTTTTAAAAAATTAAAAATAGATGTGATTACTTTGTAATACAGTCTGCTAGAATCTAAAGTTTAAGATTTTTTTTGTTTTTATCTTTTCCTATGGAACCTAATAAAAGCTAGCCTCAGAGATATTATTGAAGTTCCTGTATAAATCTGCCTAAGCCAGTCTTTTAATTCACGTTGGAAAAATGAGATGGCTTTAAAACTAATATGTCATGTGGTTCCTTTTCCATTTTCCAGAAAGGTGAGGTTATTTTATATGAAATGGCTTTGAGAACCACATAAGAGAGAGCTCCTATTTAGAATCTAGTAATCTAGTTTTTTTTTTTTTTTAATATATTAGTGCTTGGGATATTAAGCAGGGTTGAGGAGTATGATACAGATATTTAACATCCTGCAGCTGCAAGAACTCTGGACAACTAGGTAATAGCTTGTTGCCCTCCCTGACTCCAATATTAATGGTTTTTCTTATTTTTTAAAAATTTTTAACAGTTCAATATAGTTCATAGATAAAATTCTAAGAATATTAATGACATTTCCTTCCTCTCTACCTATTGGTTTCTCTTAAGAGTCCCGTAAACTGCTCCAGCACTACACCTAAGGAAATGCACTAATCTGTAGCATATTCCATTCTAACAGCGTTATGCCCCTAACATTGTTAGTAGTGATTGAAGAGTTGATACCATCTACCAATTTCGAAGCAGCTTAACAATTGCTGAGAGTTTTTTCTAATATTAGGTATTTGGTTTGAACAAGACTTAGCTGTGTCCTTCCTAATTGTATTGAGATTTGCTAAGGGAGTGGTTATCTTGCGTTTAATTGTAGATGTGTCTGAAACAGATCCGAGCCAACTGTATGTTTTTTGGTATGTTTATTTTATGCAGATGACGATGTATACCTCCCTTTCCCACCTCAACAACTTTTCGCATAGTTTCCCAGTACACCTCATCCTTTAATTTCTGTGTCACGGGAAACAGGAGTTTCCGACAGGGATGATTGATGTGTGCAGCTGATCTAATATGCAAACCTAAATCCGTCCATGGTTTCGACGGAATGCAATTGATTGGTCTGAGAAAAGGAGAGCGAGTCGGAGAGGCCTGGAGAGCACCTTTTTTACTGTCGGGTGGCCCCTGGTTGGCAATTGCTGTGGAAGTCTGAGGTACAACCTGGGCGGAGGTCATTCCTAATATCCAGGCAGAGAGAGGGGAGGGAGAGCTGGAGAAGGGGCGCGGCGTCACCTGGCCCAGCAGCTGGATGGTTGGTTTCCAGCTTGGGGGGGGGAGCATGAAGAGCTGGGGGCAGCGCTAACAAAGAGGAGCCGCGCCGGGGCCGGGGCCACGGGTAGCTGGCCTATCCCTGGCGGCTGACCTCCCAATGGGCCTCCCCAGTTGGCTGCTTGGCGAGTCGTTCCGCTGGCTCCCTGGCTCGCCATTGGCTGCGCAGACAGGAGGGGGCTCGAGCAGAGCCGGGATGGAGTTGAGGGGGCGGGGCTGGCTTCCGGCGGCGGAGGGGAGCGAGCGGCAGCGTGCTGGGGGAGGGGGTGTCGGCGCACCGTGGAGTGCTGCGCTCGGTGAGCCTGGCACCCGGAGCAGCCGCCTCCCCCTCCCCCTGACAACACCGCTAGAAACCCCTTCTCATCCATTCTCCCGGGGCGGGGACGAGCAGGGCTGAAGTGCCCCAAGCGGGCGGGGCGGAGCCTGGAGCCCCACCGAGCGCTGCGGAGCGAACCTCACCTCCTTTCCAGGGTGCAAGGTGTGTGTGTGTGTGTGTGTGTGTGCGCGCTTTTTGTAATGCAATCCCGACTTCAACGACTTAACCTTGTAAGCAAAGGGGAAATAGAATGGAAAGTAGGATCTTCACATCTCATCAATTTATTTTTGATTATCTAATTCTACCCTTCATCCTTTCCCTACCTTCATCACCCCTGCTGCTGGGTAAGGAGATTCTGGACTCTTTTACCTTTTTTTTTTTTTTCCTGATGTGTTGATGTTGGTCGCATAATGAAATGCACAGAGGAGCCCTTTTTGTGTGTGTGGCATCTAATGCAATAAACCCACAAAAAAAAAAATCAAGCTAGGAGTGGATTTTTGGAACTGTAGTGCATTCGTGTCCGTTAAGGCTGTCTTAACGATTTTCCTCCTTGGAACTGTCTTAATCAGCAACAACAATCTGAAAAAGGAGGAGATTGTACTGGAAAGAGGGAGCAGTCCCCGTCAAATGGTGGTTAAAGGAGATCCTTATAGTTGTTAGTGATTAACTCTTCTAAAGTCTCTTCCCTGAGTGCATTGTCACCGGCTTTGTGTGGTAGCTAGCTAGAGCGGGCAAACTTGCCTTGCTGTTACTGAAACTTAAGTCTTACCTGTTTCTCCATTGGTATTATTTCTTATATTTTGTAGGTTTTTGGAAGGCTTAGTTTGTGTTGTCAAAATCGAAAACCAAGCCCCTTCCCCTCAAAAATCAGATGAATTTTGATTTGTTTCTTTTTTTTTTTTGAAGATTCCCTTCTCTAAACTTTATGAATTTAGGTAGTTTTAGCATTGCAATTTAAAATGATACCTATTTTGAGTTACTTTGCTTCTATAATTTATAAATGCCTTCTTTCTGAAGGACAGAAGTCTCTTCTTCAGCTCAAATCAAGAACCTCTTTATAGGTTTTAAATTGAGAGAAAAGTTACCAGTTGAAGGTAGAAAGCCTGAAATTTATGTTAGAAACAAAGGAGATGTGTTTGCATGTTTAGGTGGCAGTGTACCCTTATTTCAACTGAGCATTTTGAACCAAATTGTGTGATGTTGATTAGCAAAGCGCTTCAGTGCCAGTAAAGATGAATATCAGTTTTTGGACAGCATTTTGGTAAGTATTAGAGTGATTCAGAGTTTATTTGTAGTAAAAGTTGTTCTAGCTGGTGTCTAGAAGACAGTGTTGATATGCTGGAGTTGTTACAGTTTGCGCTGGATTATTTTTGTTAGCATTGATTTATTGGATCTCTAGTCGAGTAATTTGGGTTGAAATCAAGTATTTAAAGAATAGGGATGTGAACAGGAAATCATCTAACTTGCAGAAATTATTGAAATAAAACTGCTTATCTGTATTTAAATCTCAAGTAGTCTTGGAATAGAATTGTGCAAAAATTTAGTGGATTCACAGTAATCCTATGTTGGATTTTGTATGTTTGAATTTAATACCCATTTGTCCCTGAAGGCTCCATGAATCATCTTTAAATTGGGAGGGAAAGAGGATCCCCCAGATGTTATCTTACCTAACTTGTTACTGAGAATGAACTCTGTAAAAAGTCACTAAGTGAAGTCTTGACATCTAGCAAGTACATAAAATGAAGTTCACTTTGGTCTCTTAAAGATACAGCAGAGTGAGGGTGAAATTCAAAAACCTGCATGGAGGCCATATCACTTTTTATTTTTTTAAGATTTATTTATTTATTTGAAAGGCAGAGATTGAGAGGGAGAGAGAGATCTCTCTGCTGGTTCACTCCCCAAATTGCCTCAGTGGCCAGGACTGGGTCAGTCTGAAGCCAGGAGCCTCTTAATGGGTCTCCAGGGTCTACCATTTGGGTGGCTCTGCTGCTTTCCCAGGTCCATTAGCAGGGAGCTGATCAGAAGTGGAGCAACTGGTGCTTTGTTGCAGCAAGTGGCAGCTTAACCCTCTGAGCCACAATGCTGGCCCAGAAGGCACAGTACTTCAGTTTGCTTCTACCAAAGAACAAATTGCGCTCCTTTTTGATACCCTAGGAGTTTTTTTTTTTTTTTTTTTCTGCCCATGGGTGAGCTGTTGATATAGCTTTATAAAGTTATGTGAGAATAATTTTAAAAAGTAATGGGAAAATGAAATCAAAACATAAGTTTATTTTGATGCAAAAAACTTTTTGAAGTCCATGCACAGTTTCCTCATAATACACATTTTCAGTAAACTTTTTGAAGACCATTTATGTTATACTTTGCTCTTTGTTTTTAAAAATACTTCCATTTTCTTGACTTTTTTTTTTTTTTGTAATTGATATTTTGCATAGTTTGGGGATTGAGGATCCCCGAAGAAATTTTCCCAGAAGACAGAAGGCTGTGTATAGAAGTAATCATAGGAGTATCTACATTGATCAATGATCATTTAAGGGACATAGAAACCTTCACGTTTGGTCCTCTGCAATCAGTTATGTGAATCCATGATTTCCCTTAATCTCTTACATTGAGCAGACCTAGTGCTACCGATGTTAAAGTAACTGATTTAATTTTCTTTAGCAATTTTTTTTTAATCCACCCTGCTTATTTCTGTGAGTCACGGCTTAGAATGTGTTAAGAGAAAGGGCTCTATGTTCTCTTTAAAGGCAGACTCCAGCCTAATCTCCCATTCACATCCGAAGTATCAAATGATCCTCTTGAGAGAGAGAGAGAAAATATTGGACCCTTGACATTGCCTAATTCCCATAATAATCAGCTTGAGTTTTGAAAGGTTTGGAATTGGGGAAAGCTTACCCAAGGTGAGAAGATATTAGAGGCAAAAAAAAAGACCTGGGAATGCTGTTCTCTATGTGAGACTTACTTAGAGACAATGAGTGCATTCATATGGAGATGTGGCTGTTGGTGGTTTTTAGCTTTTCAGCTTTGTCAGTCCTGTGTCGGAGACAATATTTTTTGTGTATTTAAGCACAGCCCCCTCCCCCACGGTTTGAATCTTGGAAGCCAGATCTTTTGAGGAAGTTGTTTGCTGTGAGTCTGAGAGTAGAGGACTTGGTGGAGTCTGTAATCTGTTTATTACTCAGATAAGGAGGTGGAATTGATTGCTGGTGAGTTCAGAACTCTTCCTAAAGAATGGTTGCTAGGCAAATTGCATCTCAATCTGGTTAAGCCTCAATAGTTTACAGGTTTGCTGTTGGTGAGGGGCAGAGCTTTTTAAGAATCTTTGTTTTGATGTGTACATGTGCTGTTCTGTGACTCAAAGGCAGAATGATGTATGGATTTTACTTCATGTAAGATAATTTCGTGGTTGGTAGCCTGGGCCAGCTTTGCCACATTTCTCTCCTGGATCAAGTGGTGGGTGGGGTTGCTCTCCAATATTAAGATAGCACTGTGTTTGATTATCTTTGGTTTTGTAGCTAGTAGGGCAGTGAGCTAACACATTCATTTTGGAAACAGGTCACTGATAACACTGCCCTTGGGCCTGGATGGATGGAAAAATAGGACAGAGTAAACAATTGAGGGCATAAATAATGAATCTTCCAACTGAGCCCTGGGAGAGTGAGGGAGATTATCCTCAAAGCTGTTCAGTCTGGCAGTGAAAGGGAAGAGTCTGCTGAATTCATTACCCCAGCTGTATTTGATACTGCATGCTTTATGAGATTGTTAGATTCAGAAACAAAGTTACCCTTCTGCTATAAACTTTCAGTCCATTTTTTAACTAGACATTCTGATTGTTCATTTGTTTCTTAAATTGAGGCATTTACTTCCTCCCCAGACTTTGTTCTGTATGTTAGCATTCTTTTTTTTTTCTTTTTTAAAGATTTATTTATTTATTTGAAAGGCAGAGTTACACAGAGAGAGAAGGAGAGGCAAAGAGAAAGAGAGGTCTTCCATCAGCTGGTTCACTCTCCAGATGGCAGCAACGGCCCGAGCTGTGCTGATCCGAAGCCAGGAGCTTTCTCCGGGTCTTCCCACGTGGGCACAGGGGCCCAAGAACTTGGGCCATCTTCTACTGCTTTCCCAGGCCACAGCAGAGAGCTGGATTGGAAGTGGAGCAGCCAGGACTCGAACTGGCACCCATATGGGATGGCGGCACTGCAGGCGACGGCTTCACCCGCTATGCCACAGTGCCGGCCCCTGTATGTTAGCAGTCTATGAAACTGAACAGTCCTTTTGTTTGGCCAAATCTTAGTTTTACTTAATTAGAGATTTCTTTATAAATAGTATTTATGGTGAAAGAAGAACTCTAAACCTGGCTTAAAGGAATTTTTTTTGTAGTTTGAGTATGTATTATACTTTAAAATTAAATGTTATAGAGTATAATTATATAAGACTCAAAATGGTGAGGCTGGCATTGTGGTTCAGTGGGTTGTGCCATTCTTTGTGAAACTAGCATCCCATATGGGTGCCACCATTTCTTATCCAGCTCCCTTCTATTGTGCCTGGGAAAGCAGTAGAAAAAGTCCTTAGGACCCTGCACACACATGGGAGTCCCAGATGGAGCTTCTGAATGGAGCTCTGGCTATTGTGGCCATTTAGAGAGCGAACCAGCAGATAAACAATCTCTCTTCCTCTCTCTCTGTAACTCTGCCTTTCAAATAAAGCTCTTTCTCTCCTCTTTTTAAACCTTATAAAATGTTGAGAGTTTCTTTAGCTCAAGAATCATTTCTAGGCCGGCGCCTCGGGTCACGAGGCTAATCCTCCACCTGCGGTGCCGGCACCCCACCCCGGGTTCTAGTCCCGGTCGGGGCACCGGATTCTGTCCCGGTTGCTCCTCTTCCAGTCCAGCTCTCTGCTGTGGCCTTGGAGTGCAGTGGAGGATGGCCCAAGTCCTTGGGCCCTGCACCTGCATGGGAGACCAGGATAAGCACCTGGCTCCTGGCTTTGGATCAGCGCGGTGCACCAGCTGCAGCAGCCATTGGGGAGTGAACCAATGGAAAAGGAAGACCTTTCTCTCTGTCTCTCTCTCTCACTGTCCACTCTGCCTGTAAAAAAAAAAAAAAAGAAAGAAAGAAAGAAAGAAGAATCATTTCTAGTATTAAGGTATATATTTTTACTTTTGGGCTAGTTAATTGTCATGAAGTGAATTAAACAAGCAAGCTTTTACTGGTCTCAGCATTTCTGAGGTGGGGAAAATGCCCTACAAATATCCAAATCACTTAGATAGTGACTTGACAGTGGAGCCATACCCAGAGCCAAGGACTTTGAATTTTTCCCTTCTCTGAATTTCTAATATATTTAATTACTTTGTGCAGGAATGTTGATGATCTCTATAATGCCACCACAAAACAAACCGAACACTGGAGTTAGAGGAAAGATGAGGGAAGCTGGGGGCGGGGGGAGTAATGGAGAGAGAGCAGGTGTTCAGGAAGAGCTCCTGTTAAACCTTTGTGGGGAGGACAGGCAGGGAAGTAGGAGCAGTGAATCCAGTTAGGGTGGAGGTGGAGCTGACACTGGTGGTTGGGCCATGGGGCTTAGGACCAAAACCTACTGTGCAGTGTGACAGCTAAGATGGCATCCAGGCATAGATGGTGCCATAGATAAGATAAGACTGTGCCATTTTACTAACAATCTCCATTTGAAATGAATTTTTTTTTTTTTTTGACAGGCAGAGTAGATAGTGAGAGAGAGAGAGAGAGAAAGGTCTTCCTTTTGCCGTTGCTCACCCTCCAATGGCTGCCACGGCTGGCGCACTGCGGCCGGCGCACCGCGCTGATCCGATGGCAGGAGCCAGGTGCTTCTCCTGGTCTCCCATGGGGTGCAGGGCCCAAGCACTTGGGCCATCCTCCACTGCACTCCCGGGCCACAGCAGAGAGATGGCCTGGAAGAGGGGCAACCGGGAAAGAATCCGGCGCCCTGACTGGGACTAGAACCCTGTGTGCTGGCGCCGCTAGGTGGAGGATTAGCCTATTGAGCTGCGGCGGCCGGCTTGAAATGATTTGAAATCTTCAACTTGAGACTTGCTGTTTTTATTTCTCTGGTTGTAAAAGGAATCCAAAGACCAGGATATATATTATCAATCAAGAGAAGATGTTGGATCAAGAGAAGGTGTTGGAGAACAAGAAGATAGAATCGTAAAAGAAAAACCAAATTAAAGTTTTATTGTATTTTGTGCTGATAGATCCCAGGAAGGGAGACACAGGGCTCATTAGATCAAATTCAGTCATAGTCTGGACACTTGGGCTTAGCTGAAAAGAGATAAGAAGGTAACCTTACCAAGATATGGGCAGGACTCTAGTTAAGGGTTCTTTTTTTTTTTTTAAGTTTTTTTTTTTAATTTATTTTTAAGGCAGTTAGATCTTCCATCTACTAGTTCATTCTCCAGGTGGCTTCAGTGGCCGAGGCTGAGGCAGGCCAAAGCCAGGAGCCTGGGACTGCACCTGAGTCTCTCACGTGGGTAGGTGGATGAGACCCTAGGGCCATCTTCTTCTGCTTTCCCAGGCTCATTAGCAGGGAGCTGGTTTGGAAGTGATGCAAGACTAAATACTGGCTTGCAGACAGTGGCTTTACTGGACTGAAGTGGAGCAACCAAGACTCCAACTGGTGCTCTTATGGGCCAAGGCTTAAACCACTACCACTTAACCTAAGTCACAGTGCAGCCCCAAGGGTTCATTCTTGATCAGTGAACACAATTAGTTTGAGATTATTCTCACAGAAGGGACAAACAGGTCAAATGTAGTCAGGTAAAATCCAAATATACTGAATGGTTTTAACTTCTTTCGAGGTCTCCCAGGTGGGGGGAGGGACCCATCTAGTTGAGCCATCACCACTATTTCCCAGGATCTGTATTAGCAGGAAGCTTACAGCAGATTTAAAAGGCAAGGTTTCCATGACCAATCACTAATTCTTTGCTTTCAGCAGAGTGCTTTTGAGGATCAGTTGCTGAGCTGAATGAAAATCAGGTTTTATGCCACTTAGAGAATTGAGATGATTTGGACAACATCCCCATTACTTCAGAGAAGCATAGCCTTATTAGTCATGACTTAGATTTCTTGTTCTCTTCCAAAAGCTAAAGCATGTCTACCATCAACATTTCATTTATCTTCACACTTGATATGTAAATGATAGGACTATCTAAGGGAAAGGGTATAGAACTCATCCCAGGTCACTGTACATTAATGGAGAAGTCACATTTCTTAGGTTCCTGAATGGGCTGTCTGTGTTACTCAGCTATTCAGCTGAAAGTGGTTTTACTATTGTGAAGACATTAATTTTATGGCTGTAAAGGTACTGGTTTGGCCTTTGCTTATCTTCTTCTACCAGAACCTTTTTCATTCAACAGAAAATAGAACATGTGGATTAATGAAGAATCCACATCTTAGTTTTAATCTGTCCTGCCAGGTGTTACTGGGTATTCACTAATGTGCTTTACAAAGGATTTCAGTACTTGGGCTTAATTCAATCCCAGTGAGATATGGTGCAATAGGAGGGTGATACTGAGTTGTGCAGCATTTCCCCAGACACAAAAGAAACCTTTCATTTTAAGAAAAGGCCTTTGCCTATTTCCATAGTCTATGGCAAAATTAAGTGGGAACAAGGAGCTTTCCCAGCAAGCTTTATTTTTATTTTTGTTGCTTCTCCAAGCTTAGCAAATGTCCCAACTGAAATGTGTCATGTTTGTCATTCTTGGTATGTTTTTGGGAGGGAGGAGTGTTCCTTAGTGCAGCTAGAAGTGAGAGACTCATGCCATTTCAGTCTACATACTAATTTTGTAATTCTCTAAAATTGTATTTGTCCCAGCTGTGTTCACTCCTCACCTGTCCATATCTGTTCATTTTTCACTTCTCACAGAAAAGAAAATACAAGGATACTTTTTTATATATAAAGATTTATTTTATTTATTTGAAAAAGTTATGCAGTGGCTGGAGCTGAGCTGATTTGAAGCCAGGAGCCAGCAGTTTCCTCCAGGTCTCCCAAGTGAGTGCAGGGGCCCAAAGACTTTGGCCACCTTCTACTCCTCTCCCAGGTGCATTACCAGAGAGCTGGATTGGAAGTGAAGCAACCAGGATGCAAACTAGTACCCATATGAGATGCCAGTGCTGCAGGCTAGGGTTTCAACCTGCTGTTCCACAGTGTTGGGCCAATAAGGATACTGTTTTAAGAGTTGATGGAGGGGCTGGTGCTGTGGCACAGTGGGTTAAAGCCATGGCCTGCAGCGCTAGTTGGAGTCCCGGCTGCTCCACTTCCGATCCAGCTCTCTGCTATGGCCTGGGAAAGCAGTAGAAGATGGCTCAAGTCCTTGGGCCCCTGCACCCGCATGGGAGACCTGGAAGAAGCTCCTGGCTCCTGGCTTTGGATCAACTCAGCTCTGGCCATTGTGGCCAATTGGCGAGTGAACCAGCGGATCTCTCCCCCCGCCCCCAACTCTTTCAAATAAATAAAATAAATCTTTAAAAAAAAAAAGTTCATGGAAAGTAGAATTAAAAGAGAAGTTTACTTTGGTACAGAAGTTTTTGAAATCCATGCATAAGTGTTTCGTTTTTCATAATATGCATTTATGAGACTAACATCTTTAAAAATTTTAATATAAGACAGAGTTACAGAGAGAGGTAGAGACAGAGAGGTCTTCCATCCACTGGTTCACTCCCCAAATGGCTGCAAGGGCCGGAGCTGCACCAATCCAAAGCCAGGAGCCAGGAGCTTCTTCTGGGTCTCCCATGTTGGTACAGGGGCCCAAGGGCTTGGGCCATCTTCTGCTTTCCCAGGCCATAGCAGAGAGGATTGGAAAAGGAGCAGCTGGGACTCGAACCAGTGCCCATATGGGATGCTGGCACCGAAGGCAGAGGATTAACTTACTGCACCACAGCACCAGCCCCAGATAGGTATTGATCTCTTATCTGCTGGTTCACTCCCTAAGTACCTATAAGACCCAGAACTGGACCAGGCTGTAATTAGGAGCTAGGAACTCCATCTGGGTGTAAAGGGACCCTACTAGTTGAGCTGTCACCTATTGACCCCCAGGAGGAAGCTTTGTCAGAAGTGGAACTAGGACTAAAACCCAGGCACTCTGATGTAGGTTGTGGGTATCCCAAGCAACATCCTAACTGCTGTGCCAAATACCTGTCCTCATAAAAGACTTTCTGTGACCTTTTGCAAGATCTCTTGTATGTGTAGACTCAGAGTAATCCAAGTCCGCGCACACACACATGCACATACCTCATATAGAAGTACCTGCATTCATTTCCTACTCCTGATTCCAGCTTCCTGCTAATGCAGACTCTGGGAAGCAGCGGTGATGGCTGAAGTAATTTGGTTTCTGCCACTCAGTTATTTTGACCCTGTTGTGGTCATTCGGAGAATGCAGCAGATGGGAATTCTCTGTCTCCATGTTTCTCTGCCTCTCAAATAGTTGCACAGCTGGTTAAAGCCCCAGTCCACAGTGCTGGCATCACATATGAGTGCCGGTTCAAGTCCCAGCTGCCCCATTTCCTATCCAATTCCCTGCTAATGCACCTAGGAAAGCAGCGGAGTATGGCCCATACTCTTTGGGCCCCTGCACCTATGTGGGAGACCAGGAAGAAGCTCCTAGCTCCTGGCTTCGGATTAGCTCAGCTCCAGATGTTGCAGCCATTTGGGGAGAGAGCCAGTGGATGGAAGATATTTCTTTATCTCTGTAATTCTGTCTTTCAAGTAAATAAAATAAATCTTAACAAAAAATATTTGAGGGGCCAGTGCTGTGGCCCCAGTGCCAGCATACCATATGGGTACCAGTGCGAGAACTGACTGCTCCACTTCTGATCCAGCTCTGCTGTGGCCTGGGAAAGCAGTATAAGGTGGCCCAAGTTCTTGGGCCCCTGCACCCAGTGGGAAACCCAGAAGTTGTTCCTGGCTCCTGGCTTTGGATCGCCCCAGCTCTGGCTGTTGTGGCCATTTGGGGAGTGAACCAGGGGATGGAGGATCTCTCTTTGCCTCTGCTCTCTGTAAGTCTACCTTTCAAATAAATAAATAAATCTTAAAAAAAAATTTTTTTGAGATCAAGTGAGAGAATCACAGTGAAAGTACTTTGGGAATTGTAATGCTTTCTACAGTTTTAACATTGTTGATGACTACAAAACACACCTTCATAAGTGACTTAGTATAGAATCTGGAAGTTGATTTAGTGGTCATCTAGTCAAAATTGAAAATGAACTGCCTAGATCATTGCTGTTGCTTGAGTATTTCTAGTACTGTGCCACTGTTAAGCGAGCTCAAAATAGTTTTTATGTTCATTTAAAATTGCCTTTTGTCAGACTTTATTAACTTAGTTTTGATCTCTGGAGCTCAGAGATAAGTTAATCTATGCTTTGTGTGACAGACCTCTTGTGACACCCTTTGTTATCTTCATCATTGCTCATCTTGAAATCACTATGGCCACTTAATTGGCTTCTGCCATCTCCCATTTGTCTTCATACTTCCAGCAGATTTATTTAAAATAGAAATCTGGGCCGGTGCCGCGGCTCACTAGGCTAATCCTCCGCCTTGCGGCACCGGCACACCGGGTTCTAGTCCCGGTCAGGGCGCCGGATTCTGTCCCGGTTGCTCCTCTTCCAGGCCAGCTCTCTGCTGTGGCCCGGGAGTGCAGTGGAGGATGGCCCAAGTGCTTGGGCCCTGCACCCCATGGGAGACCAGGAGAAGCACCTGGCTCCTGCCATCGGATCAGCGCGGTGCGCCGGCCGTAGCGCGCCGGCCGCGGCGGCCATTGGAGGGTGAACCAACGGCAAAGGAGGACCTTTCTCTCTGTCTCTCTCTCTCTCACTGTCCACTCTGCCTGTGAAAAAATAAAAAAAAAATAAAAAAAAAAATAAAAAGAAATCTGATTGTTAGTCTCCTTAAAACCCATCCTTGTCTCCCCATGGCTTTCAGGATAGAGTCTGATGTTAGCTAATAATTGTTATAACTAATGCCATGAGCACAGGCTATGTACCAAAATAAACATTTATAAATATTTCATTTTTTAAAAAAGATTTGTTTATTTGAAAGTCAGAATTACACAGAGGGGCCGGCGCCGAGGCTCACTAGGCTAATCCTCCGCCTTGCGGCACTGGCACACCGGGTTCTAGTCCCGGTCGGGGCGCTGGATTCTGTCATGGTTGCCCCTCTTCCAGGCCAGCTCTCTGCTGTGGCCAGGGAGTGCAGTGGAGGATGGCCCAAGTCCTTGGGCCCTGCACCCCATGAGAGACCAAGATAAGTACCTGGCTCCTGCCTTCGGATCAGCGCGGTGCAGTGGCCATTGGAGGGTGAACCAACGGCAAAAGGAAGACCTTTCTCTCTCTCTCTCTCTCTCTCTCTCTCTCTCTCTCTCTCCACTCTGCCTGTCCCAAAAAAAAAAAAAAAAAATTACACAGAGAAAGAAGAGAAACAGAGAGAGAGAGAGAGAGAGAGAGAGAGGTCTTCCATCCAGTGGTTCACTCCCCAATTGGCTGCAATGGCTGAAGCTGCGCTGATCCAAAACCAGGAGCTAGGAGCTTCTTCCGGTTTCCCACACAGATGCAGGGGCCCAAGGATTTGGACCATCTTCCACTGATTTCCCAGGCCATTAGCAGAGAGCTGGATTGAAAGTGGAGCAGCCGGGACTCGAACCAGCGCCCTTATGGGATGCTGGCACTGCGGGCAGCAGCTTTACCTGCTACGCCACAGCACCGGCTCCACAAATATCTCATTTAATCATCACAGTTGTATAACGTGTCAGATCTGCTTTTGTGCCTTCTTAGTGATAAGAACATTGACCTGTAACTCCAATCCAGCCCTATTCTTAATTTGTTATTCTGTTCTCCTGGTATGAAATACAATTTGGCATATCAGCCTCATCTCTGGGAATAGCACATACCGGCACACCCTATTCTCCATACTATATCCTTGTACTTCCCAGCCAGACAATTTAAATTTACCTCTGCATGCCTTTTATGTTGCTAGTTTTCCCTGCCTTGTCCAGGCCTCAGTGACCTGTGAGGTTCTCATTTCTGTTTCATTGTTGCCTTAAAGTAGTATTCTCTGAGTTTTCAAACAACTTTATTCCCATGTCACCAGGAATTTTGTCAGATTTGTGTTCCCTGTACATGATACCACTGTAGTGCCTGATACATAGTAGGTGCTCACTGAATGAATCAGTGGGTGAATGAATTAAAGATAGCCCTATTGGCCGGCGCCGCGGCTCACTAGGCTAATCCTCCGCCTAGCGGCGCCGGCACACCGGGTTCTAGTCCCGGTCGGGGCGCCGGATTCTGTCCCGGTTGCCCCTCTTCCAGGCCAGCCCTCTGCTGTGGCCAGGGAGTGCAGTGGAGGATGGCCCAGGTGCTTGGGCCCTGCACCCCATGGGAGACCAGGAAAAGCACCTGGCTCCTGGCTCCTGCCATCGGATCAGCGCGGTGCGCCGGCCGCAGCGCGCCGGCCGCGGCGGCCATTGGAGGGTGAACCAACGGCAAAGGAAGACCTTTCTCTCTGTCTCTCTCTCTCACTGTCCACTCTGCCTATCAAAAAAAAAAAAAAAAAAAAAAAAAAAAAAAAAGATAGCCCTATTAAATAGTGTTTTCTTCTTCAGGTTAAACTCCTGTTTCCCTGTATTAACCTTTTCACAGTTTCTAGATCCTTTACTGTAATGGTTACTTTTCTATCTCTTTTTAAAGTTCTGGCTGAGATATCCCAGGCTTCTCCACATTTCACATCAGAGAGTGTTACATTTTAATGGCTAGAGAAGGTGAGCTTGAATTTTCCAAAGTAACTTTGACCAAAAAGTGTACCAAATGGACAGGCAGCTCAGCTGCTGCTCTGGGAAAGGTTCTGATTGCTTTAGTTTCTAGCCTTCTCCTTGCCAGAATTGAACCCAGACTACCCAGGAAAAAATAAGCAAGGATGGTACTTCCTAACCTGCTTTTCTCTTTAATCCTTTGTAACCTCTGTAGGTTACTGTCTCTTTCCGATTTTGCAGGTTACTGTTGGTATAAAGACCCATTTTCCCCTTCTGAATAAAGGAGTGGCTTCTTGCATCTCTGCAGTAACCTCAGCAGTCTTGGTTCTCCCCGGCTGTAGGTGGAGTTGAAAAGCAGAGTCTGGCATTAAATTAGAGGGAACAACATGATTCCTATACAGAGTTGGAGGTGAATGAGTCAGAGACCAGGCATCGGCTTACTTCAAAATCCATTCAGAAGTGATTTAGTTTTTGTTACTGAAGCAGATCGACAATGCCATTTCCCTGTCTAAAAAATGAGATTCTCAGGATTCTCATATAGGAAGATAAATTCTTGGTATAATAATAGTTTCTGCCGGTGCCGCAGCTCACTAGGCTAATCCTCCGCCTGTGGCGTGGGCACCTCGGTTCTAGTCCCGATTGGGGCGCCGGTTCTGTCCCAGTTGCTCCTCTTCCAGTCCAGCTCTCTGCTGTGGCCCAGGAAAGCAGTGGAAGATGGCCCAAATGCTTGGGCCCTGCAACCGCAAGGGAGACCAGGAGGAAGCACCTGGCTCCTGGCTTTGGATTGGCGCAGTGTGCCGGCCATAGTGGCCATTTGGGGGGTGAACCAACGGAAGGAAGACCTTTCTCTCTGTCTCTCTCTTTCACTGTCTAACTCTGCCTGTCAATATATATATATGTGTGTGTGTATATAGATATATGTGTGTGTGTGTGTGTGTATATAATGGTTTCTGTCCTTTTATAATGTCTCTTTTTACCTACCATGTGCCAGTGGCACAGCGTCTGTATAATGCCTAGTAGTAGAGCATGAAATCAGCATAGTGCCTCACTTACAGTATCCAGGGAAAATTTAACAGTTCTCAGTAGCACTGAGCCTTAATAGGTTTGGTTATTATTAAAATTCATCTTTATCAAAGGAAACACTGGTTAATGATTCTTCTTGAAAAACATGCTGGGCATTAACTGGAATTGCTGAGTGATTTGCAGTGGGGAAACCATGAGAGCAATTTCATGTTTGTCCACAAATTATCATTAGCAGTTTCATTTGCAGATTGAAAGAGCAGGAGGAACGGGCTCTTCGCCAGTTGCAGCTTCCCTCCGATTAGGGCGTTAGTTCAATTATGTCCAATTAACTCTTATTGCAGATAGTGGTGTTAATTACTTGCAAGACAGTTTTTGGCTGCAGTTAGCTCAAGGCTGAAGTATGAACTTGATGGATTTTAATAACCAATATGACACATTGCACTCCCTCTCTCTGCAGTTTTCTTTTTTCAGACCTCTTTTAGACAAAAGGTCAAAGCATTATAAAAATCCATCTTACAATTAAAACATATTGTCCTTCTTTTGAAGAGCTGTGCAGAATCATATTTTATAAGAATCTTTTAGAAGCAATCTTAATGGCTTTTTATATTCTGAGATCATACCCTTGAGTTCACTGCTTCTTATAGGAAAACGACTAAGCTAGCACTAAATGTCATTCATAGCAATATGTACTAATTTTAAGATTATAATAATTGGTAAAGTGCAGTCTGGGCCTTGTTGCATTTAAAAGTTTTTTTTTTTTTTTTCTTTGAAAGGTACAGAGATAGAGATTGTGGTATTAAATCATGGGTTGGTTCTTCTTCCCACTTCAACCCCCACCTCCAGTCCACAAATAGGGAGAAAGTGGTATCTGTAAGACATTTGAGTAAGTGTGTTTCTTTTACCCCTGTCCTCAAAATATCAGCTATGTAGATGTGAATAAGCTGAAGTGGAGAATAGAGCCCAAACTGGAACCATGGACTTCATAATGGGGTACAGGCATCCCAAGTGGTGGCTTAACCACTGTGCCAAACTCGTTCACTGCTCCTGTTTGCCTTCTAAATTTTCTTCAAGAATATTTAAATAAGGGGGCTGGTGTTATAGCTCTCCAGGTTAAGTTTCTTCTGGTGCTGTCATCCCATACTGGGTGCTGGTTTGAGTCCTGGCTGCTCCACTTCTAATCAGGCTCCCTGTCAGTAAGTCCTGGGAAGGCAGCGGATGATGGCTCAAGTGCTTGGGCCCATCACCCATGTGGGAAATCTGATGATGGGAATTTTTAGCTCCTGGCTTTGGCTTGGCCCAGGCAGGGCTGTTGCAGCCATTTGAGGAGTGAATCAGTGGTTGGAAGATCTTTCTGTCTCTCGCCCTCTCTCTGAAGCTCTTCCTTTCAAATAAATAAATCTTTTAAAGCAGATAAAACTTTTTACTTGGTCTATTTTAAAACCAAGATGCTAAGGATGCTTACAATTACTATTTTTTAGCTCTATATACATTTTAGAATGTTATTTTTTTTTTAAAAAAAGATTTCTTTGTTTTATTTGAAAGAGTTATAGAGACAGAGGCAGCGAGAGAGAGAACACTAAATGGGCTTATTATAAGCAAAATGTTATCTCTTTAAAATGCAGAAGACTTGTGGGCTGGTGCTGTGGCTCAGTAGGTTAATCCTCCACCTGCTGCACAGAGCCTACATCCCATCTGGGCGCCAGTTCTAGTTCTGGCTGCTCCTTTTCCAATCTAACTCTCTGCTGTGGCCTGGGAAAACAGTGGAAGATAGCTCAGACGCTTGGGCCCCTGCACCCCTGCGAGAGACCGGGAGGAAGCTCCTTGCTCCTGGCTTCAGATCAGCACAGTTCCCACCTTTGTGTGGCCTTTGTGGCCATTTGGGGAGTGAACCAGCGGATAGAAGACCGTTTTCTCTGTCTCTCCCTCTCTCTGTCTGTAACTTTCTCTCTCAAATGAATAAATAAATATTTTTAAAAAATGCAAAAGACTGTATTTGATTACCGCTGACACTGTTACTAGATATCTAGGTGGCTTACCTACTTCTTTCATTTTAGATGTTGCTGTCTTAGCATCTTTTGTGTCTAGGTTTTTGTTCATAAGGACTTATATGGGCATGGGAACATAAAAATTTGGTTTAGAATAAGTTGCCAACCTGTATGGCACTGCATTTATAAGAGCCTGCTTTTTTGTGTGTTTGGTAAATTAGGGCTTGAGGTTCATGACTGCTTAGAAAAGAGCCTCTTCCTCCCAAACTTCCCAGATCACACTAAGTAGGAAAGAAGTAGAAAAGGAGAGTGATAAAACATCATCCTTGTAGTGCTTCAAAGTTCAGAATGATTGTTGCTAAAAACCATTGTGCTGTAGAAAAACCAAAACCCTGCCAGCCAGCTGCTGTTGGTGTGAAAGTGGAGATGCTAGCTATAATGGCTACTTTTCAGGAAGATGGAGATAAAGCTTATGTTATTTGAAGCTTTTTGTATAATGAGAGGAAAGGATGTTAAAACTGTTACCTCTGGGAAGATAAAACAGTTCTCTTTTCCTTGGAGAGTTTGCATGGCAATCAGTGAAGAGTCTCAGATGTATGTTTAGGAGAAGGGGCCTGGAAAAACTGTTTTTAAAATATCAACTTAGTAAGTTGAGATGGCAATGGTGAAGAAAAGAGGATCATTAATGGCACCTCCTTAAAGATAGACATTTCTCTTTTAAAAATTGATTGAGGCTGGCGCTGTGGCATAGCGGGTTAACACCCTGGCTCGAAGCACCAGCATCCCATATGGGTTCCAGTTTAAGACCCTGCTGCTCCACTTTCAGTCTAGCTCTCTGATATGTCCTGGGAAAGCAGTAGAAGATGGCCCAAGTCCTTGGGCCCCTGCACCCACGTGAGAGACCTGGAGGAAGCTAGTGGCTTTGGAACCAGCCAATCCTGGTTTGGGATTGGCTCAGCTCTAGCCGTTGCGGCCAATTGGGGAGTGAACCAGCTGATGGAAGACCTCTCTCTGTCTCTCCTCTCTCTGTTGTGTAACTCTGACTTTCAAATAAATAAATAAAATCTTCTAAAAAATTAATTGATTAATTAAATCTTTTTGAAAGGCAGAGAGAGAGAGAATCTCCTGCTGGTTCACACTTCAGATGTCCAAAACAGCCAGTGCTGGGCCAGGCCAAAGCCAGGAACTGGAAGCTCAACCCACTTTTCCCTTAGTGAGTGACAGGGACTCAACAACTTGAGCTATAACTGCTACTTCCCTAGCTGTGTGTTAACAGGAAGCTGGAATTGTGAGCAAAGCTGAGACTTAAGCCCAGACACTAAAGTATGGAATAGGGGAGTCCCAAGCAGTGCCTTAAATACTGTGCCATTGCCAGCCTTTTCCCCAGAGAAATTTCTTTTGGAACCTTTCTTTAAAAAAGAAATACATATCTTATAAATCTTTTGAGAAATTTATCTTGGGGTATTTCTTATTTTCTGGCATATTACTAGTTGTTTATTTAATTTGAAATGCAGAGTTACAGAGAGGCTGAGGAGAGAGAGAGAGGTCTTCCATCCACTAGTTCACTTCATAAATGGCTGCAATGGCTGGAGCTGCGCCAGTCCGAAGCCAGGAGCCAGGAGCTTCTTCTGGGTTTCCCACATGGGTACAGGGGCCCAAGGACTTGGGGGTCATCTTCTACTGTTTTCCCAGGCCATAGCAGAGAGCTGGATCGGAAGTGGAACCCTAGGACTCAAACCGGCACCCGTATGGGATGCCAGCACCACAGGCAGATGTTAAACTTACTACATCACAGCCCTGGTCCCGAAATTCTCCATCTTTAAGGTAATAAAGTGTATGAATGCCTCACAGTGAAGAAACATCCCTAGAGCAGGTGGAGGTGAAGAGGGAATTTGAAGTATATATGTACTGGAAAAAATGTTCAGATAAGTTTTGAAAAGAATTGGAAATTGATGAAGCAGAAAGATATAGAAAACATATTCCAGGTGGCAAAAACTCTGAAGCTGGTACTCACCAGTCCAGATATTAGTCACTTTTGAGAGAAACAAAACAGGGGCTGGCGCTGTGGAGTAGCCAGTAAAGCTGGTTGCCTGTGGCACTGGCATCCCGTATTGGCACAAGTTCGAGTCCCAGCTGCTTTGCTTCTGATTCAGCTCCCTGCTAATGGCCTGGAAAAGCAGCAGAAGATGGCTCAAGTGCTTGGGCCCCTGCACCCACTTGGGAGACCCAGAAGAAGCTCCTGGCCTCAGATTCCCCCCAGCTCCTGCCATTGCAGCCATTTGGGGAGTGAGCTAGTGGATGGATGATCTCTCTCTGTTTCTCTGTAACTCTACCTTTCAAATATTACTACTATAAATAGAGGATCTTTTAAAAAAAGATAATAAAATTACTAGCAGACCATTCTCCAACTCTTTTTTATATCTCTGGCTTCATTCTTTCTAGACTTCAACACTGCTATCTTGTATTCTTTAAAATAATTTTTAAACAGTCTCAAATTTTAAAACAGTACAGTACAATGAATTTATTCCCTTTGGGTCATTTGAGAATAAGTTGCTGACCTGATGCTCCATCATCCCTGAGTACTTGAAGGCATTTCCTGCAAACGACATTCCTTCAACTTTAACACAATACAACTGTCAAGTTCAGGAAGTTAACACTGACATATTACTACCATATACTTTTCAGGCCTCTTTCAGATGTTGCTAGTTGTACCAGTAATATCTTTCCAGCAGAAAGGATCCAGTTCAGATGCATACTTTGCATTTATTTGTCATGGTATCTTCAGTCTGGAGCAGTTCCTCAGGCCTTCTTTGACTTACATGACCTTGATGCTGTTGACAGTTGTTTGTAGAAATTCCTTCAACTTGGATTTGGCTGATGGTTCTTCGTATTTAATTTAGGTTATACATCTTCAGCAGGAATATTATAAAAGTGATGCTGTGTTCTTCATGACATAATTTTCAAGAGGTACAGAATTCTGATTTGCGCCACTATTAGTAATATTTGATCACTTTATTAAGTTGGTTCCTGTTTTATGTTTCCAGTGTAAAGTTACTGATTTCCCTTTTGTAATTAGTAAGCATTTTGGGAGGCAGGGCAAACTATTCAAATATTCCTTTCCTCTTCAGCTTTTCCCTTTATTAGTATATTTACATGAGTATGGAGTCATAATTCCCCCCCCCCCTTTTTTAAAAGATTGATTTATTTGAAAAAGTTATAGAGAGGATGAGAGGGAAACAGTGTTTATCCACTGGTTCACTCTCCAAATGGTCCCAACGGCCAGCCCTGGGCCAGGCCAAAGCCAGGAGCCAGGAGTTTCTTCCTGGTCTCACATATGGATAGAAGGGGCCCAAGCACTTGGGCCATGTTCTGCTGCTTTTCCCAGGCCATTAACAGGGAGCTGGATCGGAAGTGGAGCAGCCGGGACACCAACCAGCACCCATATGGGATGTTGGCCCTGGTTTCCTCCTTGATTCAATAAGATGCAAATGATGGGACTGTTGTGGCGGTGTTGTGGCATAGGGAATAAAGCCACCGCCTGCAGTGCCAGCATCCCATATGGGTGCCAGTTCAAGTCCCGGCTGCTCCACTTCCGATCGAGCTCCCTGCTAATGGCCTGGGAAAAGCAGCAGAAGATGGTCCAAGTCCTTGGGCCCCTGCACCCATGTGGGAGACCTGGAAGAAGCTCCTGGCTTTGGATCAGTGCAACTTCGGCCGTTGGCAGACATCTGGGGAGTAAACCATCGGATGGAAGACCTCTTTCTCTCTCTCTCTCTGCCTCTCCTTTCTCTGTGTAACTCTTTTCAAGTAAAGAGATAAATATTTTTTTAAAAAGATGCAAATGATGTGCTCATCTTTTATTTCAAGGGTTTGATTGATACTGCCCAAACTCAAGTTTTATGGAGTGGTAGAAAACTGAAGTTTACAACTCTTCCATTCTTGGTACATGCCTCCTTCACTCATTGGACCTCTTTAGTGACCTCTCTGGTTTCTGTCTGTTTGTTTTTATTTATATACTTTAAAATGTTTATTTATTTGAAAGGAGGGTAGGAAGAGAGCCATCTTCCATCTTCTGGTTCACTCCCCAAATGGCTGCAATGGCCAGGATTGAACCAGGATGAAGCCAGCCAAGAATTCCATCTAGGTCTCCCACATGGGTGGCAGGAACCCAGGCACTTGACATCTTTTTTTTTTTTTTAAAGGTTTATTTATTTATTATTTGAAAGGCAGAGTTACAGAGAGGCAGAGAGAGAGTGGTCCTTCATCCATTGGTTCACTCCTCAGATGGCCGCAACGGCCAGAGCTGCACCAATCCAAAACCAGCAGCTTCCTCCAGGTCTCCCATGTGCCAAGGACTTGGGCCATTTTCTACTGTATGTAAATATGTTTCAAAGTACAAGCTATAAAATGTAAGTTGTTGGTTTGGTTCTGTTGGCAAAGTGAAGAGTGACCTGTATTTTGATAGATTAAGAAAATAATAACCAGCATTTAATTAGTAGTTACTGTTTGTTAGAACTAGTATCCTACCTAATTGGAGTAAGTTAAATCCATTTAATCCTCACAACAATTCTGTGAAGCAGGGTACATTTTACAAATGATGGTAAGCTACTTTCCCAAGATCACACAGCTAAATGACAGAACTAGGATTCAAACCCAAGCACAGGGCCAGTGCTGTGGTGTAGTGGGTTAAGCTTCTTGCCCTATTGACATCCCATGTTGGTGTGCCAATTTGGATCCAGCTTCCCTGCTGGAAAAGCAGTGGATGGTGGGTCAAGTGCTGGGGTTCCTGCCACCTGCGTGGGAGACCTGGATGGACTTTTGGGTTCCTGGCTGCTGTTGCAGCCATTTGGGGAGTGAACCAACAGGTGAAAGATCTCTCTCTCTCTCTCTCTCTCTCTTTTTTTTTTTTACAGGCAGAGCAGACAGTGAGAGAGAGAGAGAAAGGTCTTCCTTTTGCCGTTGGTTCACCCTCCAATGGCTACCGCGGCCGGTGTGCTGCGGCCTGGCGCACCGCGCCTATCTGAAGGCAGGAGCCAGGAGCCAGATGCTTCTCCTGGTCTCCCATGGGGTGCAGGGCCCAAGCACTTGGGCCATCCTCCACTGCACTCCTAGGCCACAGCAGAGAGCTGGCCTGGAAGAGGGGCAACCGGGACAGAATCCGGTGCCCCGACCGGGACTAGAACCCAGTGTGCCGGCGCTGCTAGGTGGAGGATTAGCCTAGTGAGCCGCGGCGCCGGCAAGATCCCTTTCTCTTTCGTTCTGCCTTTCAATTACATAAAATAGACCTTTAAAAAAAATGAGAAAAGTAAAGATTTTACTTTTAGGCCGGCACCGCGGCTCATTAGGCTAATCCTCCGCCTGCAGCGCCGGTACCCCGGGTTCTAGTCCCAGTTGGGGCACTGGATTCTGTCCCGGTTGCTCCTCTTCCAGTCCAGCTCTCTGCTGTGGCCCAGGAAGGCAGTGGAAGATGGCCCAAGTGCTTGGGCCCTGCATCCACATGGGAGACCAGGATGAAGCACCTGGCTCCTGCCTTCGGGCCACAGCCGCCATTTTGGGGGGTGAACCAATGGAAGGAAGACCTTTTTCTGTCTCTCTCTCACTGTCTAACTCTGCCTGTCCAAAAAAGAAAAAATAAAAAGGGAAATAAAACTAACTACTTTGGGGAAAAAAAAAAACTCAAGCAGTTTGCTTACACAGTCTTGGCTTACTGCTTCAGGATATGCTGCTGGTGGTGTTCCTCCCCTCCCCTTTTTTTACATTTATTTATTTGAAAAGCAGAATTACAAAGAGAGGGGGAAGGACCACTGGTTCACTCCTCAAATGGCTGCAATGGCTGAGACTGGGCCAAGCCCAAGCCGGGAGCCTGAAACTCCATTCAGGTCTCCCATGTAGGTAGGTGGCAGGGGCCAAAGCCCTTGGGCCATCTTCTGCTGCTTTTACAGGCACATTAACAGAGGGCTGGATGGGAAGTAGAGCAGCCATGATTCGAACCAGTGCTCATAGAGGATGCCATTGTTGCAAATAGTGGCTTAACCTGCTGTGCCACATCACTGACCCCCATATACCTCTAATTAACCCAGGTTTCTTGAGGCATCTTGGCCTTCAGTGGACATTTATCTACATGTGGATTTTCTCTTTTGAAAATTTCTTTTCCAAATGCAACTTGGCCTTATGCCCCAGTTTTTTCTGTTACTTCCTGGCTCTGTTAAGTTTTATGTTCAAGGAATAGAAGCTAATTTGAATGGTTTTCTTTTTTCTTTTTATTTATTTGTTTGGAAAGCAGAGTTACAGGAAGGGATAAAGAGGTCTTCCTTCTGCCTGTTCACTCCCCAGATGGCCACAACATCCAGGAACCAGGAGGCAGGAGCTTCTTCCAGGTTTCCCACGTGGGTGGCAGTGGCCCAAGCACTTGGGCTATCTTCTGCTGCTTTTCCCAGGACATTAACAGGGAGCTGGATCGGAAATGGAGCAGCTGGTACACAAACCAGCACCTGTATAGGATTGCAGTGCTGGAGGCAGCAGCTTTACTTGCTATGCCACAACATCAGCCCTGGTATCTGTTCTTTAAATGTTTGTTAGAATAATCCTGATCTCTTGTTGCTCTCATTGTATCTCTGGTCAGAGACCCAGGTACTTAAGAACTAAATTCTTTTTTTTTTTTTTTTTTTTTTGACAGGCAGAGTGGACAGTGAGAGAGAGAGAGACAGGGAGAGAAAGGTCTTCCTTTTGCCGTTGGTTCACCCTCCAATGGCCGCCGCTGCAGCCGGCGCACCGCGCTGATCCTGGCAGGAGCCAGGAGCCAGGTGCTTTTCCTGGTCTCCCATGGGGTGCAGGGCCCAAGCACCTGGGCCATCCTCCACTGCACTCCTGGCCATAGCAGAGAGCTGGCCTGGAAGAGGGGCAACCGGGACAGAATCCGGCGCCCCAACCGGGACTAGAACCCGGTGTGCCGGCGCCGCAAGGTGGAGGATTAGCCTATTGAGCCACGGCGCCGGCTCTTAAGAACTAAATTCTACCCAGTCTGACACTTCTGCTTGAGAATATGAATACGATTAGATTCAAGGTCGCTGTATCTTTCTAAGGTGGTCCATTCAGCTTAAGTTATAGTGACCCAAACCTGATAGGGCTTTTGAAACTCAAAGCTATTACATAACTTAATGAAAAATTGCAAATTCTACAATTAGCTGCCTGCAACAAACACAACCTCTATATACACATTTTTAATAACACTGATTTTTACTTAATAGGGATGAAAGTCGGGAAGTGAAATGATTCTTTTTTAACACAGTACAGAAGTAGTACTGAGGCTTTTTATAAAGTATGCAGGCATTTTTATCTCCTCTTATACCCAGAGTGAAGGTGTCTGTACAGGCATTCATACACACATGCACATAGACACTAGTAAGTACTTGTATTATTCATGTGCTTCAAGGATATAGGTTTAAATAAATTCTAGAGCCTGAGATTAAAGATTGTGAGTATCACTAAGGAATGAGAGCCAAGTTGTATTTATTAAACATCCATTATGAGAATAATGCTACTCCTGATCCTGTAACCTGGAATGATAAATGAAATAGACTCTGATCTTAGGAAGTTAGCAGTCAGGTTGAAAGGTTTGAATGTCCAGAGACAGAGACTACTTTCCTGATACCTCTACAGCAAAGAATTTGAGACAAAGCTCCAGATTGAAAATGAGTTTTAAAAAATGAGTAAAGTCAAGAAAGAGCATTCTTGGCACAGAAAGTAGTGATAAAAAGTGCCTTTGTGGACCAGGATGGACATGGGAAACAGGATGAGAACCTGTTGTCTTCCTTCCTGTGAGTGCAAAAGCCAGTGCTGGGCCTGACTGAAACCCAGAGCCGAGGCTCAGTCTGGGTCTCCCATGTGGGTGGCAGGTATCCAAGTCATCACCTGCCACCTCCCAGGATATACATTAGCAGGAAGCTAGAATCAGAAGCAGAGACAGGACTCATACCCAAGCACTCTGATATTGCATGTAGGCATCCCAAGTGGTGCCTTAACTGCTGTGCCAAATGCACCTGCCTTCCAGAACTTTGCAAATCCCTTGAGCCTCCTATGTTCAGCAGCACAAAGATATATGTAGCAGATTGATTTGGAGACCTGAACAAAGTAAATCTAGAGTAAACAACCATCTTTGTCCCCTCCTTTCTTCTATCCTGTTGTGAGGTCACAGTTGAAAGTGACTTTAATTCCCCATTGGGTTAAAGAAGATGGGCTGGCATTGTGGTATAGTGGATAAAACCGCTGCCTGTAACAACGGCATCCCATATGGGTGCCAGTTTGAGTTCAGGCTGCTCTGCTGCTCCACTGCTTCAGTTCCTGCTAATGTACCTGTGAAAGTAGCAAAAGATGACACAAATGCTTAGGCCCCTGCCATTCACATGGGAGTCCTGGAAGAAGGTCCTGTCTTCAATCTGGCACAGCCTTGGCTGCTGTGGCCACCTAGGGAATGAACCAATAGATGGAAGATCTCTCTAACTCTGCCTTTCACATAAATTCATGTTTTAATAAATAAATAAAATCTTTAAAAATAATAAAGATAGAAAAGAAGGAAGTTTTTTGGCAATGACAATGTTATTCAGGTTGAGAAGATAGTGCAAAGTAAGGTTCAGTTGGAAGTTGGGTTGACAAAATTGCTTGTTGAGTAGATCCTTTCATTGTAACAAATAACTAATTTTGCAGAGTCTGGTTTGATAGACTTGTAATTTTTGTCATCTTTGCCATTTATTATCCCTAGAGCAGTGTTTTGATTTTTCTCTCTAAATTTTAAGCTACATTTGTTGGACCCCAGAGGTAGAGGAACAGGAGGTAGTAAGCTTTTTTTTTTTTTTTTTTTTTTTTTGACAGGCAGAGTGGACAGTGAGAGAGACAGAGAGAAAGGTCTTCCTTTGCCATTGGTTCACCCTCCAATGGCCGCCGCGGCCGGCACGCTGTGGTCGGCGCACCGCGCTGAGCCTATGGCAGGAGCCAGGTGCTTCTCCTGGTCTCCCATGGGGTGCAGGGCCCAAGCACTTGGGCCATCCTCCACTGCACTCCCGGGCCACAGCAGAGAGCTGGCCTGGAAGAGGGGCAACCGGGACAGAATCCGGCGCCCCGACCGGGACTAGAACCCAGTGTGCCGGCACCGCAAGTGGAGGACTAGCCTAGTGAGCCGAGGCGCCGGCCGGTAGTAAGCTTTTTAAGATTGATTTATTTGAAAGGTAGAGTAAGAATGAAGAGAGAGATCTTCCATCCATGTGGGATGCAGGCACTGCAGGCAGTGGCTTAACCCACTGTGCCACAGCACTGGGCTCAGTAGGGTGAACTTTTCTCTCTTTAAATAAGCCTTTGGCTAATGAATAAGAAGACTTAATCAGAGATAGTGGTACTTTTTTTTTTTTTTTTTTTTTTTTTTTAAGAAAATATTTAGGCCGGCACCGCGGCTCAATAGGCTAATCCTCTACCTTGCAGCGCCGACACACCGGGTTCTAGTCCAGATCGGGGCGCCAGATTCTGTCCTGGTTACCCCTCTTCCAGTCCAGCTCTCCGCTGTGGCCCAGGAAGGCAGTGGAGGTTGGCCCAAGTGCAAGACTGTGCCAGGTCAGAGACAGGAGCCAGAGCTTCATCAGAGTTTCCTATGTGGGTGGCAGGGGCCTAAGCACTTAGGCTATCTTCCTGCTGATTTTCTTAACTATTAGCAGGGAGCTTTATCAGCTGCCAGGACTTGAACCAGTGTCCATATGGGATGTTGGCATTGCAGATGGCTTACTCGCTATGCTACAATGCTATCTCTTATAATCACTCGTAATTAATGCAGTTTCTGTATTAATCTTATATCGTAAGATACATGTACTCAGAATTTTCACTGTTAGATGTATTTTTTTTACAGGTTTATTTATTGAAAGAGTTACACAGAGAGAGAAGGAGAGGGAGGGAGGGAGGGAGAGAGGGAGAGAGAGAGAGAATGAGAATCTTCCATCTGCTGGTTCACTCTCCAGTCGGCTGCAACAGCCGGAACTATGCTGATCCAAAGCCAGGAGCCAGGAACTTCTTCCGAGTTTCCAACGCGGGTGCAGGGGGCCCAAGGACTCGGGACATCTGCTTTCCCAGGCCATAGCAGAGAACTGGATCGAAAGTGGAGCAGCCAGGACTCGAACCAGCGCCCATATGGGATGCTGGCACTGCAGGTGACTGCTTTACCTGCTACTCCACAGCACCGGCTCCATGTTAGACATATTTTATAAATCAGAGTCAAATAACAGTGAGTGTAACATTTTCATTCTCTTTCTGATGTCTCAGAGATGGGACTCCTCTCAGTTTTATTCTTTAATTAAAGTGGGTAGTAACGGGAGCTTTTCCTTTGTTGTTGTTTTTTAAACGGGCTTTTATAATTTTACTTTTTTGAAAGGCAGAGAGATAGATCTTCTATTTACTAGTTCACTCCCCAAATGCCAACAGTAGTTGGGTCTAGCCAGACCAAAACCAGCAACTCAGGAACTCAATCTGGGTCTCTCATGTGGTTTGCGAGGACTCAGTAGCTTGAGCCATTACCTGCTTTCTCTCAGGGTATGCATTTGCAGGAAACTACACGGTGAAGTGGAGCTGAGAGTCAAATCCAGGCATTCTAATCCATAATGTGGAAGTCCCAAGGAGTGTCTTAACCTATGTATGGAATGCCCTGCCTAACTTAACAGTTAGGATGGGGATGGTGCTGTGGTGCCGTGGGTTAAGCCACTTCTGCAGTGCTAGCATCCCATATGAGTGCTGTTTGATGTCCTGGTTCTACTTCCTATGTGCCTCCCTGCTCATGCGCCTGGGAAGGCAGCAGAGGATGTCCTAGGTGCTTGGGCCCCAGCCACCCACTTGGGAGACCCGCAGGAGGCTCTTGGCTCTTGGCTTCAGCCTGGCCCAGTCCTCACTGTTGCAGCCATTTGGGGAGTGAACTAATAGATGGAAGATCTCTCTCTCCCCTTCCTTCCCCTTATCTCTCTCTGACTGCCTTTCAAATAAATAAAAGTAAAACCTTTTTTTTTTTGACAGGCAGAGTTAGAGAGAGAAAGGTCTTCCTTCCGTTGGTTCACTCCCCAAATGGCCACCACGGCCGGCACGCTGCGCCGATCTGAAGCCAGGAGCCAGGTGCTTCCTCCTGGTCTCCCATGTGGGTGCAGAGCCTAAGTACTTGGGCCATCCTCTACTGCCTCCCAGGCCACAGCAGAGAGCTGGACTGGAAGAGGAGCAACCGGGACAGAATCTGGTGCCCCAACCAGGACTAGAACCCAGAGTACTGGTGCCGCAGGTGGAAGATTAGCTTAATGAGCCACGGCGCTGGCCTAAAAGTAAAATCTTTACCTTCCGGCCAGCGCCGTGGCTCACTAGGCTAATCCTCCGCCTAGCGGCGCCGGCACACCGGGTTCTAGTCCCGGTTGGGACGCCGGATTCTGTCCTGGTTGCCCCTCTTCCAGGCCAGCTCTCTGCTGTGGCCCGGGAGTGCAGTGGAGGATGGCCCAGGTGCTTGGGCCCTGCACCCCATGGGAGACCAGGAAAAGCACCTGGCTCCTGGCTCCTGCCACCAGATCAGCGCGGTGCGCCGGCCGCAGCGTGCCGGCCGCGGCGGCCATTGGAGGGTGAACCAACGGCAAAAGGAAGACCTTTCTCTCTGTCTCTCTCTCTCACTGTCCACTCTGCCTGTCAAAAAAAAAAAAAAAAGAAAAGAAAAAAAGAAAAAAAAATCCTTACCTTCCCTCCCCAAAAAAAGGGCATGCCAGCATCCCATATTGGAATACTTAAATTTGATACTTGGCTCCTGACTCTAGCTAGCTTCCTACTAAAGCACTTGCTAATAGACAGCAGTGATGACTCAGATAATGGGGTTCTTGCATCTGTGTGGCAGACATGGGTTGATTTCCAGGCTCCTAACATTTTGGGCTAGGGGAGTAAACCAACAGATGGGAGTGTGTTCATTCTATCTGCCTCTCAAATTAAAAAGAAAAAAATCTTAAAGTTCATGGATGATACTTTTAAGATCTTGAACTCAGCATGAATGAAAAGGTGAGCTAGTCAACCTGGATGTTTTTGGGGCGGGGTGGAATTCTTTTTGAAGGTGGAAGTTGAAACAGGTTAAGGAAAGCAGGATAAAACTGATAAGGAATTACTGAAGGCACAGATTGTGAGGTGCAAGACTGTTGGAAGTAAGCTTCTAGAGATCACCCTCCATCTCCCAAGGAAAAATTCCTTTGACAGCACTTTATCTTTTCCCAGGAAAAAACACTTCTTCCTCTTCCTCTGCCTACCATATGATGGTCTTCCGCCTAAGTAAGGACAAGCAGTACAAATGCAGCCAGGGTGTCCTACCAGCAGGGACCTACCCTGAGGCACAGATGGTGCTTTATCAGATCCAAGAAAGTAGTGTGTGACATCACAACTCCAGTAAAACCTCCAGTAGGCTTTAGACAGAGGCAACCCCTGGGGGAGCAGAGATGAAAGTGCCCTTGAATTTTCCCAGTGGGTAAAAGGGTTTGTTCCTTAATTAGAGTAGTCTGGGGAATGCTGGTACTTGTGCAGATGTCCCAGGAGAATTTGAACATTTTAGTCCTGTGCTCCCTGGGATATAGCAGTCCCCCCCCGTCCAGCAGGTAGCAGCCCTAGTCTACCAGCCGGTGGTGGAAAAGCTGACAGAGCTCACAGAGAGGCCCTGCCAAGGAGTTCTTTGTGTCTTTCTCTGTGATGTCTGCAGCTCACTTGGCCTGCTTCAGCTTATGAGTGTGTTCTGTTCGGATTTGTTAGATTTAGGGTTTGAATTTTTGAAGCCCTTTAAGAAGAGAGTGCTAGTGTTGATTTTCTGGGTCTAATTGTGCGAATATCAGCTATAAAATTACATTGGAATTTACATTTAAGAAAAAGCAGATGGTAGTCAAAATGTGTGGGTGGTTTGAAGTTTTTAAATAAAAGACCTGCATTCAATGCTGCTAGGCTTCCAAAGAGTGCTTGATACGGACATGTCTGTTTTCCTGATTGTTTTTTGGAGGAAGGTTGCTTCTTTCTGTTTATTACAACCTTTGTGATCTTACCATAGTCTTAAGTCCATTCCGTACTTTCCCTGGCCCAGCAAGATGTGATTTTTATTTTTAAAGCTTATTTATTCAAAAGGCAAAGTGACAGAAAGGGATCTTCCATCCACTCACTGTTTATTCCCTAAATAATGGCAACAGCTAGGGCTGGGCCAGGCCAAAGCCAGGAGCTTCATTTGGGTCTTCTATATGGGTGCAGGGGCCCAGGAATGGGCCATCTTCCACTGCTTTCCGAGGGCCATTAGGGAGCTGGATCGGAAATGAAGCAACTGTGACTGGAACTGGTGCCTATATGGGATGCCGGCGTCACAGGTGGCAGCTTAACCCACTGTGCCACAATGCTGTCCTCAACACAGACATATTTTAAAGGTGAAAATAGGATTGTAATTGTGCTCTAGCTTTCCTTCCTTGGTTTTTCATATAGATGTATATTACCTTCCAAAATCATGAAAAGTAATACTCCAGGGGTTCTGTAGTATATGATGAAGCAGACTGCAGAGTCCAAAAAAGCACTGTCTTATGTAATATCTGACTTTTCTGTTGTTTTTATAAGGTTCTCTATATCCTATCTATCTTTGAACTCATCTCTGTTTTATATGTCTTCCTTTTCAAAAGACCAAGATGAAACTGTTAGTAGCTAGGGAACATCAGTTCATCACTGCTCAAATAAAAATTGAAACCGACACAGCCTGGAGTTGGAGAGTAGTGTGTACAGACTTTGGAGACAGTCAGTCATGGGTTTCCATCCTGGACTCTGCCGTCACTAACAGATTGATGACATATAGATTAAATGACAAAACTCAAGCAATTAATATACTGCTTATGCAGTCAAATTTTTTTAAAGATTTTATTTATTTGAGAGGTAGAGTTACAGACAGTGAGAGGGAGAGATGGAGAGAAAGGTCTTCCATCCGTTGGTTCACTCCCCAGATGGCCGCAATGGCTGGCGTTGCACTGATCCAAAGCCAGAAGCCAGGTGCCTCCTTCCGGCCTCCCACGAGGGTACAGGTGCCCAAGCACTTGGGCCATCCTCCACTGCCTTCCCAGGCCACAGCAGAAAGCTGGATGAGAAGAGGGGCAGCCAGGACTGGAACCAGTGCCCATATGGGATGCCAGCACCACAGGCTGAGGATTAACCTACTGCACCACGGCACTGGGCCTCAGTCAGTTTTTTAAAGAAAAGCCTACTAAGTGTTAGGCACTTTCCTAGATGCTTTCTAGATATAATAATGAACAGAAATGTGCCAAGTGTCTCAAGAGTTTAAAATGTGCTAAAGGAATAAAGAGAGATAGACATAGACAGCTGGTAATGCTGGTGGTAGAGTGAGGAAAGGAAAGCTGCTATTTTAAATGGGGGGGAGGAGTCAAGGTAACCCTCTTAGGAAGTGACATCCAAGCAGCAGTGTGAATGAAGTGAAGGAATTGGAAAGACCATCAGAAATCAGGGGCAGGAATATCTGTCTATCTACTTAATTTATTTGAAAGGCAGAGTTACAGAGACAGGGAGAGAAAGAGGTTCTCCAACCCCTGGTTTACTCCCCAAATGGTGGCAATGGCTGGGGCTGGGCCAGTCTGAAGCAGGAGCTAGAGGCTTCTTCTGGGTCTCACATGTGTGTGGCATGTGCCCAAGCACTTGGGCCATACTCTGCTGCTTTCCCAGGCACATTAGCAGGAGCTGGATTGGAAATACAGCAGCTGGGACTCAAACCAGCACCCATGTGGGATACTGGTGCTGCAGGTGGCAGATTAACCCACTGTGCCATCATGCTGGCCCCAGTAATATATTTTACAGGGAATGATGAGTGCACAGCCCTGAGGAGCAGTGTGTTTGGTTGAAGGAGCTACAAGGAAACTGTGACTGGAAGCTGAGTCAGGAAGAGGAGACAGGGCAAGTTACAAGATGAAGTGATAGAGGCAACAGATCATGGAGGACCTTGGGGTCCATGTTCAGATTTTGTGTTTTATTCTGAGATGGGAAGGCCCTAGATTTTCGAGCTGCTCTGGCTGCTGAATAGAGAATAGATTGCATAGAGGCAGGCAGGGATAGAACAGGGAGACCACTTAGAAGGAATTGTAGTAATCCAGGCTGGAGATGATGACAAGTGAAGTACATCATTATCTCCCAGGAAGGTTGGGAGACCCAAATGAGAACATGTCGCTAAAGCTCCTCATACAACCCATTTTGCAGTGTTAGCCTTCAGCACTATCATGGTAACTGCACAGCAGGCCTATGTTCAGAGAATATGTTGATAGACAGTTTTGTCATGGTGCAAAAATCAGAGTGCACTTACACAAACCTAGATGATACGGCCTACTACACACTTAGGCTATGCTCCCAGGCCACAAACTTGTACACTGTGTTCTATCCTGAACACTGTAGGCAGTTGTAATACAGTAGTAGGTATTTGTATATCTAAACATATCTAGATATGGAAAAGCAACAATAAAAATTTTAGACAAAAATTTTTTCAGTTGTATTATAATCTTATGGGACCGCCGTTGTATATGTAATCCATAGTTGATCAAAACATTATCGTATAGGGGCCGGCACTGTGGTGTAGCAGGGAAAGCCACTGCCTGCAGTGCCAGCATCCCTTATGGGCACCGGTTCAAGTCCTGGCTGCCCCACTTCTGATCCAGCTCTCTGCTATGACCTGGGAAAGCAGTGAAGGGTGGCTCAATGCCTTGGGCCCCTGCACCCGAGTAGTGGGAGACCTGGAAGAAGCTCTTGGCTCCTGGCTTTGGATCAGCACAGCTCCAGCTGTTGTAGCCAATTGGGGAGCAAACCAGCAGATGGAAGACCTCTCTCTGTCTCTGCCTCTCTTTTTCTCTCTTTTTCTGACCTTCAAATAAATAAATCTTAAACACACACACACACACACACACACACACATTATTGTGTGGCACATGACTGTAGGTATTAATTCCATCCTTTCCTTGCCATATGCCCTCAGCCATATGTTAGGACCATAATGGGAGGTTACTAAACAGAAATGAACATTTATAAATAAATCTTTAAAAAGTGGGGGGCGACCCTGTGATGTAGTAGGTAAAGCTACTGTCTGCAGTGCCAGCATCCCATATGGGCGCTGGTTCCGGTCCTGGCTGCTCCACTTTTTTGTTTGTTTGTTTTTGACAGGCAGAGTGGACAGTGAGAGAGAGAGACAGACAGAAAGGTCTTCCTTTACCGTTGGTTCACCCTCCAAAGGCCGCTGCGGCCAGTGCACCGCACTGATCTGAAGCCAGGGGCCCGGTGCTTCTCTGGTCTCCCATGCGGGTGCAGGGCCCAAGCACCTGGGCCATCCTCCACTGCACTCCCTGGCCACAGCAGAGAGCTAGACTGGAAGAGGGGTAACCGGGACAGAATCCGGCGCCCCGACTGGGACTAGAACCCGGTGTGCCGGTGCCGCAGGCAGAGGATTAGCCTATTGAGCCGTGGCGCTGGCCTGCTCCACTTTTAATTCAGCTCTCTGCTGTGGCCTGGGAAAACAGTAGAAGAAGTCCCAAGTTGTTGGGTCCCTGCACCCATATTGGAGACCTGGAGGAAGTTCTTGGCTCCTGGCTTTGGATCTGTAGAGCTCCGGCCATTGTGGCCATTTGGGGAGTGAACCAATGGATGGAAGACCTTGCTCTCTCTCTGTAACTCTGCCTTTCAAATAAATAAATAAATAGATAAATCTTTGAAGAAGAAGAAGAGAAAGGAACATTTACAAGGGAAGGGATTATAAATAGTACCTGTGTCATTTGACTGCAGCAGACTTTTTATTTCCGGAGGACAGAGGTTTGGCACACTATGTTCACTCTGTTATCCCACCTGTCAGAGACCTAAAGAAACTGAATCTGTGCCAGAACTCTTGGGCAACTCTATTCTTGTTGAGATACTCAATCCTCAATTCTTTCTGTGGTTGCTATCTTAGATACAGTTTCAGCAGTCACTTTTACAAAGTATCTATTCAGGTACCTGGTCTTGCAAGCTGGAGCTCTCTGATACTCAGCCTGACAAGGTAGTTTCAGAGACCTGAAAGAGCTGTCTAGGAGAAATAAAGAGGTTTTGTGGTCTTTGTTTAACATTCAGTATTTTCCCTGATTAATTTTTTATTGTGATCTGAAGTTAAAAAATGCCACCTTGGTTTCTGGGTTTAGCAATTTGGGAAAGGAAGTTTTATGTATTTTGCAGCATTCTACTTGTTTGAGAAAAGCCTGTTTTGGGGACACAAAGATCTTGCATTGTTTTCTGGACTTGCTTTGCTACAGAAGGCCACTTCAGAGTCTGCTTTCTTGAACTGTACAGATGTGTGTTGGTAAACATCACTGATGAAACCATTCCATCTGACATGTCAGGATCACCTGTCCAAAGAGGGCTGCTAGCAGCCCATCACCTCCTTGTTTTGCTCTGGAAGTTTTGTTTTTTTTTTTTTCTTTTCCTTCTATTTTCTTTCTCGCTTTCCTCTTTCCCTCTGTCTGTCCCACTCACATTCCCTCCCTCTCTCCCTGTCTTTTTCTTGGGCTGTATATGTGGGTGGGGGGGCTTTCCAGGAAGTTCAGTGATGAGATAAGCGAGTAGGAAAGGTGAGTCCCTCCAAATTTCTAAGTAGAATTTGCTTTTAATAGGGATTAATTGTGTCTTATAGATTTTGTTCCTTTTGCCTTTTAATGAGTTCAATCAAGGCCTTTGACCTGGTTATTAAGATGCCTATTGGTTGGCCCTCATCCCATATCAGAGTGTTTGGGTTTGAGTCCCATCTCTACTCCTGATTCCATCTTGCTGCTAATGTGTACCCTGGGAGACAACAGATGGTGGGTGAAGTACTTGGGTCCCTGCCACCAATATGGGAAACCTGGATTAAGTTCATAGCTCCCAGTTTCTGCCTGGTGGAATCCCAGCCTTGTGGGTATTTGGGGAATAAAACAGTACGTAAAAGATATCTGTCTATCTCTCTCAAAAATGTTTTTAAAAAGTGAGATCAGGGTTGAGTGTTTGGCAGAGTGATTAAGATAACACTTGGGGGAGCCGGTGCTGTGGCCTAGCTGGTAAAGCCACTTCCTGTAGTGCTGGCATCCCATATGGATCCCAATTCAAGACCCGGCTGTTCCACTTCTGATCCAGCTCTCTGCTATGGCCTGGGAAATCGGTGGAAGATGGCCCAAGTCCTTGGGCCCCTGCCACCCACATGGGAAGACTCGGAAGAAGTTCCTGGCTCCTGGCTTCGGATCAGCACAGCTCCAGCCATTGCAGCCAATTGGGGAGTGAACCAACGGATGGAAGACCTCTCTCTTTCTCTCTGCCTCTCCTTCTCTCTCTGTGTAGCTCTTTCAAATAAATAAATAAATCCTTAACAACAAAAAAATGTCACTTGAGATACCTGCATCACATATTGGAGTACCTATATTCCTATTCTGACTGCTTCCAATTCCAACTTACTGCTAATGTGCACCTTAGGCGGCAGCAGGTATTGGCTGAAGTGTGTAAGTTCCTGCCACTTAGATGAGAGACTTGGGCTATGTTCCTGGTTCCTGGCTCAGCCTGGCCCAGCCCTGACTGTTGCAGGCATTTAGAGAGTGAACCAGCAAATAAGAGATTTCCTGGGATGTCTGTATCTCTCTTTCCCTTCCCTCTGCCTTTCAAATAAAGAAAATAAAAGCCAACAACAACAAAAACCAGCATAGGGTCCTACCTCTGGAAATGTCTGACTGCTCTGGCCTCCATCCAGGGCAGTAAATGGACTGAACCAGTCCATAAGAGGGCCAGTTCTCTTCGGGAACACTGAGACCTTATAGTGTACCTGCATTTTCCAGTTGTTTTGTCAATATGTATTTTTCCAGTTTTTATTTCTCAAACCTACACATCTGTGCTAACCAAAATATCACTGAATCATAGTAATAGTTGGTAACAAATTGTTGCTACAGATAAAGATGTAGATGTATTTGAACCAACGTGCTGCTAATTAAATTGCTTATCTATCTAAACCTGGGCCTGTGCTGCTCGTATCATATCTTCCTTGAATGAACTGCCTTGTGTTCCATGACCTTGTTTTTGTATTCGTTCCAGTGTGAGCCACTGCCCCTTCTTGTGTTGATGCTGATCTGCCATGCTAGCCTGTCTACCAGGGCCAGGTGACCTGTCCTTTCAGCTTCCTTCTCACACGCAGATGAACACTGGACTTCAGAAATGTAAGTAATAGTTATCTGGATTCCGAGGAAAAATCTGTGTTGATCCTTTGCTTTGTTATATGTTTTGGCTGTTTTGGAAGCCAATGGTACATTGACCTTGAATTTTGGTACCTCTGTGGTATAATTTACCAGAGACAGCATGAAAGCAACTGCAAAGTTTCTACTAGTCAGCAATATGAGAGACCCTTTTCTGATCCATCAGAGATCCTCTTTTTTAAAATTATTTATGTACCTATTTTATTTGAAATGCAGAGTGACAGAGAGAATTTTCCATCCGCTCGTTCACTCCCCAAATGGCTGCCATGGCCAGATTTGGGCCAGGTCAAAGTATCCAGGAGCTTATTCTGGGTCTCCCACATGGGTGGCAGGAGCCCAGGCACTTGAGCCAGCTGCTTTCCCAGGTGCATTAGCAGGGAGCTGGATTGGAAATGGAGCAGCAGGGAATCGAATCAGTGCCCATAAGGGATACTGGTGCTGAAGGCAGTGGCTTAACATGCTAAGCCACAGCATGGAACCCAGAGATCTTTTTAAATGCTACAATTCCCAGCAATAGTTATAAGGAGCCTTATGAGGAATGGAATGAAAATTCACAGTCCAGATTATTTACTGTATCTCTGAAATAAACTACACAGTTGTGTTGTTCTGAGCTTGGGGTCCACTATACCATGGAAAATTCACAGTCCAGATTATTTACTGTATCTCTGAAATAAACTACACAGTTGTGTTGTTCTGAGCTTGGGGTCCACTATACCATGGAAACAGTTTCCTATGTCTTCGCTGGCTGCCTTCTGAGCCAATGTGACTTCAGTTCACAAGTAAAGGAGCTTTTGCCCTCAGACAGGCTGGGCTCTGTGTCTCTGGCATTTTCTTGTGAATATACTTCCTACGAAATTGAGTCATTGAAAACTGTCTATGATTTCTGTCTTAACTGCCTGGAATTAAGCATTATACTTTGTATTTTCCCACGTTGCTGCCTTCTAACCCTGTATTACATGATAGGCAACGAAAAAGATTTCTATTCCTGGTTCATTACCATGGATAGTATCTGTATGTGTAAAAATAGCCCTGAATTTGAAATAGGCCTTCCTTTGAGAGCAAAAAGGGGGAAATCAGTAAGAGCCAGGCTTCCCTTCAGTAGGAAAGGGCGCTTCAGCTTCAGCACCTGCCTGCCTGAATCCTCTATGATGGGTTAGCAAGTTTTTTCTGTAGGTTCTGGATAGCATATATTCTTAGTTTTGTAGGCCATATGTTCTCTGTTGTTTCTACTCAGTTCTGCCATTGTGGAGCAAAGACATATGTAAACAAATGTGTGTAGCTGTGTAAAACTTCTTATCAAAACACAGAGCAGCTGGACGTGACATATGTCCTGACTCCTGTTCTGTGAGGTCGTCATCAGCGGTTAAAAATGGTCTGGCCTCTTCATTTCTCTGAGGGAATTCAAGACTTAGAGCACGGCTAGCTCTGGATTTGCCTGATGAGTCTGACTTTGCAATGACAAAGTTGAAGGTGACAGTCTTGCTTCCAACTCATGGAGCTGCAGGCAAGCTCTGCTATACAGCTTTCTCAACCAGCCTTCCTCGTGGTAGATGATGAGTGTATGACGAAGTTGTATGTGTTCCCTGGCCAACCAAATCAGCGTGCTAACTGCATTGTGCCTACTTCTGAGCTCCTAGGGACTCAGCGAGCCAGAGAGGGAAGCATTCAGTAAGATGACAAAGATAAACTCAGTTTCTTTCTTCTGGTTCCCTTAACACAGTCTGACAGAGTCACCAGAGACAGCTGTGATGTCAAAGGAAGGAAAGGCAAACTGGCAGCTTTATCTTGGTGCTGACATTAGGTCTCTACTTCCTTCTTCCCAAAACACCCACCAAAGAACCTGTGCCAACTACTGTCCCCAGATCTGGATTCAAGAACCAAGGTGGTTTCAGGCCCACATGTCCAGGAAAGGGACAGTGTGTTTGATCTCCTCCAGTTATCATTGCTATCCTGAAATACACCCGAACTTTTGCAGGCTAGAGAAGTTCATGGTATTTTTAAGCTTTTCTGCTTTCTTCTCTCCACTAAAATGGGAAAGAGAGAAAAAAGCCTGTCATGTGACTCACAGCTGTTATTAAACATTTACAGTTAAGGTGAGATGGACCCTAAGCTGTTTTCTTGGGGAACCAGCAACCAAGGAGCTGCTCAGACTTCAGGCCCACGAGCACTTAAAAACAGCGTTGTGGCTGTGCTGTTCAGCCTTTCCCTGTCCCTTGTCCTCAGGTCCAAGTTGCTGGAAACACAGATCTTGGTATCTTGTAGAATGAGATGGTGCCCAGGTATTTATGGCCAAATATGCTTTATGTGTTAAGAGTCAGCTCTCAGTAGGGAGAGATGGACCAAGGATCAGGAGATGGGAATTGCCATAGGGCAGGCTGGCACATCTTGGCTTTGAGTGGGTCCTGTACTTGATAGAGGCTACAGTTGGAACTCATGGATTCCCTACTGGAGCTTGTCTACATTGTATGATCTATGATGTTACTTGCTTAGAGAGTCCTCAGTCATTTTACAATTTTTGTTTTTCCTCTGACCCATCTTCTCTGAATGCCTCAGAAGTGTGATTTTGAAATTTTTTTCTTAACCCCAAGCTTCTATTTGTTCCCCAGCTCAGATTCAGGTATATAGTAGTGACCAAGAATTATGTACTGAGATGATCAAAAGGCTTTGGTCCTCAAACTATCTTTGAGATGACACCTTTGACATCCTTCAGAGTCTTGGGGGTCTTGGAGCAAACACCAAAATTTCCTTTTACTGCTTCTTTGCATGCCCATCTGCCCCCTAGTGGAGGGTCATGGAAAAGGCAAATAGTCCCAGTGACTGGGTAAACTCACAGAAATAATAGCTAGTGTTCGTTGAGTGTCTGCCCTGTATTGAATGTTTTTACATGTGTTCGCATTCATTCCTCAGTGGTATGGGAGGGTCAGCCTTCTTTTTAAGAATGAAGCATTAAGGGGGAGCTGGTTGTAGGACACATGAGAACTCTTTGTTCAACTCTACAATTTTTGTTTTCTAAGTTTAAAACTATTCTGAAATAAAACATTTTAAAAATGAATTGTAGAAGGTTTGTCACATGACCATTGATTGATTGGGCTAGAATTTGCCACTCAAATCAGAGTCCCAAGCCTATGTTTGAAACACACTACCTGTGCCTCTGCACCCACAGCCAATTCCCATGTGCCACCTGTATCTCTGACCTTCAACATAGAAGGATAAACAGAGGGACTAGTGTGGGGAAAGCTAGATTCAGGCAGATTTTTTTCCCCCTCCAGTGCCTGGGATAGACTAGCTGTGCTTTCTGCTATTTTTTTTTTTTTAAGTTTTTTTTTTAAAATTTGAAAGAGTTACAGAGAGAGGTAGAGACAGAGAGAGAGAGGTCTTCCATTCGCTGGTTCATTCCCCAGATGGCCGCAACGGTCGGAGCTACGCCGATCCGGAGCCAGGAGCTTCTTCTGGGTCTCCCACGTGGGTGCAGGGGCCCAAGGACTCAGGCCATCTTCTACTGCCTTTCCCAGGCCTTAGCAGAGAGCTGGATCGGAAGAGGAGCAGCCAGGACTAGAACCGGTGCCCATATGAGATGCTGGCAATTCAGGCCAGGGCCTTAACCTGCTCAACACAGCACCAGCCGCTCTGCTACATTTTAACTCCCAGGCTCATGGCCAGGAAGTCCTACAGTTGAGCTTTCCTTGATCAGGTTGCTTTGCCTGTCTGTGGGCACAATTAGCCATACCTGCTGTCCTTGAATAATGACTGACAGTCATGATTCCTGTTCATAAAGCATTTTTCAGTTTACTGAATCTCTTGAACATAGTTATTCTGTGATGTAGGAGGGCAGGTACTGCCCTGTTGGTAAATGAGGAACGATTGAGGCATGATAGTAGACAGATGATGAAACTTTGAATATAGATTTTTGTTTTCTTCTTTTAAAAAAGATTTATTTTTATTTATTTGAAAGGCAGAGAGGAGGAGAGACAAAGAGATCTTCATGATGGTTCATTTCTCAAACGGCCATACTGGCCTGGGCTGAGCCAGGCCGAAGCCAGGAGCTGGCTGCTCCCTGCTGATGCTCCAGGGAAAGCAGCAGAAGACAGCCCAAGTCTTCGGGTCCCTGCACCCAGATGGGAGACCCGGAAGAAGCTCCTGGCTTCTTGGGTGCAGGGGCCCAAGGACTTGTGCCATCTTTTACTGCTTTCCCATGCGCATTAGCAGGGAACTGAATGGGAAGTGGAACAGCCAGGACTTGAACTGACACCCATGTAGGATGCTGATGTTGCAGGTGGTGGTTTAACCTGCTGCACCACAGTGCTGGCCCCTCTCTAACTTTTTGTAAGCACAGATTTCCTAGTCTCTGTTCTGTCTTGTTTGTGAATGACACCATTGGTACAAGAAACTTAAGTAAGTTGTTTATGAAGCTGTGGTGTCAGGGTGCCCATGTGGGGCTGTGATAACAGTGTTGAGGAAAATGTTTGTGTTTGTGGTTTTTTTAAAGAGTTGGGTTTAAGTCTGGTATGTGCTGCTGTTCCAGAATTTGGCCTCTGTCTTGTTCAATAGTTTATCTCATTCTAGAGGTCATTCCTCAGTGTAGATACTGAAGCCAGTGTCCCTCCTCCCTATTCTTAGTTTCCTTTCATTCTGGTTCCTGTATTTAGCTGCTCTATTCATCAACTGTCATTGGAGGCAGGGCATTTCACAAACATTTCCTTTGTGTATGAGTGTCTATTCTCTACTCAATAAATAAAGCAGACCTGTAAATATGTTGGACTAGTACTTTGACTGTCTCTGTCTACATATACCCTTTTTGCTCAGGTCTGCCATTTTAAGCATAGGACAGAATCTCTCTGGCCCTCTTGGACTTGAGCATTCTTTTCCTCCTTCCAGGAGTAGCAATTTCTAAGCAGTTGCTACCGGCTAACCAGCAATGTCACCAAACACAGGCAGCTGTGCCCTTTTCCTTCTAACACACTCACTAGCCTGCTTCTGAGTTGATGCTCAGTGATGTGACTTTGAATGGAGTCTCCTTTGGGCCAAGGCCAGCAGAGGCCACAAGCTGGGCATTCAGAGTGGGGTTTGTCCTTGATCTGTCCTGGCTGCCCTCTGCAAGGGAAGGAAGTAGGGAGGGAAGTCAGCTAACAGCCTGGGCTCCCAGCCAAGCCACTCTCCTTCTGCTTTGGGCAGTCTGTGTACTTACTCATTCAGCAAGCATTTATTAAGCACCTTTTGTCTATACTCCCTCCGAGAGAGAGGGAGAGAGCCAAGCAGAGACCCCTTGCAGGAGCCAGACATCCTTAAAGAGCTCTTGTTCTCAGAACATTTTCCTTTTTGACTGGAAGCCCAACATCCGCTGGAGCCCCCTGATGGGAGGCAACCGGAGATGGGAACAAAGAGACTGTTAACATTAATGAGGCACAGTGAGTGGGTATTTCCGCAGCCTCTAGAGGAAGGCAGGTTTTCCTCTTTCTTTTTGGAAAGTGACAGCTGACATGGACCAAATACAGACTATTTTTGGCTCTCGGGACTTAAAATGCTCTGAATCCTTTTTCTTAATTCCCGCTGTCCTGTCATTTGTTATCATCCTCCACTAGCAAATAAATAGAGCCTTTTGATCTTTGCCCAGTCAAGCATAGAATCAACTGTAAACAAAAGTGAACTTGTGACATAGGGACGGGGGAGAGACGTTGGCAGCTTATTCCTGTGCTCCTGAAAAGGAAGCTTCCTGTCTACTGTGCCAAGATTGATACCACCACCCCCCCCAACAGGCCTGGTACTCCAGCTGCCAGGGCACAGGGGAAAGCTGATGCCTCTTTGGCCTCTGCAGCTGAGAAGTCACTCTGGCTGTCCTTGCTTTTAGAGCATCATAGGAAAGGACCTGAGTGGCCACCAAGGGCCCTGACAGGCAGCTCTGCTTAGAACAGGGGTGGGGAAACTTTTTTCAACAGGGCCATTTGGATTTTTTGTGGGCCACACAAAATTATCAGCTTAAAAATTAGCCTGCTGTGGATTTATTGAATTTCGAGTCCTGCCTGTAGTTCCTTGCCCTGGGACTAGACCAAATGATTCTGTGGGCTTTATATGGCCCCATGGGCTGAATATTCCCCACCCCTGCTGTGGAACCTTTAGATCCCAGACCAGCATGGGCAGGTGGGAACTTAGAGTTCCAGGCCCTGCAGTTCTCTGTAGCGGAAGAAGAACTCTTGGTTACTGCTGTGAGAACTAGCATGTTCTGGCTGTGATGTGGAACTTTGAAAGTTGCTTTGCTATTCTGATCTTTACTTTCTCTACTTGTAAACGGGAATCATGATGCTATTTGCCTCCTAAAGCAATAGGAGGATTCGTTAAGATAGCCCCTCGCCTACTTGCCACAGGCCTGGCGTGCTGTGAGGGCTTCCTCAGCTTTAGCAGTGCTTGTTGTGGTGACCGAGGCTGCATCTAGAATGAAGGCCACCAATGACAACATAGCTCTTCCCCCACACCCTGCCACAGGCCCTCGGCAGGGAATCTAGGTGGGCTGGTTGGCTTGGCACTGATGAGCTCCCTCTCCCTCTTTGCTCTCCTTCCCCTTCTCTCTCTCTAGGGGACACTACACAGAAAATGAGAACTGCTCACTATCCTACCCCAGCCGAATTGGACGCGTATGCTAAGAAGGTCGCAAACAACCCACTGACTATAAAAATCTTCCCCAACAGTGTGAAGGTTCCCCAGCGGAAACACGTTCGTCGTACTGTGAACGGCCTCGACACATCAGCCCAGCGCTACAGCCCCTACCCGACTCAGGCTGCCACCAAGGCAGGCCTGCTTGCCATTGTCAAAGTGCCAGCCAAAAGCATACTCAAGGACTTTGACGGCACCCGAGCCCGATTGCTCCCTGAGGCCATCATGAACCCCCCAGTGGCACCCTATGCTACTGTGGCACCCAGCACTTTAGCTCATCCCCAGGCCCAGGCTCTGGCCCGCCAGCAGGCCCTGCAGCATGCACAGACCCTGGCCCATGCCCCTCCCCAGACGCTGCAGCACCCTCAGGGTATCCCACCACCCCAGGCACTGTCCCACCCTCAGAGCCTCCAACAGCCTCAGGGTCTGGGCCACCCTCAGCCCATGGCCCAAACCCAGGGCTTGGTTCACCCTCAGGCCCTGGCTCACCAGGGTCTCCAGCACCCCCCCAACCCCTTGCTGCATGGAGGCCGGAAGATGCCAGACTCAGATGCGCCCCCAAATGTGACCGTGTCTACCTCAACTATTCCCCTTTCGATGGCGGCCACCCTGCAGCACAGCCAGCCCCCGGACCTGAGCAGCATCGTGCACCAGATCAACCAGTTTTGCCAGACGAGGGCAGGCATCAGCACTACCTCAGTGTGTGAGGGCCAGATCGCCAACCCCAGCCCCATTAGTCGCAGTCTGCTCATCAATGCAAGCACTCGGGTGTCGACCCACAGCGTCCCCACACCAATGCCTTCATGTGTGGTCAATCCCATGGAGCACACGCATGCGGCCACAGCTGCATTGCCTACCACAGGCCCTGTCAACCTGCCCACAGGCATCTCTCGAGCCCCCACTGGCTACACTAGCGACCTCAAGCCAGTCGCCTGGAACCAGCACCAGCTGGCCCACCTACAACAGATGTGCAGCGAGGCTGGTGGGACACCAGCCCCTGGCCTAACAGGCAAGCATGCAGCAGGACGCGAGTTGGCAGGGCCTGGCTTTGTGGGCAAGGCCCCTGCCTACCCGCAGGAACTCTGCCTGGCACAGTCCTTTCATCTGAAGCCACCCCTGGAGAAGCCGACCCCATCCCCACCAGTCAACGGCCTGGCTGCCCCACTGGCCTACCCCAATGGTCACTATTTCCAACCCCTGTGGAACAACATTCTGCCCACTCCCAATAGCGACAGCTCGGGGTCTCAGGACCTCGCCATGCCATTCCACAGTGGGCAGCCCACGGGTGCACCCCTCGACTGTGCAGCAGCAGCCTCTGGGGCCCACTACCGAGCAGGGACTGGGGGTGGGCCAGTGGCAAGCCAGAACAGCTTGATGCAAACAGTGGATTACCTAAGCGGGGATTTCCAGCAGGCCTGCTTCCGAGAACAGAGCCTGGCCATGCTGAGCAAGGCCCAGCGAGCCCCTGGCAGCCGAGCCCCTGATCCCACAGATGGTCGGAGTCTTCATATTCAGCACCCAGGGTATAGATAGGAAGCCCCGGTGTCCTCTACAAGCAACACACCATACATCACCCTCCTAGGTTTAGTCTTACTTTTAAATAACTGGATAGTTTCAAAGTTTCACTGCTCCAATGTGATCACTCCTAGATGTCTGGGAAAGGGAATTTGGTGGGATATAATTGAGGACGGAAAAGGGGTCCTCTCATCCTCCCCTCTGGCAACTTTCTGTTTTTATGTTAGAACCTAACCACAAACCCTGATTTTTCTCTCTGTTCCCTGCCTGTCCCCTCACCTTGACCATTTTGACCAACCTCCTCCCATCTTCCCGAACCTCTCTGTTTTCCTTAGGACTGAAGTGTAGGCTAAGGGAAAGGCCCTAGGTGACATAGCCGTAGGTACCCGGGCCCCTGAGCTAGGCCTCTCCCTGTCTCTTTGGGACTAAGAAGCCAGACTTTCCAAGTGCTCTGGAAGCGAATTCTTTATTTGCCCAACGATCTTAAAATCAAAATTGACCCATTATTTACTTCCTCCCTGCTCCTTTCCATTCCTCAAGGCTTTGTTTTGTATCCACATTGATCCCGGAGCCTCTACGCTGTTCCTCACCACGCTGGACCACAAGGGCATCCTGCAGGTATTTGGCCATAGCCTTGAGACATGGGGGGAAAGTCTATCTTTATATTGACGTCTTGGTCCCTGACTCCCCTTTCCAGATGTGGGCAAGAAGTGCATGCCCAACTTGCTCTTGCCTTTGTCCTAACTTACCTGCTGCCCTCATCCCTTACCCTTCCTTTCTCCCTCTAAAACAAAAAAACAAAGAAACAAAAAAATAAAATAAAAATAAAAATAAAAAAAAAAACACAAAAACCCTACACTTACTTGAGGAATTAGGTAGATGAGGGATGATCACATTGGAGTTTGGAATTAAAAACACCAAAAAAAAAAAAAAAGTTAAAATACATTTGGTTCTCTCTACACTGGCTAAGAATATTGCTCTACACTGTAAGTTTTAAATGTCATGTTTCTGTATGAATGTAGTGTGGGTTTGAGTAGCATTGTGTATGAGTGGCCACAGGTACATTCGCTCTCTAGTCACCTCCCTTTGCAGCCCCTCAGTTTAATGGAGAAAGAAAGAAAAAAAAAAAACACAAAGCCTTAAGCTCTTTGAATTTTTCCTTCACCAAATGAGCATGGTTCTAACAGCTGGAGGCCGGCCTCTATTGGACACAGCCCCTCCCACCCCTGCCTGTTCTTAGCGCATACTCTCATCCACCCACTCCATGCTCAACACGTCTCATTCCCAGGTGGCACGTAGTTGACTAGAAATTTAACGCTTTTCTGTAACTCTAAATTTAGATTATGTTTTATTGTAAATTTTTGCACCCATCTCTGTTAAAGATGCACAGTTCGGCTTTTTTTTTTTTTTTTTTAAACCAAGTGAGCCCTTACCGTTCCTCTTGTCTCTGGGGAATGTGAACTGATGTTCTTATTTAAGATTCTGGGTTGTGTTTTCTATCCACTGTTCTTTAGCCAGAAAGCCTAGTGATCTGAAGCAGTGTGACTGAAGACCAGTTTTTAAATTATATGTTGGCAAGTTGCCTTATATTTAAAAACAAAAAAAGGGAAAAAAATGCCTGATTGTGTTATGCCAAATGATAGCAACATGAAATCCTAATTTATTGTTCCTTATTGTTTTCTTGCCGTCTGTGGTCACTGGTACCTCCTTGCCCTAAGCCCACAGAAGCACCTGCAGCCTCTGGCACAATGCCTCTGCCAAGGTGTTGGCCACCGTCTCACCCAGGGCCCCCTGCCCATCCCTACTTCTCTGAGTCAAGGAGCACCACTGTCTCCCCTGAACCCGTGCTTGATCTCCATACCAGATATTGCTGTGATCCCCCCCCCCCCAGCGCCTCTCCCCAAAAGGTGAGCTGCCATTTTAGGAAATCGGACCAGACACCGGCTTGGGGCTTTCAAACAACCTCAAACCCATCTCTTCCTGTGCAGGGGTGCAAATCTCTGAAGCTAACTCCCACCCCTAGTCTGCATGGAAAAATGTACTGTGATCTCCCTGCCCCCAACTGCCCTCGCCTTTGGTGTGAGATGTTTCCTAGTTCCTGAGTCCCTCTGCCCCTCTGCCAGCCAACCCCCAACCAGCAATAAGGGTCCAAGCCAGGGCCTCCTGTCCACACTCCCTGCGTCCATCCCACACTGCCCATTGGGGATACCTGGATTCCCCACTCTATCCACACACTGTAGCATTCATTCTCCATCTCTCTCACCTCACCTGTGGTGGTTTATGGGTGCGATGGGGTTTTTAAGATTATTACAAACCAGTAAAAAGAAAAAACTCACCTTTTGACCTTGTCCTATTCGTTTCATGTGAATGTTTGGAGTAATTTTTCTTCTAACAATTTCTGTCACGTCTCATCCTCATTTCTCTAAGGGGCCCCTGTAACCATCCTAGTCAAGAGCCCTTCCCAGTCCACTGTCCCAGGCTAGGTTCTGTGTTGGGTACAGGCACAGGGCTCCAGTTCGGTCAGTGCCTGGGGGAGCCCCGCTGTGCTGCCTGGAGCTCACAGTGGAACTGATGGGTAAGTATGGTTTGCTGCCTCTCCTGGTCCTGCCACTTGGACTCAGTGCCTCACTGAGAAATGAGGACCCAGTTTGCTAATGAGCCGACTACAACCACAGGCCTCCCCCTTTTTCCACCTCCAGTGCTTTGGAATCCTGAGTGCCTCTGACAGATGTGCAGTATTTCATATGCAACATGAAAACTCATTTTCTCATGCATTCCCCTCTTTTGTCAGCAAGGGGGGAACCCCCAAGAGCTCTCTTCTTCAGTTACCCTCCTCCTTGTCTGCTGATTGGGTTTGAGCTAAGATGTGGTGGGAGAGATTCCACAGAATCTGGGATTCAGGGAAGGTGGAATCTGGCCCTGGGTAGCAAGAGTCAGCAGGTGGCTTCCTGAGTGCTGATAGTTCACTCTTCTCTCCTCAGCATGCCCTCCGCTGCGGGGTGCCCATGTGTGAGAATGCTTTGCCACCTTTGTTCCTCATGCCACCCTGTGAAGGAAGCCACCTCCTGCCTATGTCAGATGAGGCCTGAGGTCAGCCTGGGGTCACAGCACTAGAGGGTAGAGGGGTGAGCCCAGCTTCCCCTCAAGTCAGATTCTTGGGCCGAAGTAGGTGCTTGATGAGTCCAGCTTACAGTTTGGTGCAGAAACTGCCCTGAGTTCTGCAAAGCAGAATGGAGGGCCAGGCCTGCCAGGTGGGCTGAGAATGGGGCTGACTAGAACTGCATTGCACACAACTTGAGGCGGCACCATGTGTTCTGTATGCACGTAGCCTGTAGGATCAGGGGAGTTTTATCCAGGCTGTCCAGCTCCATTGAGATGCTGGAAGGGTGGTTGCACCTGTTACTTGAAGGCATTTCTCCTGCTCTCTGTGGGGGCCCATGGTTTTCCCTACTAGTTTCTGGGCATCATTGTATGATGGGGACATTTCCATTCTCAGGTGGGCAGTCAGGGCCCTATGTCTTCCCCTAGAGCAAGGACCCTATGGTCCCAGGCTGGCTGGCTGATGGCCAGTCCTGTCACCTAATAATTCATCTCAGCCTTGATGTGGAAGGAAAGAACTACAGCCCTTGGACTTTGCTTCACTAGGGAAGTTCCCATACCCTGGGCCTCTTCTCAGGGCTAGCTGAGAGGAGTACAGCACTTTATGCTGACTGGTTCATTTAATCGTTACTGCAGTCTAGGTAGTGAGCAATATTCATTTTACCTGTGAGGGTTATTTGCCCCGTTGTAGCTAAGTAGCTTGCCAAAAGCAAGAGTAAAGACCCAGACCCAAATCTCTTGCCAAATAGAGGATGCTAGCCTCTAGGGATTGCTGGCATTTAAAACAGCCCAGACCCTGCCCAAAACCAGCAGAAGGATCACTGATAAGCCAGTTCAGTTCTTGGTTCTCAGCTGATTGATGTATGTACAGAAAGCAGAAGAGCTAGGGATGAAAAAGATGGAAAAATCCCAAGTAAGAGCATTGTAAAAAGGGGAAGGCAGGTACTTGGCCTAGTGATTAAGCCATCACCCTTCCCATACTGAGTGCCTGGGTTCAAGTCTTGACTCTGCTTCCCATTCCAGTTTCCTACTAATGTGCACTCCAGGTAACAGCACAAATACTTGGGTCCCTATCATTCACATGGGACCCCCGGATGGAGTTACTCCCTCCTGGCTTCAGCCTGGCCCAGCCCTGGGTGTTGCGAGCATTTGGGGAGTGAACCTACAAGTGGGAGCTGTGTGTCTCAGATAAAAATGTAAACACTTTGTGGAAAAGCAGAATTAAGAAATGATTATTTTGGTGCAAAATTTAATGCATGTGGTGTCTTCAAAGAGTCCATGGGACATGCCTGTTTCGAAAAAATTGGACTCCAAAATATTCCGCACCAAAATACACATTTCCCCAGGGCTTTGGAGTTCCTTAAGCACTTTTAACTCTGCCAGGAACATGCATGATTTCATTAACTTCAGTACAGCCCATTAAGATTGGCCCTTTTATTATGGTGATAAAAGGTATTTCACTCAACTATTGTATTAGATGAAGTACTGCACACAAAGGGCTTAGCAGTGTATCTTCCCAAGAAACTACAAGTGGTAGCTATTACCATTAGACCGAAACCTGCCAAGGCAAAGGTGGTAGTCTGGACGAGTCTGGGTTCAGGACCTGTACCCCCTTCATCTCGCCACCAGAGGGCAGCAGCAGGCGGCTGTAGTTCCCTCGGCATCCACGAGAGGGCGGTTCCCGCCGGCAAATGATCCTGAGGGCTGGCAGCACCAGCTTTTCTCTGATCCTTTGCCTTCCGGGCCCTAACCAACCCAGATGAGTCAGGCTGGAACGAAGTTAATAAATACAATCCAAGATTTATTAAAAATCAGGGCTCCCCTGCTGTGCCCTCCTGGTACTAAGGAAATAAATAACCAGAAGGGGCACAGCCAGGGAGGAGAAATCTGATCTCAAGACAGATTGTTTTAACAGCCCCCCCTCCCCTTCCCAACTCCCACCTCCCCCCTATGGCTCTTGGGATATAGCACCTGAGCAGGCACCCCAGTCCAGATAGTGTGGCTGGCACCAAGGCGTGTCTGCCCTGCCCAGGAGAGGAGACAGGCCCTTGGATCACATTTCCAGCCCTTAATGATCCAAGACCTGCTCCGCCCAGGGCCCAGGGCTGAAGCACCAATTGGAGGCACCTGAGGGTGGTGGCGGGGAGACTGGGTAACAGAACCTAGGCAGCAGAAGCAGCTGAAAGAGGGTCCGGCCCCCTCTCCAGAGTCAGCCAACGTCTGGCTGAGGTGACCGCCCATCCCCCTCTCCCCTAGAGCCCCTGCTGGCTCTGCGCTCAGCTGAGGATCTTCCTGGGAAGTTCAACAGAGGCACGGATGAAGACGGCATCATCTCGCACATAGTTCCGCTTTCGGATATCCTGGTGGGAGATGAATTTGGGGTACCCAAAGCCCAGAGAGCTCTCATCCAGAGAGCCACGCCATGTGCCTGGCTTTTGGAAGTTCTTCCAGTTTGGGTCAGGGTGGAAGGTCTCAGTGACGTGCTGTGGCTTAGCCAGCCCAGGGTCGCTCTGATCCAGCAGGGAGAAGGTGACACGGCGGGCAAAGGGCCACTCAAGGAGATTGTCAAAGGCACCCGGCAGTACGCGGATGTAGAGGGAGAGATGTGTGCCCTCACCACTGCCGTTGCCATTGAGGAACGCAGACACCTGCAGCTTGTAGCCGTACTTATGGGTGTAGAAGGCTGGGCTGAAGCACTCAAGGTTCGGCTTGGCCTTGGCCTCCTGCAGCCGCCGCCCATAGCTGCCAATCTTCCAGATGAGCACACCGTCGCTGCCCACAGACAGCTCCTCAAGCTCTCGCCGCAGCTCCTGCAGCTCCTGCCGTTGCCGGCTCACCAGGGCACACATCATGGCCAGATGTGGCTTCACACTCTCCTCCACGTGTCGCGCCATCGCCAGCTTAGGGCACTGTTGGCAAAGCCCCAGGCCGTGGAAGAAGGGAAGAGAGTTATCAATAGGGGAAGGCCCAGAGAGAGGTAGGTGTGCACCCAGGGCGACAGGCAGCTGGCTGTCGGTGAGGAAGACAGGGTGCCAGGAAGCTCAGCCTCCCTCTAGGGGCTGCCGGGTCAAAGCGGGGCTGGATGGGAGGGAGAAGGGGCACCTCACCCTGTGCTTGCAGCCGGAGTCTTTGAACGGGCACAGCACCAAGGCGGTGCTGCAGCTGTCCTTCAGATGGCCTGGCAGGTCCTCCCGGGCCACGGTGCCCACACCACACTGGTTGGGGCAGGGCACAGGCAGCCGTGGGCACTGGTATTGGTGGCTCTGGGGCCGGAAGCAGAGGCGCAGCGGTCAACAGCCTGACTCCCCATCTCCTGCCCCACAGCCCGCAGCCCACAGCTCAGGAAGGCCCTCACCTGGATGGTATCAAAGACAAACTCCTTGGTGCAGTAGGTGCAAGGCTGGGTGCGCTTGGGGCACTCAGAGGTGGCATGCTGGGCCAGCAGCCGCCGCATCATGCGGGAGCCGCACTTGTTCTCACAGTATACGCTCTCTTGGGGGCACATGCCCTCGTGGCTCTGGAAATGCCACAGGGAGGGGCTGAGTTCAGGGCTGCCTGGGCCCACCTATCCCCCCTCTCCCCCAGGCCCCACCTACCTCATAGGCCTCTCCACTGAAGTCGCAGCCACAAAACTCGCACTTGAGGCGCCGCTTGGGGCAGTCGTGCTGCAAGTGCGCAGGCAGATCGCGGCGGCTCAGCTTGGCGGGGCAGCGATTGGGGCAGGCAACTACATTGAAGCTGCAGGTATTCAGGTGGCCCTGAGCAAAGGGCTGCAGTTAGTGCCTGCTCAGGGGAGGGGTGGTCCTAGCCCCTTCACCAGAGCCTCACCTGTAGGTGGCGCAGTGGCCCACTCCAGCGGCAGCCCTCCTCACTGTGGATGCAGCGGATCGGCAGGCCCAACACCTGGACTTCCAGCTCTGGGTCTGGGTAGATCTGGGGGAACTGGCCAGCATCAGAGTCCGCTGCTGTCCACAACTCCCTCCACAGCCCCCGTTTGGCTGTCTCGAGTCTATTTGCCACTCGGAACGCAGGGATGAAGCACACAGCAGGTGGTACGTGCAGTGGTGCTGGATCCCCGCATCACCAGTGTGACCCTGGAGAGGCGGCCCCCCCACCCCCACGTCTCTCACAATCCTCTATTTGCTTCCTCTTGGTAGAGAGATCCTGGCCCTCAGCCACAGGTCTGGCTTGCCACAGGAAGGGGAGGGGGCACTTCTTGTGGGCACAGAACAGCTCTATGCACCCCCACAGGCTGGGCACCATGCCTGCCCTCCAGGGCCAACATGGGCCTTCGTCTGCAAACTGGCCTGGTAGGAGGGAACAGGCTACCTTTGTGGGGGCTCCCGATCCCCAGGCTCTGGGTTGACATTGGCCCAGAGCCTGCTGGCTGCCAGCCTCCAGCCTCCACCAAGGGCAACAGCCTGTACCTGGCATCTGCCTAGCAGTGTGGACTCACCTTGGCATAGTCTAGAGGAAGTTGGTCCTCAGGGCATTTGAAGACTCCTTCACTGGAAGGGGGAGAGTGCAAGGTCAAGGCTCTTGGTCTTAAGAAGGGAGAGCCCTGGGCCCCACGCCGGAGACCAAGGCAGCCTCCCTCCCTCGCCAGACTGCTTCCCAGCTAGCCCCAGCTTAGACAAAAAGGCAAGGAGAGACCCCAGGACCCCAGCCCCTGTCCTGGGAAGGGGGGATTCTGGGGCCAGTGGAGGCAGAGACAGCTGCCTCAGACAGCATTTGCTCAACAGGTGGCAGCTGGCACCCCCTCCCCCAGGATGGCAGCTGGACTGGAAAAGGCACGGGCTGCCCAGCTACCCCTCCTCCTAGGGGTGTTCCCATTGGCTTGTGCTGCAAGCTGATGGGAGGGTGAACAGGATAGGCTGAGACTAAGTGCCAGGACCGCCCAGCACCCATGAAGCTCCTGGGCTAAGAACCAGGGCAAAGGTCAACTTGGGGCCACCTTACCACCTCTCCCCTACCTTCTTAGGGTGTTACTTAAAGGAGAGAAAAGGCATGCTGCCTGGCACTGTTTACATTCCCACCCAGTCCTCAGCGCCTGCCTGAGAGGTGAGCAGGGCTGAAACGTCCCCATTTTAAAGGTGTACCCAAAGAGGCTCACAGGGCACGCAGCACCTGGATATGTCTCACTGCACAGCCGACCATACAGCACCCAGAAGAGACCCAGGGGCAGGAGATGTCTGGGCAGGCACAGCCAGTGTGCTCACTGCAGGACAGGCTTCTAAAGCTTGTTGACCCTGCCCGCCGGCCGGTGGCCCTCCTTCTCTGCCAATCCCTGACTGGCTGACAGCACCAAGGAGCCTGGTGCATGCTGCCTCCTGCCAGCATGCCCTTGGTGACCCCAGCCAGGACCAGTCCCACGTGCCTGATACGGCCCAGGCAGGGCGAGGGCTGACCTGGCAGGACTGCAGGCCCTTGGGCATGGGATTCCTGCCGGGTCTGAGGCAGGTAGGTCGGAGGCAAGCAGGGGCCACGTGGCTTGGTTGGCATTTCTCAGGGCCTTGGACAGCCCATGCCGCAGGTATCCAACGGGTGCATGCACCCACCTCCTCCATGACCCCACCAGTGCCAAGAACAATGCATGCCTAGGCACTGAAGGGGTGTGCCATGCCCAGGGGGCAAAGCAGCCTTCTGGGATCAACCTGAGTAACAGCCCTGGCAGAAGTGGGGAAGAGGGGTGGGAGGGGAGGGTGGTCCACTTGGCTGCTTCAGGAATGTGCTGACTTAGCTGTTTTGGAGACAGGGAGGAGACTGAGGCAAGCCCCTGGGCTTCAAAACAGCAGCTTCCCGTACAGCTCGGGCCCAGCCAGGATAAAGACTCACTGAGGGAAATGGACCCGAGCCTGCCGGGTGGGGGTGACCAAGCCGGACCCAGCCGGCCCAACCACCTCGTCGCTCCAGAGGCCGCCGCAGCAGAGCTCGGGTGCTGCGGGCGGTGGAGGCAGCCGCAGAGGCTGCTCCAGTCAGTGCCGGAGGCCCAGGCCCAGGGGGGAAGACAGGATGGGGGGAGGGGGCTGCGGGAGAGGAAGAGGGGATTTCCGGGAGGGGGAGGGGCAGAAGCAGCGGTGAGGCGCTGAGGAGGGAAAGGGGCCTGACAGCCCCTCCCTCGCTCTTTCCCGAGGCTGTCAGGGTGGGTCAGCTGGGGGGGGGGGGGGCTCAGCTGGTCTCATCTGGAAACCAGAGGGCCAGGGAAGGGCAGTGGCGGAGACAATGGGCCGTGTGTCTGTAGCGGAGTGAAGTGTGTACAGTGCAGGGAGGAGGGGCCGCACAGCAGCAGCCCGTGCGGGAGCATCTGTGAGGGCAGGAGCCCAGGCTTCGGCACGGAAAACAAAGGGCCTGCTGAGGTTTCCGCCAGCCCGAGGAGCAGGGTGCAGCCTCCAGACAGCGGCCGGCCCGGCCCCCCGCCTCCGGGCCACGACCTCCCCGACCGTGGGCGTGGGGGGCTCCTTCAACTGCCGATCGCCATCCGGGGAAGCCGCTCCCAGAGAGGCCAGGAGGGCTCAAGGCTGCACAGGGAGCCCGGCAGTCTGATGCATACCCAAGAGGCGAGGGCTGAGAGGGCAGGGGGCGTGCGGGAGCAAGCAGCGTTCGAGCCCTGCCTAGGGACAGAGCGACCACCACCCACTGCACCACCACCCCCGGGGCAGCGTGCCTGCTCCGAGGCAGGACGGCAGGTCCAGGCCTCCCTCCATTGTGTGGCCACCAGAAGCCTGGGCCGAAATCCCAGCTCAGCCTGTGCGACCCCGGGCAAGCCGCAGCCATCCCGGGAATTTCTCATCATCTGTGAAATGGGAGAACTATAGCGGGCGTTCTCCGATTAGAGAAGCGCAAACTCCGGCAGCGTGAAGTGCGGCGCGCACGACGGGGTTTCGTGCCTCCCGTCCCCGCAGCAGGATTCAAAGTTCAAGGATGAGGCCGGTCCGGCTCTCAGGTGAGGGGGGGAAGGGCCGGCCAGCAGTCAGGAGAGGAATGTTTGCCGCCCCACCTGGCGCGGGGCCGGTGGGACCCGGCACGCCGCGGACCGGGGACTGGGGTCCTCCCTCTGGGCCTGACGTCACCGCCGGCCCGTGACGTCATGGCGGGCTCCCCTGAGGTCACGGGAACCGTGTCTCAGACAAAGGCCCGGAGGGTCTCCGGCCTGGATCCCTGCCCACGCCGTGTCCACGCCGCCACCGTCCGCCTCCCGCCTCCCCCCGGCCCGCACCTGAGGAACTCCTGTAGGCAGGTGTCGCAGAAGCGGTGGCCGCAGGTAGAAACCTGCACGGGCTCACGCATGGGCTTCCCGCACAATGGGCACAGCAGCCGCCGCTTGGGCTTCTCCAGGAACTTGTAGTCGAAGCCGGGCATGGCGGGCGGGCAGGCCTGCGGCGGGCACGGGCGAGCGGGGCCGGGCACGCGGCGGCCCCACAGCCCGCGCCTCGCTCCGGCCGCGCTCCCGGCTCCGGGCGGCGCCGACTGGCGGCCGCGCTCCGGGCCCGGCCCGCGAGCCCGCCCGCCGGAAGAAGGGGCGGAGCCGAGGCCGCGCGGTCCTAGCGCCCACCGCGCGGGCTCCCGTCTTCGGGGTCCGGCCGCGGCCAGACTCGTCCACTCCCGGAAGCGAGGGCTGGAATGAAGGATCGTGGCTCCGCTTCTCCCCGGAGCTGGGGAAAGGGGCGTGCCCCGCGCTAGGCTGGGGCGGAGGGCCCCAGGGGAGTGCGCGGCGTAGCCAGAGACGACGGGCCGCTCCACAAAGGTTTGCTTCTCCGCAGTCAGCAGCCCGGCCTCAGGGGCCGTGCGCCCCCCAGGGACCCGGGCCCCCAGCTTCCAGGTGCTAAGCAGCTAAGCCTGGCAACCAGATCCGAGGAGCCCGTCCGGGGCGAGGAGGCTGGACTGGGCGCTGGGCCAAAGGAGCCTCTGTCCCAGCCCCCGGCTGCGCCCACATTCCTTCCCCGGCCGCGGCCCTGCAACCGCGGCCGGGCCCAGCCCACGTCTTGTGGTGTGTGGCTGCCACCCACCCCACCTCTGAAGAGAGCACGCTGCAGGCAGGCAGCGGATACTTTTATTCAGGCGACTTCCAGTCTACCGGGAAACTGGTCTGGTCCAGCCAGCTCCCCTTCCCCCCTCCACGTGGGTCTGGGGAAAGGCATGGGGTGAGGAGGTGACCTCTGCAACACTGGGCGGCTCCCGCACTCCCGCAGGGCTAGGGAGGCCTCGCAGGTTGTGCAAATCCCTGCTGCGGGATAAGGAGTGGGGGCGGGCAGCAGCTCCCTCCGAGCTCCCAGCCCCAGGCCAGCCTAAGGGCCAGTCCGGGCTTGCCCTGCTCCCAAGCTTGGAGACCATGTCCCACTGGGCAGCAGGGGCTCTCCTGGCTGGAAGAGGGGAAAGGCCTGACTGCAGCCCCACCAGCCTCCGCCTGCCAAGGCCCAGGAGACCACCCAGCTCCCCAGGGTCTGACCCCAGGGGTAGACTGAGAAAAGGGGTGGGGGTGGCTGAGGTTCGGGTTTATTGAAAGATTTATTTATTTGAAAGGCAGAGTTACAGAGAGAGAGAGGTCTTCCATCTGCTGGCTCACTCCCCAAAAGGCAGCACCAGCTGGGCCTGGACAAGGTGGGAGCCAGGAGCCTGGAACTGCATCCGGGTCCCCCACGTGGGAGGGAGGAGCCCAAGCACCACTTCTGCTGGCCTCCCAGGCGCATGAGCAGGGAGCTGGATCGGAAGTGGAGCAGCCGGGGCTGGAAATGCTGCTCACATGGCTTTGCCTGCTCCGGTTGGGGTTCCGAAGCAAAGCAGGACTTCGCTGGCCCTTCCGCCCCTCTGATGACAGCCCAGGGGTCTGGTGGGGACAATCATGCCGCAGGCGCCTGCACTCTTCATGACTCTTGGTGGAGAAGCCAGATCAGGGTGGTCCAGAGGTGCATCCAGCACCTCAGGGGGGCACGGGCTCATCCGTGACAGCTGGAGGGTACCAGACAGAACCCCCTGCAGCCTCCCGGAAGGCGGTGCCTCCAGAAAGCATTCCCACCACAACCCCCGCCCCGCAGGGCCCTGCCAGGCCAGAGCTGGAGGTTCAGAGCCTCTTGGACCCGCGGGGTAGGAGGAGAAGGAGCACACAAAAGCCCTGGGTAGAGCACACAAAAGCCCTGGGTAGCGCCCACCAGCACCCACTTCTGGCAGGAAGCTTGGTCTTGCCCCACAGCTTCTGGGAGTCGACGGTGTGTGGTGTGTTTGGTAGTTTGGGCTGTGACTGCCTGCCAGGAATGGGAGTGTGGGCAGGGCCCCCCTGGGTTAGCCTGGCCTGGGTGGGGGGGAGTCAACACTCACGCCGCACAGCCAAGAGTGTGTTTCCGTGGCAGCAGGACACGGAAGTCACGGTGTAAGGGTGTGTCTCGTCCAGCTGCACCGGCCGAGGGAGGCCGGCATCCTCGTCCCTCCTTCCCAGCCGGCCTCGGGCTCCCTTGCCCCAGGAGTACACCTCACCCTCTGCCAGAGAAAAGCCCGAGGGAGAACGTGGGAAGGGGCACACGGCCCAAGCAAGCAGCTCTGAGCCCAGCCTACCAGACTGGCCCCGGGGGGAGCTGGCTGAGTCCAGCGGCCCTGAGCGTGATGTCCTACACTGCCTGCCAGGCTCTCCGTGCCAGTCTGCCCGCTGTGCCCACCCCTCACCTGCCCCAATGGCTACAGTGAAGGCATCGCCACAGGCCACCATCGCCATCCTGATGCCCTCGAGGCCTTGGACCTGACAGGGTGCCCGGCCGCCCCGGCCAGTGCTGCTGCCCAGCTGCCCGTGCTGATTGCTGCCGAATGTGTAGCAGTGCCCCGCGGCTGTGGAGGGAGGGGGCAGGAGAGCAAGGGAAGGCGCCTCAACAGAGGCCCTCTGGAAGCCAGGGCGCCCCCCACCGGCCTCCCATGCACGCGTCCTCACCAGTCACAGCAGCTGAGTGCGCAGTGCCCAGGTCCACACTCAGCAGGGGCTCCCGGTCCAGGGGTGCAGAGCCTAGAGGGGTGAAGCTCAGGGCCTCCTCCACTTGCTGGTGGGGAACGGGATCCTCCCCCAGGGAGATGTGGTCCAGGCCCAGCTTATTGAACCTGAAGGCAGAGCCAGAAGGCAGATCCAGACTGCCCGCCCCCAGCTCTCTGGGCAGGGGCTGCTGCACCTGCACTGGGCCAAGCAGCATCCTCAGCCCCTCTCAGCGTGGTCCTCGGTGGGCGGCAGAGGCTGGGGAATCAGCCCGGTGCACCTGCTCACCTGTTGCTCCCACAGGCCAGAGCTTGGCCAGGCACAGTGAGGAGCATGGACGAGTCGATGCCACATACAATCCGCTGGGCTTCCTGTCCTGGGGGCAGGGGCACCTGCTGGGGGCAGCTGTGGGACTCCCTGGTCCCCAGACCCAGCCTGCCTACAAGGAAGGAGAAGGCGAGATGGGGTTAGTTCGCACTTCAGCACTGGGCGGGGCCCAGAGAGCAGGCTGTTCCCTGCGCCTCAGAGGGCCTTGCATGGCGCTGCCGTCAGCCGGATCCTCCCTGAAAGCCCTGTTCGGATGCCCCCTCTGTCTCCACAGGTGACTGCTGCTCCTGGAGCTCCTACACCTGAGCCTCGGCGTGGCCCCGATGCTGTCTGACCTGTGGCAACGCTGCAGCTGTGCCATCTCCACTAGCCCGAGTCCTCCAGGGGACAGGTACCCACCTGCGCCACCGCTGGAGTTAGTGCCCAGTGCGCCTGGAGGAAGCCACATCTTGTTCATCTGGCCCCAGCACCCAGCCCAGGGTGGACCCACAGTGGGTGTGTGACCAAGGTGTGTTGAAAGAATAAATCGGAGAGAAAAGAGGGAAGACAGAATGGAAGGGGGAGGCGGGGGTATGGGAGGGGGCTGGGGGACGAAGCTTAGGGGCTGCAGCAAGGGTGGAGACCTTACCACCATCTCCGCGGCCCCAGGCAAACAGTTCTCGCTCAGTGGACAGGGCTAGCACGTGAGAGGCCCCGCAAGCCACCTGCACCATCTCATAGCCCAGCAGGGCCTCCACAATGGTGGGCTAGAGTGGGGGAAGAAGCAGGGGGCCGGTGGTCAGGACTCGCCCCCAGGCGGCAGCACCCCCAGTGGGGATGAAATTGGAGCTTGCACATTTTCAAGTGCTGTCTCTTTAACTCCAGCTGCACACATGCTGCCAAGCAGGAGGCGCTCACTGGCGAAGCCTGGTCTTTCTGTGCTTCCGCTGATGCCACCAAGAGCAGGTGCAGCCTCGGAGCCAGAGGCACCTGTGCTGCTGGGGACTCCCCTGCCCCAGTGTGGTATCGGCTCTCAGATGTGGGCCGTTTGCCATCCCCCTACTTCCCCTTCCCCAGGGCGAAACCCACAGGATCCCCACCTGGCTGATGTCGGTGAGGCTGCCGTGGCCGAGGCACCCGTTGCTGCCGCTGCCGAAGGTCATGATGATGCCGCGGTCTGGGCAGGAGGCAGGGAGGAGACAGAAGGCAGAGAAGTTAGACCAGTCCCACACCTGTGGTTTGGAGGAGCAAGACGAAAGTTGGGGGCTAGAGCAAAAAGGATGGGTGAGAACAGGCCAGGGGGCTGTCTTCTCAGTGTATGACTTCGGACAAGTGGCAGAATCTCTGAGCCTCAGTTTCTCCACCTGTCAAATGGGTATACCATAACAATGCCCTTGCCAAGCCCGTTGTGTGGGGTGACAGAGATGGTGTAAGTAAATCTCAACGGCTAGCAGACAGAAAGCACTAACTCAACAACTAGGAGAGAAAAAGGTTAGGTGAGCAGTTTGCAACGAGTGAGCTGCTCTGTGGGCTCACCGGTCAGGCAGGCCGTAAAGAGGTCCCCACATGCCACGTGCTTGATGGTCACGCCCGACTGGCCTTCCAGGAAACGCGACACGAACTGGGGCTGCGGCTGCTCCACCGCCCCGGGGAGGAGGGCGCCTCCCCCAGTGCCGAGGGGCGGGGCCTGCGGAGGGAGGGGGCGGCGCCTGAGCACCAGCAACCTCCCTGTAGGTCCCCACTCTGACCCCTTCCACGCCCTGCTCACCTCCCAGAGGATGAGGCGCCCAGAGCGCGTGACGCCAGCCTTCTGCGTGCGCCCAGCCGCCACTTGCACCACCTCCGTGTTGAGCATGGGCAGCCTCAGGGGGGCGCTGAGCCCGCTGCCCCAGGCGTACACTGATGACAGTGGTGGAGGAATGGCCGGCCTCCCGTGTCCTCGAGGGACGCCTGCAGAGACAGCGAATGGAGCCCATGAACCCGGTGGGAGTTGGGTGGTGTTGGCCAGGACTCAGCAGCCCGCCCGCACTCACCCCTGCAGCGGGCACTGCTGCTCCTGCTCCCAGAGGGCCGCCCAGTGGCCAGGGACTTCTCTGCCCTGTGGGACCACAGGTCGGGGCTTCAGGGCACGGGCCCTCACAAGCATTCCTACATGCTGGCCCCCAGCACCCCTCCACCTCGCGCCTCCTGTGCTCCCTTTTGCCCCCACCCAGCCGCCCAGGACCCCTGCCCTTTTACTGGCCTCCGCATGCGGACACTGCCCAGGTCGGTGTGGAGGCTGAGGAGGGCCCGGATGCAGAGGGGCTGTGCCATGATGTGGCTGAGCGGCGGCCGCTGGGCAGGCTCCAGGCTGAGCAGGCTCAGGACGAGCTGGCGCAGCTCAGGGCTGTACCGGTCCGAGATGGGCGCAAAGGTGCCACTCATGATCTTCAGCACCAGTGCGGGCAGGTTCTGAAAGGCGCCAAGTGGGAGTTGGCCAGGGCCCCCCTGTCAGCAGAGGGCTCCCAGAATGATAGTGGAGCTAAACCCTGCTTTGACATGGCTGCAGCTATGTCCTCAGAAGCCCCGGGTTGTTGGAAAAATCCGAGGCTTGCTCTTGGGAGTGTCCCTGATCTCATGGGAGAGTCATAGCCATGCCCCCAGGAGCCCTGAGTGCAATGGGCGGACCCAGGCCCTGTTCTCAGAAACCCACCGTGTGAGGTTGACCCCCCAAATGACACAGCCACAAAGAAGGAACACAGGACACTGGAGCTGAGGACGGCCGGGGAGGGAGGCAGACTCCCTGGTTGTCCCTTTCCAGGCGAGTACACTCACCGCAGCCTCGAAGGCCCTCTTGAGGCTGGCTAGTTCATAGAGGACACAGCCCAGAGCCCAGATGTCACTCTTCTGGTTGTAGGGCTTGCCCTCACACAGCTCGGGGGAGATGTAGCATGGAGTACCCACCACCTGCAGGAGGGAAGCTGAAGTCACAGCCCTGTGGGGAGGGAGGACCAGGGGCTCCACCCTCAGCTCCAGAGCCAGCCCCGGGGCCTCCTCCTACGGCAGCGCCGGGACAGGAGCCAGGGCTGTGTGCTGGGGGGGATGCGGAGCAGGCATCGGCCCTGCAGCCTTAGCGCCCTCGGTGTCCCTTCGCGCCAGGCACCGTGTAGGCCTTGCTCTTGCTGCTGAGAATCTTGGAGATGCCGAAGTCGCCGATCTTCACGACCATGCGGTGCTTGTCCAGGAGGATGTTCTGGGTCTTGAGGTCCCGGTGGAGGATGAGGTGGGTGTGCACGTGGTGCAGCGCGAGCAGGATCTGCACGAAGAAGTGCAGGATGGTCTCCTCCTCCAACAGCGAATTGCAGCGCTTCTGGATGAATTCAGCCAAGGTGCCGCCTGGGGCCAGGGAGCCAATCAAAACCCAGGCCTTCCCATGCCTGGGACAACCCCCACCCCAGCCTCCAAAATGCAACAGGGCACTGGAACCAGAGGGGGCCAGAAGCCTGCCAGGGTCACACTGCTGGGCCAGAACCCTGAACCTCTGACCCCCAGCCAAGCCCATTCAAAGGAGGGAAGCCGACTGACGTGTGTCGCCTGTCCCAGCGTGACGGACCCGCTGCAGCCAAGCCAGGGCGGGGAGGCTGGCCCACCTGGCGCGTATTCCATGGCGATCATGAGGGCTTTGTCCTCCAGGAAGTTCTCATAGTACTCGATGACATTGGGGTGGTTGAGCAGCTTGAGCACCTGGCACTCGTTCTGGGCCGCCTGCCGCTCTTCCTTGGTCATCTGCTCCACTGGGATCTGCTTGATGATCACCAGCTTCTGGTCGGCCTTGCGCAGGCACAGGTGCACGATCCTGGAGACACAGGTACAGGCTCTGAGGCTCCAGCCACAGATCAGGCAGGGCAGACCTGGGCCGGGATGTTCCGGGGGGAGCGAGCACCATGGCAGAGGTCGCCCGCGCTTGCACACGGGGAGCACTCGGCTCAGACTTTGTGTGGGACCTGTTTCACCACGGCATAAAGAGCCTTGATCGCTAAGTTCCCACAGGCTCTGGAGTTAACTGCCTGTGCTTAGATCTTGAATCCTCCTCTTACTAAGTATGTGACTTGCATATAGTAGGTGACATCACCTGGAAAACAGGGCCGCTGAGAGGATCAAATGAGAAAAATGCGTGTCAAGCACTTAGCACCGTGCCTGGCACATAGGAACAGGTCAGTGAGTGGAAGCCATTCTTACCGTTATTTTATTTCACCTCATGGCTGATGTCCACTACATCCCTAGTGCACAGCCCAGGATTCAGCACACAGGAGCTTACCAAATGTTTCCTGATGGAATGGCTGTAACTTGACCATCTAAGCCTTGAATTTTCAGGGTCAGATCCCTCCTCTGAGCCTCGGGCTCATATAGCTGGCTACGAGGCATCCCGAATTTTAACAAATTCAAAATGAAACCTTTGATTCCTGCCCCTTAACCTTTCCTCCCTTGTCTCTCCCTCAGTTGGTGGGTGACAGTACCGTTCCTGTTATTAAAATCAGACGCAGAATCTGAAAATCATCCCAGAATCCTTCCTCCAGCTCACGCTAACACATCAGCAAATCTTGTGGCTACCTCCTAGATACTGTAAACCCACCCAATCCTCCCTGGGTCCTCTGCTATAACCCTTGTCCAGGTCATTTTAGTGCAGACTAAAATGCTGTACTAGCCTCCACTCCCCTCACTCTCAAATATAAACTCCAGAAGCAGCCGGTGGCATTTTAAAAATGCAATCCACATGAGAACGTCCCCTGCTGCAGAAGTCCTGTCATACTGCAAGTACATTCAACCCCTTCGCCCTGGCTAACGAGGCCGGAACAGATCGCCGCGTGACCATCGCATTTTACACCGCTCCCTTCTTTGCCCACTACCTTCCAACCTGAGTCTTTCCCTCAGGGCTCCGAATTCTCCTCCGCCCACGCCATTTCCGCCATTTCCCCGGGGTGCAAGCTCTTCCCTCACGTCACATCACTGCTGCTCGCTGCTCAAGTCCCTGCTTTGAGTTGAATCTCACTTCTCAGAGAACTCCTCCTCGACCGCCCCAAATAAACAAACCCTCTCCCTGGTGTTGGACTCTATCCTCGCTGCCTGGTAATAACCGCTCGTAACTGCTCCTACTTTACAGGTGTTATTCATTGTGTAACTTTCCTACGGCCTGTGAGCTGACAGGGAAACGGCCACGCCTGTTTCGGTCCTAACTGTGTACTCTGCGCCCAGTCTGACACACACGGGCCAGCGCCTAAGCAATCTAACAGAACCCCGCCAGCACGCACAGGTGGCCAGGGGCGTGGCCTCACGGGGGCGGGGCCTCCGGTCCGGTACCGGAAGTCTGGGCGGGGCTTCCCAGAGTGGCGCTCACTCCTCGGGGCGGGGCGCGATTTCGCGGTCAAAGTTAGGGCCTATTACCATCTCTCTCCCCTGGCAGTTTCCTCCCCCAGAGCCCTGGCTCACCCGAAGGCACCTCGCCCCACAACTCGGATCCGCTCGTACTTCTCCATCTCATCTCCCAGAGTTACACTTCCGGAACCTCGCTTGTCCCCGCCGCGGCGCATGCGCGGCCCTGCCCACGGGGTGCCCCGCCCCCCGCGCGGGACGCTAAGGGCGGGGCGGGGCCGGAGGGAGCGGCGCTGGGTGTGGGCTCCGCGGGCGGGCGTGCGCTGCGCTGGCTACTGCGCCGGGTTCCCTCGTGGACCTGCCACCCACGCAAAGAAGGCAGTCCGCCGCTTTTTAGCACGTCCCGCAGCGGCCAGCAACGGCGCCGGCCACTTCCCACCTATGGTCGGGCCCCGCTCTCGCGAAGCTGCTTAGATGAGAGGGGTGCCTGCCCGGAGAGTTGCCCCTCTCGGGCCGGGTGGGCGCCGAGAAGCAAGGACCGACAGCCTCGGCTGCCCGTGGGCGACGCTGTTTCCGAAGGCGCGCGAACGATAGACACGAGTGCAACTTAGCAGAAGCGGCGCTTTGGTGCCCTGGGGCGGAAGGAGGCTTGGGTTCGCGTTTGCCTGGGGAAGGGCCGGGAAAACCCCAGGTTGTGCAGGGGGAGTCCTCGGGGGAGGCCGGTACCAGCGGCGAGCCTCGCGCTTGTGCGCACTCCCGACGCGGCCGCCCGTGCAGGGGGACCTCAGCTCTGCCCCGGGCCTGGGGCCTGGAGTGCCGGTGCTCCCCGGCGCCTCCTGCTCTGCGGGAGCTCCACGAAAGCCCCGCGGTATGCAGAAAGGTGATCATTAGCTAGGGATGAGCGGGCGAGGACTGTAAGGAAAGGGGTGTCGGGTCTTTGCCCTGCCCCTCGAGAGGACCTGCGAACGCGCTCGGGGGCACGGGACACCGGAAAGGCCCTGGAAGGCCCCTCGGCCGCGGGCTCCAGCCAGCGTCGGCTGGCCAGGCTACCCTGTAAGCCGAGGGAAGGCCGCGGAGGGGCGGGGGAAGCAGCTCACCGGGGACGCTCGTGCTCTCGCCTAGAAACCGACGGGGCCCCTAGGAGCCGCCCTGGGATTAATGGGTAACCTTGGAGCCGCCAGGAGAGGCAGAGCAAAACACCCAGCCGCTTGGGTCTCTGCGCTCCACTGGTTTCCTGCGCCCTCTCTTCCCCCTTCCCCCACTGACTCCCCGACGCACACGCCCCCTCCGGCCCTCAGCTGCTCCTTTCGGCCCTGGCTCAGGTTATCCCCGAATCCCAGCTGCTCTGCTCGTCTGGCGGCGGGCGGGGACCCCGCGCCACGGTGAGGACAGGCTGACACCCAGCGGCCGGGAGCTGCAACTGCACCAGGCGGCGGTGGGCAGTGAGGGTCACCCCAGGAGCCGGGGACACGGGGGCAGTCTACCCCGCCCCGGCCTCCGGGGAGCCGGGGAAGGGCTGGGATAGCTGAACGAGGACTGTGACAGCCTCGTGGCCCCCGGAGCCCCAGGGCGGGCTGGGAGGAGAGTGGCGATGGGTGACTCAACAGTTCCTAAGCCATCACTCGCGAGAGGCGCGGGAGAGGCAGGTAAACAAGTCCGCCTCTGGCCGGGTGGAAGAAGAGGGTCTGGGCGGAGACCATCGTTCAGCGCACGGCTCCGACTCTTCCCCGGGACGCGGGCTGACGGGCCGTGGGCGTGCGGTGGGTCCCGCCCAGCTCTGCCCAGAAAGGAGTTGAGGGCGGAGAGTTCTCGAGGTACCCGCCCAGAACGGGGGAGCCCGTGCCCCCCGGGGAAAGTGGGGACGCGGGTTAATGAGGCCGGACAAGCGAGGGCGGCTGGGGGACCCCGTCGGCAGTCGGGAGGAGCCTGCGAAGGGCGCCTCGGCTGCGGGGTCCAGGACAGCCCCTTCTCACCCAGTGTCCCCCTGAGCCGGGCGGGGCTCGGGAGGCCCCAGGGAGAAGGGGCTCGCGCCCAGCCCGCGGCGGAGGCGCCTGAGGGGCGGGAGCGGGCGGACGGGGCGGGGCGGGGGCGCGGGCGGCGGGGGGCGGGGGCAGAGGCCGGGGAGGAGCGAAGGGGCCTAGAGGGCTCCGCGAAAACTGTGTGGCACTGGCGCCGGTCGGAGAGGCATCCGGGTTGGACCGGCCCGAGTCGGAGCTCTGTTCCCAGCACAGCCCGAGGAGGCAGCCTAGAGGGCGGACGGACCGACGGCAGGGAGGGCCAGCATGTCCCTGCTGCTGCACCCCGCCCTGCCGCTGCTCCTAGGAGCCACGCTGACCTTCCGAGCACTCCGGCGCGCGCTGCGGCGCCTGCCCCTGCCCGCTCACGTGCGAGCGGACCCCTTGCGCACCTGGCGCTGGCACAACCTGCTTGTCTCCTTCGCCCACTCCATTGTATCGGGGATCTGGGCGCTGCTGTGGTGAGTGAGCGGCTGGGGGAGTGCGGTGGCCCGGGGATCGCGCGCGGGGCTGAGAGTGGGCCCCGCGTTGCTCTCCCCATCCCTCGGGCGGGCTGAGGCCAGGCTCCTCACCTGACTCCCTGTTTGGAGTCCTATCCAACCAGCAGCAGCTCTGGGAAACCCGAGGCACCTGGGTTTCGTCCAAGCCCCTCCTCACTCCCAGCCAGCCAATAGCGCGAGGGCAGACTCTCAGGGGACTGGCGGGTTAGCGCGGGAGGAGGGGGTCTTTGGGAGTGCCGGAATGAAGAGGGCCTCCCCTTCTCCTTCCTCTGCAGTGTGTGGCAGACCCCCGAGATGCTGGTGGAAATCGAGACGGCGTGGTCGCTTTCTGGCTATTTGCTCGTTTGCTTCTCTGCAGGTAGGTCTTACAGGGAAGGGTAAGTTAGGGCACAGAGAGACACCAACTCGCTCGGCCCCTTTCCTGACCGCCCCCCCCCACCCCCGCCAGGGTATTTCATCCACGACACAGTGGACATCGTGGTCAGTGGTCAGACACGAGCTTCTTGGGAATACCTTGTCCATCACGTCATGGTGAGTGAGACACAGGGCGACCGAGGCTCTTGCCCCATCTTCCCGAACCTGCGAGGGAGGTTGTGTCTTAACCCTAGCCCATCCCTGTGTCCTACTTCTCTTGCTAGGACGCTCAGGGTTGGCAGCGTTGCTGTCAGAGGCCTGCCATCTACAGCCTCACTCAAATGGGCTGGGCACGTTACCCAGCACCAGAACCCGTGGGCAGGGATCGAAGTGTAACCGTGTTGAATGGGCTAAGCCTCTCTTCACCGCGAACTTGGAAGACACTGGGTGCTTTCCAGCGTCCACTCTTGTGGTAACGCACTCCCTCACTGTCTCCCAGGCCATGGGCGCCTTCTTCGCAGGCATCTTTTGGAGCAGCTTTGTCGGTGGGGGTGTCCTGACACTCCTGGTGGAGGTCAGCAACATCTTCCTCACCATCCGCATGATGATGAAGATCAACAACGCGCAGAGCCACCCCCTCTACCGGGTCAATAAGTATGTCAACTTGGTCATGTACTTCCTCTTCCGCCTGGCCCCCCAGGCCTACCTCACCAAGTTCTTCCTGCGCTACCTGGGCCAGAGGACCCTGGGCAGCTTCCTGCTGGTCACCCTGCTCCTGCTCGACTTGATGATCCTCATTTACTTCTCACGCCTCCTGCGCTCAGACTTCTGCCCTGAGCGTGCCCCCAAGGGGCAGCACAAAGACAAGTTCTTGACGGAGTGAGACCCAGAGCCTGCCACTTGTGGCAAGGGCAGCAGATACAGCCAATAGAAACCACCTGACCGGCAGTGGGACTCGGCCCCAGGACACCCAGGCCTCTCTACCTTGAACCTGCACCCACTATTGAAAACACTAATGAAAGCACTCCTCTGAAGTCCTTTCTTTTCTTGGGCAAGGGGTGAGGGAAGCTGACCGACCGGTCGGACTTGGTTGTCAGGTGTGTGAAGACCAGGCTACCCATAAGCCAGCCAGCCAACCCAATGGATGCTAATGAAAACTGAAATTGGCTCTCTGCTTTCTGTGTTATAGCTTCACACACAGCCTCTTCCAGGAATAAAGGGGGCTCTTAAAAAACTTGAAAACAAGTCCTAGCCGTCTTAGGACAACTAACCCTTAATCAATCTGAAAACAAATATGGTGGTGTGCCAGGTCTGTGTTCCAACAGGGCAAGCCTGGGCCACCAGGTAACTCTGTGTATCATATCCCAGTACAGCCTCCACCCAGCCCAACCAGAAATGTGACACAAAGAGCATATATATGGTGAAAAAACATATATTTAGAATTAGCCAGCTGGACTCCGTTCAGATGATCCCAATCTGAAAAACAAAAGGGGACTTGGTTATTGGAGCTGCAATGTGAACATTAAGCTGGAATGTCATGGTCAAAATGCAAAGTGACAGACTGGTCAGCTAAGGATGGGGTCCAGTCAATCACGCAGCAGTCAGGCTCTGGTCACTGACACATCGTTCGCACGGAGGGGAGGGGATGCGCGTTACGGAATTTGGCGGAAAGGAAGCTTACTTTGTTGGCAACGTCCAGAGCATCATAGTCCGGAGCCAGCCGCACATACGCCTTCTTCTCTCCGTCAGGTCTGGGGCAGAGAAGGGAGCCTTAGTCCTTGCTGCTCACAGCCTCTTGCCCCCCAGCCCTGACCTGGCGCATCAGTGGTTCCTTTGTAGGTGTCATTCTTTTCCAAATAGTGCGTTTTCCATCATTTGCGCAGACAGGGCTAGGGAAGCCATCACAACGCCAATTCCCTTGTATGGGAAAGGCCACAGGCCATGCTAAGACTTAAGAACTCAGGTACTCTGACAAACTGTTTACTCCAGTGTGTGCCTCTGCTCAGAGGCAGGAATCCAGGCGAGCACCAAGCCCATAAACCCAGCCCTGTAAGTGTCCTCAGGTCTAACCCCAGCAAGGACTAATTACAGCAGGGGCGCTCACTTCAGGGCTCGCACACTGGGAAACCCACTTCTGAGCCCCAGAACAGCATCGAGGAGCTTTATGCCACCCAAGCTGTCTTGTTCCTGACCACGGCCCCAGCCTTTCCACGCCATGGGGCATTCCAGGCACCTGGTTACCTGATCAGGGTGTTGACTTTGGCCACATCAATGTCATAGAGTTTCTTCACAGCTTGTTTGATCTGGTGCTTGTTGGCCTTGACATCCACAATGAACACCAGTGTGTTGTTGTCTTCTATCTTCTTCATGGCCGACTCCGTGGTCAGGGGGAACTTGATGATGGCATAGTGGTCAAGCCTGGAGGAGAGACAAAATGGAGTCACCTGGCCAGGGTCAAGGAGCAGAAAGACAGGCCTGTTTGGAGACTTGGTGCATCAGACCATGAGGTAGCAATCATCTTTATCAGACTTTGGTCGCTTAACAATGTCATCACGTGCACCCTGACACTTAGGGCCCAAACCCTCAGCCTGGTGGCAGACCCCCAACCCATTTTGTCTCTCACAAGAAGCTAGTCTCTGCTCAGCCAAACACTACCTTCTTGTTCTAAAACTAGGCCACATCTCGATCTCTTACTATGCTGAGTCTAACTGCTCCTCCATGGACACACCCCGCTGCTGGCAATGTCTACCATGGCTCTAATCTTCACTTCCTGTGACCAGCAGCGTAACACTAAAACGCCCAAATCAAGCCTTCCCTGAGTACAGTGTGCGAGTATTTGGGAGAGTGCAAAGAAGCTTCTATACAATGTTGGTCAGCCATTACTGCAAAACAAAAATAGCTGACTCCTCACTATCAATCAAGCATCAACCGGCACTCTCACCTTCGAAGACTGGCAACTACAATAGGTGCCATGAACAAGAATCTAAACTTGAACCTCCCAGCTAAGGAACATCTCTACAACACCACCAACCACACGTGGGTCAATTAACCTAAGGGGTAAGCTGGCCAACGCGACCCCTTCAAATTTGACCATGATCGCAGACTCCTGCTCTGGAACAATCCCCTCAGGTTCCCATCAGGGCAGCACACTGGGTGCCAAGGTGTGTGTGAGACCGCGCTCCAGCACGGCCAAGTTTCCCCAACCACCGATGGAGGCGCCGGGGTCGGGGCACGACTGACTTGTTTCTCCTGGGGGCGCTCTTCCGAGGGTATTTGGGCTGCCTTCGGAGGCGTAGCGTCTTGGGGCGCCGGAAGGTGGGGGACGTGCGGATCTTCTTCTTCTTGTGGCTGTGGACGCCTTTCAGCACTGCCTTCTTGGCCTTCAAGGCCTTCGCTTTGGCTTCGACTTTAGGAGGGGCAGGAGCTAGGAGACAAGAAAACGAAGCTGCGTGATTCAGAATTCGGTCACTTCCAGCCTCAAGCCCTGCAGCAGGCGCCTGGTCCACATGTGCATCAGTGGTTCCTTTGAAGACATCATAAGTCTCAGGAAATTAAGATTTTTCCATCATATGCACGACGCTGGAGGCTAAAGCGATCCACTTCAGTAATTTAAAGGATACTAATAAGAAAAACGTAACTAAAGCGTAACTAGCACCGAGCGAACGCTCAATACCTGTCGGACGTGTGCTAGCGGTTTTATATGTGCCGTCGCAAAGCTACCGGGTGACAGCCCCGCTCAACACCGAAAAAGCAGAAAAATGAGTAAGGCTCAACAGTAACTCCCTACAGATCTGGAAGCACGGAGCGACGACCTCTGGCCGCGCCTAGCTTCCCAGAGCCGGCTGTCTGGCTCCCCCGGCCGGTGATGCCGCGCGGGTTGCCTCCCCAACCCCCTTCACTGGAACTCCGTCCATGCGGTTGGGCCCACGCGGCCCATACGCGCCATAGCGTGACACGAACACAGAAAGCAGCTCTGGAGCAGATCCCGCACAACTTAAGCCAGTCGCCGTCCTCCTAGTTTGTTTGCTCGGCAGGGATGCCCTTGCAATCCAACCACGGACCCCAGCCCCAACACACACCTTCCTTCTTCGCCTTCGGCGCCATCTTGGTGAAAAGGGTTTCCCAGGCCCGTTCCCGTGGGCTTATAGAGACAAGTCTCACGGAAGACTCGCGATATCTTGTACTCAGAGCTGATTGGACAATCTATCGTGGCGCCCGCTGGGAATTGTAGTTAACTGGTTTTCTCGCGAGCGGGACTAAGCGTAAGGCACCCCTCCCCTCGGAAGGCAATAAAACTTATGGGAAGCTAGTTTTTTGAAGACACAGTCCTTGGCTTGGGCTTGTGGCTGGCGTTGCGGGTTGCCGTTTGGATCCCGGGCGTTTCTCATCTTGAGCAAGTAAGAGTCTCAGGGAGCAGAGGGAGACGCGAGAAAACGGTAACGCTGCCCGGAACACAATCGATTGGGAAGCGAGAAGCAGAGGACTGGAATGTCGTCACACAGCTTCCCTGAGAACACCTCCCTCAGACAGCATCTGTGGGAATTTTGAAATGTATTTTTAAAAGTTTTTAAACAGACACATATTTACAAATGTATGTATTTACAGAGTACCATGTGATGTTTCTATACTTATATATATTATGTAATGTCCAATCAGGATACATATATCCACCTCTCCAAACATTTAACATATATTTATGATGAAAACATTCAATATCCTATCTTTTTGGGCTGTTGTAGCAAGTTAAGCTTCCGGCATCCCACATGAGCACCTGTTGAAGACCTTGCTGCTTTCCCTTTATTTATTTATTTTTTTTAAGATTTATTTTATTTATTTGAAAGGCAGAATTACAGAGAAGCAGAGAGAGAGAGAGGTCTTCCATCCGCTGGTTCACTCCCCAGATGGCCATAATAGCCAGAGCTGCACCAATCCAAAGCCAAGAGTCTGGAGCTTCTGGGTCTCCCACGCGGGTGCAGGGGCCCAAAGACTCGGGCCATCTCTGCTGCTTTCCCAGGCCAGGCTACTCCACTTTTGGCCCAGTCTGCTAATGGCCTGGGAAAGCAGCAGAGATGGCCCGAGTGCTTGGGCCCCTGCACCCACAGGGGAGACCCAGAAGTTCCTGGCTCCTGGTTTAGGCCTGGCCCAGCCCAGCCCTTGAGGCCATCTGGGGAGTGAACCAGCAGATAGATCTAAGTCTGCCTTTCAAATAAAATATAAGTCTTTTTAAAAAATCCTGGTTTTAGCCGGCGCCGTGGCTCAATAGGCTAATCCTCCACCATGCAGCGCCGGCACACCGGGTTCTAGTCCCGGTTGGGGCGCCGGATTCTGTCCCGGTTGCCCCTCTTCCAGGCCAGCTCTCTGCTATGGCCAGGGAGTGCAGTGGAGGATGGCCCAGGTGCTTGGGCCCTGCACCCCATGGGAGACCAGGAAAAGCACCTGGATCCTGGCTCCTGCCATCGGATCAGCGCGGTGCGCCGGCTGCAGCGGCGGCCATTGGAGGGTGATCCAACAGCAAAGGAAGACCTTTCTCTCTCTCTCTCTCTCACTGTCCACTCTGCCTGTCAAAAAAAAAAAAAAAAAAATCCTGGTTTTGTTTTGTCTATTTATTTGAAAGGCAGAGTTACAGAGAGGGAGAGAGAGAGAGAGAGATTTTCCATCCTCTGGTTCACTCCCCAAATGACCGCAATGGCCAGAGCTGGGCCTATCTGAAGCCAGGAGCCAGGAGCTTCTTCTGGGTCTCCCATGCAGGTGCAGGGGCCCAAGGACTTGGGCCATCTTCTACTGCTATTCCAGGCCACAGCAGAGAGCTGGGTCAGAAGTGGAGCAGCCGGGACATGAAATGGCACCCATATAGGATGCTGGCACAGCAGCAGCGGCTTTTACCTATCATGCAACGCCAGCCCCTCTTTTTTTTTTTTTTAAGAGAAATATACAGTACATTACGGTTGACTATAGTCACTGCAACAGAACCCTGGAACTCCTTACTCCTGATTATATCTTGACACCCCTTAGTCAACCTTCCCCCATTCCTCCCTCCCTCCACCCCTCCCCAGCCTCTGGTAACCATCATACTTTCAAATTCCATGAGATCACTTTTTTTTTTTTTCCCCAAGAGACTCCACACAGGGGTGAGATTGTGGGGAATTTATCTGAGCTTTGCTTATTTCACCGCCAGTTCCACCCAGCATCTGTGGAATTAGGTCCAGAAAGGAATATAATTCTTCAATAATAGCGGCCTGGGGACTGTGAGGGTCCAGTGTGTCAAGGGTATTGTAGCAGGGGCCGCACCGGTTCCCCCTTCACCTGTGCCACCGGCAGTTTTCCCGATCATCTCTTGAGGGCCTCTCAATATTCCAGACACCCGGGGCACACACAGATTTCTTCAGGATTCGTGAGTTTCACTCAGGCCCCTCCCCCGAGTGAGTCTCCTAATGCCCAGGGTCGCCTCTCTGAAGATGGGGGGGGGGCACCCCGCCCCAGCTCTCTCCCTTGTGGGAACCGGATGTCCCTTTTGTGAAATCGGCTGTGTGCTGTCCCTCGCGTCCATCCTGCAGGACTCTGCAAAAAGGAAAAGGTGTTTTTTTGGGGGGAAGAGTAGTGGACGCCCCCTGGCAGAGAGGAGCCCTCGAATCCCAGGGCTGAGCCCACCGCAAGAGCGGAGTTGCCCGGCTCCCTTGGCCTTTTTCTGTCCTGCTTGGAGGGCGGCAACTTGGCCTTCGGCCCCACCACCCCCGCTGGACAGAGCAGCCTCTCCTGGGTGGGCACCCCCTTGCCGCTGCCCTCCGCCCTCCCAGGGCAGAAGGGCGAGCAGGGGCAGCCTCCATGAGTCACGTCCCGGGCCTGGGGTTGGGAAGGGAAGCGCCGCCTCTCCTTGGGCCCCCTCTCTCCCCCTTTTCGCTCCCCGCGGGTTCTGGCCTCGCCAGCTGCGGCGCAGCCGGCATCGATTCCCCATCAGCGACTCGGCCGGGTAAGGGTCCCCAGGAGGGCGCAGCCCGGGCACGGGTGCAGGGTGGGCACGTCCTGGGGGGGGGTCCCCCATCTGGACAGGCTCCCGGTGGGGTGGGAGCGGCAGAAGCGCCGCGGAAAAGAGAGGAGAGGAGAGAGGAGGGGGAGGCGAGGGCGGGCTGCGGGCCGAGAGCCGGCGGGGAGAGGGCAGGGGGCGGCCCTTCTCCAGGAATTTCCGGGGATCGGGTTACCGCGTTCGCCCAGCGGGAGCCGAGGGAGACGCCAGCCCTGCGGCGGCCCCGGGCCCCTCGCCCCCTCGCCTAGCGGCCCGCGGGCCTTGGCAGCGTCGCCCCGGCCCACACTGACCCCGTGTGGCGGGGCCGCTCTGGAATGGTAGGGCCGCCTCAGCCCCGAGTCGTCGTCGGGGCTCCGCGGCCGCGGGTTATCGTCGGAACTCTCCGGCCCCGCGTGGTCGTAGGGTCTGCGCGGGCCCGGCCGGCCCCGGACCAGACTCCTCGCCCTCGGCCGGCGGCCGAGGGGTCTCCCCGCCCCCGAGTCGTCCTCGGGACGCCCCGCGCCCGGGTCATTGTGGGCTCGCCTCGGCCCCAAGTGACTGTCTCATCCCCGTGGCCCGCGGTGGTCGCCGCGTCGCCGAGGCCGCGGGCTCCCGCAGGCTCCCCGTGGCCCCGAGTTGTAGTCGGGACGCCCCGGCCGCGGGTGATTGTTGGGTCTCCTCGGGCCCGGGGCGCCGGAGCGGATCGGGCCTCGGCGCCTCCTCGGGGCTCCCCGCAAGGCCACAGGCAAGATGAACATTCTGGCGCCGGTGCGGAGGGACCGCGTCCTGGCGGAGCTGCCCCAGGTAGGCGCCAGGGCCGCGTCGGTTCCCGGCTTCAGCGGGGTGTGGGCGGGCTGGAGGCGGCACCAGACCAGTGAGAGGACTGGGCCCAGCCCGCCACCCAGCGAGGCCGGCAGGCTCCGGTGGTCTCTGCCCACCCCCCATCCCGTCCCCCATCCCAGCCTGCCTGGCTGTGGGACTCGGGCACCCAGTGGGTGAGCCCCATTTTCTTCCCCCCTCACCCAGTGCCTGAGGAAGGAGGCCGCCTTGCACGTGCGCAAAGACTTCCACCCCCGCGTCACCTGCGCCTGCCAGGAGCACCGGACAGGCACCGTGGGGTGAGTTAGGGACACCATAACAAAGAACAAGTCCCAGGCCACCTTGTAGTCACAGGAAAGGGACACATCCCCCGCTCTGGGGCCCTGCGTCAGCCCCTGCCAGCTACGCTGTTACTTGGAGGCTTCTTTCCTCTCAGCGAAGGGGTCCTGAGGCCTGTGAGGCAGTAGGGTAGAAAGGTGGCAGGCGTGTCTGCTGTCGGCGTGGGGAGGGGTCACCTGCCCAGCTGCCCAGGGCAGGAGGCTGGCAGTGCTTGCTGGGATGAGTTGCACGGTGGGAAAAAAAGGTAATGGTGCTGATAATAGTTGTTGCCGTTAATTGAGCATTTACTGTATGCCAGGCAGTGTTGAGTACTGTCACTGTCTTTTTTTTTTTTTTTTTTTTAAGATTTATTTATTTATTTGAAAGGCAGAGTTACAGAGAGGCAGAGGCAGAGAGAGAAAGGTCTTCCATCTGCTGGTTCACTCTCCATTTGGCTGCAATGGCTGGCGCTGCACCAATCCTAAGCCAGGAGCCAGGAGCTTCCTCCAGGTCTCCCACGTGGGTGCAGGGGCCCAAGGATTTGGGCCATCTTCCTCTGCTTTCCCAGGCCACAGCAGAGAGCTGGATCGGAAGTGGAGCAGCCGGGACTCTAACCGGCGCCCACATGGGATGCCGACACTGCAGGCGGCAGCTTTACTCACTACACCTCAGTGCCGGCCCCACAGTCTTTTATTGAGTAGAAAACACACTTAGGGTGCATCGTAATTTCAGAGGTGTTAAAAGGGGGTGGGTAAGTGCACTGGAATACAGGACATTTAAGGCAGGTATTTGGCACAGTGGTTAAGATACTGCCTAGAGGCCTGTATTATGGGCGCCGGTTTTTGTCCACTCTGATCCAGCTCTGTACTAATGGCCTGGGAAAACAGAAGAAGATGGCCCAAGATGCTTGGGCCCCTGCCCCCATGTAGGAGAACTGGATGAAGCTCCTGGCTCCTGGCTTTTGCCTGATCCAGCCCTGGCTATTGCAGCCATCTGGGGAGTGAACCAGCGGATGGAAAAATCTGTGTGTGTTTGTGTGTGTCCGTCTCTCTCTAACTCTGACTTGCAAATAAGTAAATCTTAAAAAAAAAAAAAAAAAAAGCTGCTGCTTGGGATTCCTATGTCCCACATCAGACTTCCTGGGTTTGAGTCCTAGCTGTATTCCCAATTCCGCCTTCCTGAAGCAGTGCACACTCTGGGAGACAGCATGTCAAGGCTCGAGTACCTGTGTCCCTGCCACCCAGGTGGGAGACCTGGATGGAGTCCAGGCTCCTCCTGCTGTGCTGGCCCAGCTTTGACTGTTGTGGCCACCTGGGGGAGTAGACTAGTGAATGGAAGTTTCTCTCTCTCTCTCTCTCTCTCTCCCCCTCGATGTCTGTTTCTGTCTTCTGAATAAAATGAACAAAGATAAATGAAAATTAAAATAGGAAACATATCTAATTTTAACTTTTACAACAGCCCAATAAAACATATACTAAAGCTCTACGTAACAGATATTGCAACTGAAATTCAAAGAGGCTGCATAACTTATCCAAAGTCATGTTAGTAAGTGTGAGGGCTGGAATTCAGATTCGTGTCTCTGATGCTGCACTCTGAAATACTCCTTGTCCTCAGTACATCTGTCCAGGCAGCTACCTGGGAGACCTGGTGTCCGTGGTAACCTCAGGCTGGGGGCAGTACCTTTCTCAACCCAGCAGGGAGCTTTGGCACTCCCTAGGGTGAAAGAGCTGGTGCCCACTCTTGTGTCCAACAGATTTAAGATCTCCAAGGTCATTGTGGTGGGAGACCTGTCGGTGGGGAAGACATGCCTCATTAATAGGTAAGGGGCTGCTGGGGCTGGGCTGGGCGGGGCTGGGCAGGGCAGGGCGGGGCCTAGGCTAGAGCATCTCCTGCTCGGCAGGTTCTGCAAAGACACCTTTGATAAGAATTACAAGGCCACCATCGGCGTGGACTTCGAGATGGAACGGTTCGAGGTTTTGGGCGTCCCCTTCAGTCTGCAGCTGTGAGTGTTTCCTCCGCCTTCAGCTCTGCCTGCCCCCACACCTGCACCCCATCCCTTCACGTCCCTGTGCTCCGCTCCCCCTTCCTCCCAGCTGGGACACCGCTGGACAGGAGAGGTTCAAGTGCATCGCGTCAACCTACTACCGCGGAGCTCAAGGTGATGGGCTGGGTGACGTGGTGTCGGGGGGCCTGCGCATGCGCTTGGCCCCTACTTGAGAACTGGGGGGAGTGGGGCAGCGAGCACACGGTGTCTTCCTTGTCAGCCTGGGGCCGTTTCCGCCTCTCTTGCAGCCATCATTATTGTCTTCAACCTGAATGACGTGGCGTCCCTGGAACACACCAGGTATGTGAGGATGCTCTCATGTAATGGGAAGCTCCGAGGACAGAGGGCTCAGAAAAGAGGGGTGGCGTCCATGAGCAGAGAGGGAGTAAGCGGGCGTGCGGGTGCCAGTGGGGGCGCCCTGGGCTCCCTCATTCCTCACTGTCCGCCGTCTGTGGCAGGCAGTGGCTGGCCGACGCGCTGAAGGAGAACGACCCTGCCAGTGTGCTCCTCTTCCTTGTGGGCTCCAAGAAGGACCTGAGTGTGAGTGTGCCTGTGGGGGGCCTCCCAGCTCGGTGAGGGGATCCCCGCACCTGACTCTCCCGTCCCCCCAGACTCCTGCTCAGTACGCACTCATGGAGAAGGACGCACTCAAGGTGGCCCAAGAGATCAAGGCCGAGTACTGGGCGGTCTCCTCTCTCACTGGTGAGTTGCAGGCTTCAGGCCTCAGCAGTGCTGTCTTGCCTGCTTGTCCTCTCTCACTCCTGCCTCTCTAGCAGTGCCCGGCGCCCCCAGACCTGCCACTGCCTCTGAGTACCCATCCGCTCCCCGTGTCAGGTGAGAACGTTCGAGAATTCTTCTTCCGTGTGGCGGCACTGACCTTTGAGGCCAACGTGCTGGCTGAGCTAGAGAAGTCTGGAGCCCGGCGCATCGGGGATGTTGTCCGTGAGTGCCTGTCTGGTCGGGGGTGGCAGGGAGCAAGGGGACCCTCCGGTCCCTGCTGCACATCTGTCCCATGCTTCTTCAGGCATCAACAGTGACGACAGCAACCTCTACCTAACTGCCAGCAAGAAGAAGCTTGCGTGCTGCTCCTGAGTGGTGAGGGGACGGTCCAGAGACTGCTCATCCCTGGGCACTGTGGCGCCCTGACTGCCCCAGAGCTTGATCCATGGGTGTGTGCACTGTTTTCCTAGACCAAAGAGCTGCCCCTTGGTGGCAATGCCCCAGGGGGTAGCTGGGACCATTCTACTTACTTCTGGCCCCTGGGCACCATGCCAAAGACTGGATGCTCTCCTATGCCCCAGGGGCTCTCCAGCATACGCAGCAGTGTGTGTGTGTGTGTGTGTGTGTGTGCGCGCGCGTAGGGCAGTGTCCCCGCTGCCTCTCGTCAGCCTGCTCAGCTTTTTGGGTATAAAGATGCTCTGTGAGTCCAGCCTCACATTGTGCCTTATGCATTAAAATCTCTGTTACTTGCGCTTTCAGGACTGGAGTCCTTCGTTGGGGATGTAAGGGGCGTGGCTGCTGGCCATTTGGGAAGCAGTACTTCCTGTGGGGGCTCGGGCCACCCCGGCCTTGGCCAGAGCCCAGGCAGGCTGGGAGCCCAGATGCCATGTTTGGGAGGCTGCACAAGACCCTCCCTGGGTAAGCCAGCTTTGCAAACGCTTTCCTCGGCTCCTTCTCCTAAATGTCCACCAGTAGATGATTTTTTTTTTTTCTGGCAGAGTTAGACAGTGAAAGAGAGAGACAGAGAGAAAGGTCTTCCTTCCGTTGGTTCACCCCCAAAATGGCCGCTACAGCCGGTGCGCTGCGGCTGGTGTGCTGCGCCGATCTGAAGCCAGGAGCCAGGTGCTTCCTCCTGGTCTCCCATGGGGTGCAGGGCTCAAGCACTTGGGCCATCCTCCACTGCCTTCCCGGGCCACAGCAGAGAGCTGGACAGGAAGAGGGGCAACCGGGAAAGAATCCGGCGCCCCAACCAGGACTAGAACCTGGTGTGCCGGCGCCGCAGGCGGAGGATTAGCCTAGTGAGCCACTGCACCGGCCCAGTAGATGAATTTTTAACCCTTTTCCTCCCTTTTCTGCAAAGAGAGAAACACAGTGTTGGTTGCTTTGGGGTTCACCAGGTGGCCCAGGAGGGGCAGGGTCCCTGGCTCTTATTCAGAAGCTGTGCTTTGAGCTAGGAGGACCTGTGTTTGACAGGAATAGCAAGAGCTCAAGGACCGGAAGTGCCCTGACTGGTCACTGATAGATGTGGAACCGTGACCGAGACCTTGGCTCCCTGTTGACACCTGACTCGGAGACATAGATTGGCCGGAAGTACCTCAGATATCTGGGCCAAAAAAGATGAACGCATGTGGTCTCCTGCCATCTGGGGAGTCCGTGGAGGACCACGATTAGGAGTGACCTGTCTGGTGCGTGCTTGGTTCCATCCTCACTCGGCCACCCCGTGCAGGAGGGCTTGGCTTTTTGCACACCTCGCTGCGGCTTCCCCTGCCTGGAGTTCCTACAGTCTACAATGCTGGAGGGGATTCAGGCAGCGGCGGGGTCTGGAGAAGGGGAAGGTTGGCATCATGGCAGCCGCGGTGGCCCCAGCAGCAAGTGTCCTCGATGGCCACACCCTTTCTCTTCTCTGTTCTTTGAGGCATGGCCGTGGCTTTGGAATCCAGTGCCAAGAGGAGCTGGGATGCCAGTGACGTGGCTGTAACTTTTTCACTATTGTTCCCATCTCTGTACCCTCACCCTGGTGTGCCCCTGGGAAGCCTGCTGTGTGGAGTGCTTGTGCTGCACGGGTGCAGGGGCCAGTGTCAGTGCCGCTAGTCATTCTGTGCGCTGTGCCCACGAGTGCATGTTGTCCTGGATCCCCGGGTGCTGGGTAGATCTTTTTGTAGTGACTTGCAACGCGCGTGCGCGGTGTTTCTCCTGTGGTTAAGGTGAAGGGTGTACTACGTACGGGGTGCCCTCTGGACAGACGGGGTGCCCTCTGGACAGACGGCACAAGCCTATGGAAACGCAAATGGACTCTTGACTGGGCACGCTTGTCTCCCGGACTGGGTGCCCCCTGAGGACTCGGGGAACCGTGGGAAGGTCGCGCAGGGGCTGCTGCCCCAGAGTGGGTGGGAGCCGGCATCACGTCCTCATCCGAGAATTCGGCCTTGGACTCCCGTGGAGAGGCCCGAGGACCGGGAGCCCGAGAGCCGGACCTCCTGCCCGAACCCGAGGGGCAGTCGGGATGGCGGCGGCGCTCCGAGGGGGTCGCTCCCGCGGGCCCGCGGCCGGGTTCGGAAGCGAAGCGAAGGGCAGCGCGGGTTAGAGAACGTGGGGTGGGCCCGCGCGGCTGGGGGCGGGGGCGGGCGTGGGACCCGGCGTGGCGGCGCGGTCCAGGGTCGGGTGCGGGCCTGGGGGTTGGACGAAGCGCCGGGTCTGGAGAGAACTAGGGATGGGAGTGAGGGCCGGGCCCATAAGGTAAAGGGGAGGCACTGGGCTCAGAAGGTGGGACGACAGGGACCTGGGACGAGCGGGGAGGCCCCGGATGAAGAACGCGGCTGACGCTTAGATCCTGCGGGAGACCACGCAGCCTAGAGCGGGGCGGGGGGCGCGGGCGGAGGCGGGCACCATGAGGCGGGGCTAGGGGCCAGCCCGGGCGGAGCCGACGGTGGAGCTGGACTTGTGCGGGGCCGAGGTTGGACTTGTGCGAGGCGGAGTCCTGTAGGAGAACTGGGCCGAGAGCGATGTGGGTCAGGACGACGCTAAGGATTGAAAGGTGGACGAAGGAAAAGACCGGGTGCAAGGCCGACGACTGGGAGGAGAGCGAGAGCGGCGGTAAGGCGGGCCCGGGGCGGAGCCGGGGCTGGGGGCGGGCTCGCCCGGGGCCGTGGGCCAATGGTTGAGGACGGGGGCCCGAGTCCACTCTGTCTGTGGGGTCAGTCCGGCTGGGGGCTGAAAGGGCCCCGCTGGGCCGCAGCCGCGGGCTCAGGCCCTCGCCCAGGAGGCGCTGGGCTTCACTGGAGCCGCGAGGGCCGGTTCCATTGACCCTGAGGGCGGGAAGGGGTCCGGGGGTTCCACGCCGTGACGTCACAATTGTCTCTAGATGGGGCAGGGGCGGATCGCCCCTCCCTCACTTCCTCCCTCCTTCCTTCCCTTCCTCGGTTCTCACCCCCTTCCTCCCTCCCCCCCTCCTCCCTCCCCTCCCTTCCTCGCGTTCGGCTACTTTGGTGCCCGCCCCTTGTGCCTTAAGGGCTGGGGGAGCTCCTTGGGCCGCGGGACGGAGAGGATCCTGTGCAAATGAGCATCACCTGTGAGTTTTGAGTTAGGCGTCCGTGCTCCGGTTAATGCCTTTACCGGGGAAAAGCCTCTCTCTTCCTTTCAAGCTGTCACCCCTCAGTCATTACGAAATGCCCACCGTGTCCAGTTTCGATCACTCCTGCCTCAGGCGCTCTGGGCTGCTGTGTGGGGAGGGGCGGGCTGCCTTTCTCAGAGCTGAGTTACTAAATCCTTGAGTTTCCCGGCTCCCCTTACAAACAGCTGATGGGCGCGGGGTTACTGAAGAATGCCAGGCTCTCACACTGCTGGGTGACACCGGAGACAGGGGTTCGGTGGAGGCGGGCAGAGCAGAGTTGGATTGCTTTCCCCGACTCAAGCCCCTGTGGAGTGACCTCAGCGTCCAGGCTGGATAAGGGAGGCTGTAGGGGCAGGGTGAGGTGAAGCCAGAGTGGGTGGAATTGAAAAGCTTGTGTAGTGGGAGGTAACGTCTGTGGCGCTCCTGACACGTGGAGGGACCTTTTCTGGGGCGCGTGTAAGCAGCACAGCCCATGGGACAAGGGAGACCCACCCCTGCCAGCCATCAGCGTGTCTTCAGGCAAGCTCTTCCCCTGAGCCCCTGTGTTCCCGTCCGTAGGACAGTGAGGGCTGTGCAGGAGCCTGGCACAGTGGCAGGTGTGACAGGCACATTCTGGGTCAGTCCTTCCCCAGAGAAGCCCCCAGGCTCGGACCCTGGCCTTGTTCAGTGACACAGCCTCTTGGTGGCTCTCATGTCTTCTCTCAGTCAACAGACACGGGCTGAGCACTTCGATGTTGCAGGCTCTGCGGATGCAGACGCACATGAGATCTGGTATTTGCTGTAAATACGTGGATGTCATGGGTCCCAGGGTAAATGTCACGGGGCAGGGTAAAGGGACACACGACAGTGCAGCCACTTCTGGTTGGATGACGTTATTTTCCAGACAAGCAGGGGTTTCTTGGGAGTGGGGGCCAGGTGAGAGGAATGGAGGCAGGAGGGGTTTGAGCAACTGACACCTGGAGGAGGAACCAGATTTTTTTTTTGACAGAGTGGACAGTGAGAGAGAGAGACAGAGAGAAAGGTCTTCCTTTGCCGTTGGTTCACCCTCCGATGGCCGCAGTGGCTGGAGCACCGCGCTGATCCGATGGCAGGAGCCAGGTACTTCTCCTGGTCTCCCATGGGGTGCAGGGCCCAAGCACCCGGGCCACCCCCCACTGCACTCCCTGGCCACAGCAGAGAGCTGGCCTGGAAGAGGGGCAACCGGGGCAGAATCCAGCGCTCCGACCAGGACCAGAACCCGGTGTGCCGGCGCCACTAGGCGGAGGATTATCCTATTGAGCCGCGGCGCCGGCCAGGAGCTTGTATTTCATCATGAAGGCAGTGGGCTGCTAATAAAAAGGATCTGTGTGGTAAACCAACTGCATTCTAGAAAACTCATTCTGGCTGCCTTGTGAGGACTGGATGAGGTTGTGAGATAGAAGGCAGGAAGGGGCAGGCGGCAGCTTTACTCACTACGCCACAACGCTGGTATCCCATATGGCCACCAGTTCGAGTCACGGCTGCTCCACTTCAGCTCCCTGCTAATGTGCCTGGGAGAGCAGCAGCAGATGGCTCAAGTCCTTGGGCCCTGCTCCCATGTAGGAGACCCAGAAGCTCCAGGCTCCTGATCGGCCCAGCTCCAGCTGTTGAGGCCATTTTGGGGAGTGAACCAGCAGACGGAAGACTCTCTCTCTGCCTTT